>NC_087351.1:76866691-77169721 GCF_030014295.1 Loxodonta africana | reverse complement strand
GGAAGCAGCACGTGAGAGTCCTGGGTCCTGGGAGGTGGGCTGGAAGGAATGGCACTGTGCAGAGGTGCCAGTCGGTCGGCCTGTGGCCAATGCAGGAGCATCTTAAATTACCCAGCATGCTCAGAGTTCATCAAGTGCTCCGCAAGCATCATCTCATCTGAGCTCACCAAAACCCTGTGAGACAGATATTATTTCTCACTCCCCACCCCACGTTACATGGAAGGTTAAACAGAGGGTCAGAGCAAAAGTAATCTGTCCAAGGTCACTCGGTTGGTAAGTAGAAGTGGAATGTGGTTTTGAATTTATACTTCCAATTCCCGAATCTACGCTCATCTTACTACAGCCTTCTGTCTCTGAGCAACCCCTGAGTTATTGTCGTCATTAGGTGCCATCAAGTCGGTTTCCACTCATAGCAACCCTGTGTACAACGGAATGAACACTGCCCGGTCCTACGCCAGCCTCACAATCATTGTTATGCTTGAGGGCATTGTTGCAGCCACTGTGTCAATTCATCTCATTGAGGGTCTTCTTCTTTTTCACTGACTTTCTACTTTACCAAGCATGATATCCTTCTCCAGGGACTGATCCCACCTGATAACATGTTCAAAGTATTTGAGATGTAGTCTTTCCATCCTTGCTTCTAAGGAGTATTCTGTCTGTACTTCTTCCAAGACAGATTCGTTCGTTCTTTTGGCAGTCCACGGGGTATTCAATATTCTTCATACACTCATCTTACTATAGCCTTCTGTCTCTGAGCAACTCCAGGCCTCTCAAAATAATGCAAGAGATGGTGCCAGGCTCCCTGGCTGTTTGGGAGTCAATAGTTGGAACAGTGGGTAAGAGAATGGGTTCTGGAACTAAATTTCCTGGACTAGAACCCCAGCTCTATCACTTACAAATTATGTGACCATGGGCAAGTCTCTGTGCCTCCTTTTCCTCAACTATAAAATAGAGATGTTAAGAGTCAGGGTCAGCAGAAAAGAGGAAGACCCTCAACGAGATGGGCTGACACGGTGGCTGCAACAATGGCGTCAAGCATAACAACAACTGTAGGGATGGCGCAGGACCAGGCAGTGTTTCATTCTGTTGTGCGTAGGGTCACTATGAGTCAGAACTGACTCGATGGCACCTAACAACAACAACTACCACAACTTCTAAGATTGCTATGAAACTGGAGTGAAATATGTGAAAAGAGCTTACAATCATGCCTGGCATAGAGGAACCCATCAATAAATGCAAATTATTAGTAGTACTTAACAATTTCTACTAGCACCCAATTGTTGTATTTACAGAGAAACTCCCATTTCAGTTAGTATAATTTACATTTTTCTGCCAAAGCAGGGTTCTCCAGACCTCTCTGCCTTAGCTTGGGTTTCCCCTAAAAGCAGACCCTGCGGCAAAAATTCCAGTGCAAGTAGTTGATTTGGGCAGTGATCCCAGTAAACTCTGAGGGAATGCGGAAAGTACGGTAGGGAGGAGGCAAGACAAAGGATGTTAGTGAACAGGTTACCCCTAAGGACACTTGGGGCCCAATCTCACTGGGGCTCAATCCCACTGGGCCCAGTTCTACTGGGACCTCTAAGAAACTGTTTGGAACACACCTCAGAATTGTCCCTGGGGGACCATCACACCCATTCCCCATTGGTAAGGGTTGGTGGTAGGACATTCACTTCCTGTACTGCTCAGGTGCATTCATGTCCAGGGGCCAGAGAACACCTTCAGGTAGCAAGAAGTAGGAAGTCATTGATAAAATCTGCAGGTGGCCCAGTGGTAGGCCAAGGGCATAGGGCTGGGACACTGATTGCCAGCTACACATTAATCCGCCAGTGTTGCTAATGTATACTCTAGGCTTACCCTTTTCTCAGAAACATTTGCCAAACAGCCCTATTGTTTGTTCTGTATCTAGTTTTAAAGAGCAAAGTTTCCTCTTTAACTGTAAATGCCTGCTTAGAACCGTCATTAGAAATTCCAGATATTCAAAACTTTCTACAAACATCCATAATCACAATAGTCCCATACATGCCTGTGCAACATGCCTTCCAGCTGAAAAAATTACAAATACCTTTGCATAGGTGATCTCATTTAATCTCCCTGGTAAACAAGAGATGGATGATAGTCCTCCTAAGCAATCCCAGAGTTTTGATCCTTTAACAAGAAATTAGAAACAGTTTAGAGATTTCAGCTAAAAGAAGATCCCAGGGTCCTGGGGGAAGTTTTGCAGTATCTCTTTTCTAACTGAACTGTCCCTAATGGGTCTACGAAAGCCCATTCTGGCCATTTTTCTTATGTTTGGAAGGTGAAAAATATTGTCGCATTTGAAGTAAGAAAGTAACCCAGTCCTTTATGCATTTTTTTCAATGTGCACATGAAACGAGATGTTAAAATAGAAGTGTCTGCTGAAACCTGAAGACGATAAAGACCATATTTCAAAATGAGGCCAGACCACTACGCAGGATTTGCAAGAAAGGGAGGGGGGATAAACCAGTTTTATGAGTCTTGCTGCCCTCATTCGTGGTGATAAAATGACCAGGAGTTTGGAATGAGAAGAGAGAGAATTTCTGGACAAAGTGTAGGTGTGCTGCGAGTCCTGCTCTCACCCATGGGGGAGCGTAATAGAGGCCTCTCATCACAAGATTAATTTTTTTTTTATTACACTTTTTTTTTTTTTTTTTTTAGATGAAGGTTTACAGAATGAACTATTTTCTCATCAAACAGGTAGTACACACATTGTTCTATGACATTGGTTAATAACCCCAGGACATGTCAACATTCTCCCTTCTCGACCCTGGGTTCCCTATTACCAGTTTCCTGTTCCCTCCTGTCTTCCAGTTCCTGCCCCAGGGCTGCTGCCCCCCTTTAGTCTTCTCATCACGAGATTAGCAAAAAGGGTTCAACTTGTCCACTGAGAGAGCTTAATATGAGTCCCTTATAGCTCAGGGGACATGATGCACGTATGTCCAGTTTCCAACTAGAAAAACTAAAGGGCAAGGGGTGGTCTGACCGGTGGCTTTGACTATGGAGTAACGGGGGGGGGGGCGGGGGAGGAGGTGGCTGCACTAAAACAGCTTGCGCTCCCTGGATTCGTCAGACTGGAGGATGTGTGAGCATCGGGCCAGAGGTAGGCCACACCCAAGAAAGGGTTGGCAGTGAGGAGATATCTTAGATCTGTCCAAAAGAGCTCCATGGAGAGACAAAGAGACCTTCTCAGAAAGAAGCTCGAGGTGGCAGGAGATTCGTAAAGGCAGAGGAAGGAGAGAATAAGTGGCTAGAAGAGAGAATATTTGCCCTGTGAAGCAGACTGCAGGGGAAGAGATCCTCAGTGATTCGGATGTGGTGGCAGAGAGGAATCACCAAAAAGAGCCTGTGGGCTTTAAACATCTCCCAAGTCCAGAGACAGCTGATGCCAAATCACCAGGCCAGAGCCAGTCAAGCAAGAACTTTCCTGCTCCCTTTCCCATCTTCTTATTTCCAGAACTCCAACTCTGAAAGAGTTAGAATTCATGGTTACCTGCAGTAATCTCAGAAAGAGGGAAGAGAAATGTTAACAGCTGACCATGGCCTCCTTCCTCAAGCCACTTTCTCTCCACCTTTCAAGAATCCTGAGCTGGGAGAAGGGGGAGAAGTTTCAACTTTAAAGTAACAAGTTATGGGCTGTATATTTTAATGACTAAATTTACACTGTACGATTTTAGTGACCAGAGGATTTTTTGTGTTACTGAGTGTGATCAGAGAGTCAGGGGGCTTTCCTTATATTTCATCTGGGGTGGAGGATGAGTTAGTTTCCCTGAACCGATACGAAAACACAATGGGAGACAAAAATAAAGTTGCTTTTTTATTACATCCCATGAACCATGTTCATTCAGCATGATCATCATTCGCATTTCTAATATTGGGAGATTTCCTAGTACCCAGGGAAATGAAGGGGAAGGGTGATCTGTGGTGTATGGCTTGGGCTCTGGTTCAGAATCTCAGAAGACTTCACTGGAGGGGTGTCACCAATTATATAAATAGGCCAGAACCATAGCCACCATGGGGGCCATCATGACACCTCCATTTTTTCCAACCCAATTTAGAAGCCCATCCTGACCTGAAATTAAAAATGCTGGGAGCCATTTCTAGATAGATGGCTGCTACTGCCTTACCATTGGAACCCCAAAACTCAGTTTAAAAATCCACTATATATCTCTCCCTTCAAGGACTGCTCAATGATGCACCTATTAAGAGCTTAAATCTCTTTGAATGAGTGGATGGGATAATGGCTGAGAATATTACAGTAAACAAAATGTTTTTGGGAGACCACCTTGTGAAAGTTATTCAGTTATCATCTCTCAGTTCCAAACCTACCCCTCTGCTCTGTGATGCTGGAGCTGGGGCTCTGAGAACCACGTTTCAGCTTTGCCGGCTGGTTCCATGTTAGACCCTGCTCTAAGAGGCAAGAGGGCTGTATGGAGGGACAAACAGCATGGCTGGAAGAGCAAGAAAGGACTCATTTTTCCTGTCTACTACCTGTAGTCTCCCTGTTCCTATCAGTGTCACTCCAGTCCCACCTTTTCATCCTGGGGCGATTTGTTCTCATAGAGGTAGCTGAATGCAGTTTGTAGTTTTTCCAGTACTTATAGAACCAGCTTCATCACACTCTACCCCACCCCACCCCACATGTCCAGAAGACACCAGGCCCAGCTGGCCAGCACCGCTTTCTCAGAGCCTGGGTTGCATTCCCACGGAGTCCCTCTCCAACTCAGAGACACCAGCCCAGCCAATCAGTGCCTTGTCCTCAGAGTCTGTTTCTGGTTTCTAAGTCTAGTAATTCTCATCTCTCCCCATGGCCAGCCCTAGGGCTGGTGCTGTTTCCTGCAGTTGCTACCTCTGTGATACCTTAGCATCCTCTTTTCACTTTTCTGTTACCTAATTAACTTTACACTTTGTTAACAATTCTTATACTACATTCTCTGTTCAAATAACTGGTGATGTTTCTGTCTCCTGACTGGTCCCTGACTGATAACGCCTCTTAATGAAAAATGGAGAATTGGAGTATCTCAGAGGGCTAGTTGCCGTTAAGAATTGGTAAGGCCTCCAGGAGGAAATTTTTATTTCTTAATCTTCTTTTGAACCATGGAGCCCTCTGCGAAGCCAATGAAAACAGCAGACTTCCTTTCTGGAAACCATCAACACATTCCCCACCCCCAACCCTCACATACAATTTTACACACATTTTTAGGGATTGGGGAACTCCAAAACCCAGGCTAATAATTTTTGTGGTAGAACGTTGGCCCAGTTGAGACTAGATCTTGAAGAAAATCTGGTTGACTCTCAGAGGCTGTTACCTAAGCCTCAGCAAAGTCGGACAGAAGGTCTGTCAGTGCAGGGTTACCAAGCAGCTGTCCCAGATTTACACAGACTCCCCAAATTCAGGATAAATATTCTGACTGCAGACCTGCCAACAGTCCTGGATTTGTAGTTGTTCTTGCATCTGAAGCCTGAAAAATATCTTTTCCATCAACAACAATTTTACACACGGGGGCCCAGCCAACAAGAATGATGCATTCTGATGCAAAACCCTGTTTTCTGGGCTTTCTTTCCTAGAGGCCCCTGGCTGAGCCAGCCAGCTGACTAGGCCACTTCCCAGCCATCTGTCTCTCTCTGTCCTTTAGTGGCCACCTAGAGCATAATCCTTCTGGAAAGAAAGGAGAGTTGCCATCACCTGGCCAGCAATATTATTGCACGTAGATTTTCCAGAAAACGATTCCTGGTGTTCAGGTTCTGAGTAAGCATAAGGACTTTTCCTTTGGTGTGAGTTAGCAAATCTTGGTGTGTTTTGTGGAGAATTGTACCCTAAGCCATTTTAGGGGGAGAATACAGAGTTTGGGAAAAGTCACTACCTCTGGGCTTCAGTTTTTCCATCTCTGAGGAAGGACATTAAGTACTGAGGATCCCCTCAGCTTCTAGACAATAGCAGGTTTTCTTTTCTCCATTAAACTACCCTGCTGAGCTTTGCACTTTAGAAGGCAACAGCCCAGAATGGAAGAGAGTTCTTCTACCACATCGATGACACAGTTATATAGTCAACATAGATCTCT
Source organism: Loxodonta africana (assembly GCF_030014295.1). Classification (NCBI taxonomy): domain Eukaryota; kingdom Metazoa; phylum Chordata; class Mammalia; order Proboscidea; family Elephantidae; genus Loxodonta; species Loxodonta africana. The sequence continues at coordinate 77,163,644 of NC_087351.1, read as the reverse complement.
AGAGAGCTGTCTTGTGTACATTTGCTTTTTTATTTGAATGTTGGTCTTTTCAGTTATTTAGACATTGCTCAAGCTATAGTCTGAGTTTCTTCCTCTGTTAACTCTGTTTTATTTTATTCATTTATTCCACAAAATGATTCATTCCTTCAACAGATTTTTATTGAGTACTTACTATGTGCCAGGTATTTTTTAGACACCAGGGATATAGCAATTTGGAAAAAAAAAAAAATCCCTGCCTTATGGATTTTATTTTCTAGTGGAAGAGACAGAAAAAAAAATAAGATATGTAGCATGTCAGAAGGTGATAAATATTATGGAGGAAAATAAAATAGCTTGAAGGAGTTGGGGAGAAAGCCATAAGACTATCTGGAGAAAAAATATCCCTGGCAGACATAACAAGGACAAAGGGCTAGCACAAGAGTATGCTGGCATAGGAAGCCAGTGTGAGTGGGAGAAAATGAGTGAGGGGTTCCTAATTTATGGCAAAAATAGACTATCAGACATAACTTAAACAAGCACAAACAGCAAAAGATAAGTTAGGCAATTGGGACCTCATGAAAATCAAACACTTACACTCATCAAAAGACTTTCCCAAAAGAGTAAAAAGAGAACCCATAGACTGGGGAAAAAATTTTGGCTACAACATATCTGACAAAGGTCTAATCTCTAAACTTTATAGAAAATTCCAACAACTAAACAACAAAAAATCAACCCGATTAAAAAATGGGCAAAGGACATGATAGACTCTTTGCCAAAGAAGACATCCAGGCATCCAACAAATACTTGAAGAGGTGCTCATGATCATGAGCTATTAGAGAGATGCAAGTCAAAACTACAGTGAAATACCATTTCACATCGGTATCATGGCACTGACCAAAAAACAGAAAACAACAAATGCTGGAGAGCCTGTGGGGAGATTGGAACTCTCATACACTGCTGTTGGGAAAGTAAAATTGTACAACCACTGTGGAAAACAACATGGCACATCCTCAAAAAGTTAGAAATAGAAATACAATATGATCCAGCAATCCTACTCCTAGGTATATATCCTAGAGAAATAAGAGCCATGACTGAATACCAAAAAACCAAACCAAATCCATTGCTGTCATGTTGATTCCAACTCATAGCAACCCAATAGGACAGAGTAGAACTGCCCCCATAGAGTTTCCAAGGAGCATCTGGTAGATTCAAACTGCCTACCTTTTGGTTAGCAGCTGTAACAGTTAAGCAGTACATCACCAGGGAACAGACATATGCTTACCCATGTTCATTGCAGCATTACTTATAGTAACAGAAAGATGGAAACCGCCTAATCCCCCTCAGTGGATGAATGTGGTACATACACACATACACACAATGAAATACACACAATGAAATACTATACAACGTTAAAAGTAACAACAAATCCACAAAACATCTCACAACACAAATGAACCCAGAGGACGTTATGCTGAGTGAAGTAAGTCAATCACAAAAGGACAAATATTGTATGAGACCACTATTACAAAAAATCAGGAAAAGGTTTTCATGCAGGCAGAAACATTCTTTTATGGTTACTAGGAACGGGAGGGGGGAAGGGAAACCACTAACTAGATAGTAGACACATACTGACTTTGGTGAAAGGAGAGATAACACATATTATGGGGGAAGTCAGCACAACATAATCAAGTAAAGGAAGACACTGAAAGATGCGCAGGAGAAAAAGGCAACAATGATAAATACTAATAGGTATGCAATCCTGCAATAACAGTAATAGCAAATAATATATGAGTGGATACATAGGCAGATATGTAAGCTGAACAGGGGTGGTGGGGAGCATGTGGAAGTACACCTGTGTACATACGTGCGTGTACATGCTACGAAAATGCTCATGTATGCAATAATGCACACAGAGAACACAGTCATGAAAACTTCTTAGCCATAAACATATACCTCCTTGACTGAGATACTGGGTTTGAGGGCTAGAGACCATAGTCTCAGGGGACATCTAGATCAACTGGTGTATCATAAACCGTACAGAAAATGTTCTACATCCTACCTTGGTGAGTAGTGACTGAGGTCTTAAAAGCTTGTGAGCAGCCATCCAAGACATAATAATTGGTCTCTTCCAATCCAGAGCAAGGAAGAGTAAATAAAACCAAAGACTCAAGGAAACAATCTAAAGGACAAACGTACCTCATGAACTGTGGCCTCAACTAGCCTAAGACCAGAAGAACTAGATGGTTCCGGGCTACCACTACTGGCCACTCTGACTGGGATGCAATAGTAGGTCATGGATAGAGTGGCAGAAAAATGCAGAACAAAATTCAAATTCATAAATAAGACCACACTTACTGGTCTGATAGAGATTGGTGGAACCCCTGAGACTATGGCCCTTAGACAGCTTAAAACTTGGAAGTGAAATCACTCCTGGAGATCACATTAGAGCCATATAGTAGACAGGACTATAAAATGAACAATAACACCAGTGAGGAATGTATACCTCAAAACAGTCAACTATACAAGACCTAAAGGGCAGCATTTGCCCAAAAGCAAAGTTCAGAAAGATGGTAGGGGCAGGAAACCTGGGCAAATGGACATGGGGAACCCAGGCAGGAAAGATTGAGAGCACTGATACATTCAATGTCACAAAACAAGCTGTGTATAAATTGTTAAATGGGAAACTAATTTGCTCTGTAAACTTTCATCTGAACAACAATAAAATGTTCAAAAAAAAAGAAAGAAAATGAACGAAGGGAAGTTAGTAGAAGATGAAGTCAGAGAGTTAATGAAAAGCCAGATCAGACAGGGCCTGGCAGATCATTGAAAGAGCTTTGAATTTTACCCTGAGTACAATGGAAGCATTGGAAGGTTTTGAGCAGAGGAATGATATAATCTGTCGTATGTTTTAAAATGATCACTCCAGGTACTGTTTTGAGAAAATGCTCTGGGAGCAAGGGTGAAAGCAGGAAAATTAGGAGGCTACTGCAATAATTCAGATGAGAAGTGGTGATGGCTAAAATCAGGCTGGTAGCAATAAAGGTGGAAGGAAGTATTCAGATGCAGGATATATTTTTGAATGTAGAACCAATAGAATTTCCTAACAGATTGGTTATAGCCCTGGGAGAAAAAGAAGTCAAGAATGACTCCAAGATTTTGGGCCTGAGCAACTAGAAGATTCTTTCTTGTTGCCATTGAGTCAATTCCTACTCATGGCAGCCTCCTGCCTGTCAGAGTAGAGCTGTACTCCATAGGATTTTCAATGGCTGATTTTTTGGAAGTGGATCACCAGGTTGTTCCTCAGCTCCTCTGGCAGACTCAAATCTCCAAGCTTTTTTTTTTTTTTAATTATTGTACTTTAGATGAAGGTTTACAGAGCAAATTAGTTTCTCAGTCAACAATTAATACACATATTGTTTTGCAACATTGGTTGCCAACCTCATGACATGTCAACCCTCTCTCCTTCTTGACCTTGGATTCCCTGTTACCAGCTTTTCTGTCTCCTCCTGCCTTCTCCTCCTTGCCCCTGCACTGGTGTGCCCATTTAGTATTGTTTTGTTTTATGGGCCTGTCTAATCTTTGACTGAAGGGTGAACCTCAAGAGTGACTTCAGTACTGAGTTAAAAGGATGTCTGGGAAACCTCCAACCTTTGGGTTAGCAGCCAAGGGTGTTAACTGTTCGCACCACCCAGGGTCTAAATAGAAGATTAGACTTGCCATTTACTGAGATTTCTGGAACAATTTTGTGGGAGAAAATTATGAGCTCAATTTGGACAGGGAAAGTGTGTGATGCTCTTAGACATCCAAATGAAGATAACTGAGTAGGCAAATGGGTGAGCCAGGGTTTTAGGAGTGGTCTGGGTTGGAGCAAATTGTGCAGAAGGTAATGAGACCCAAGATTACCAAGGGAGTGAGAGAAGAAAGGAGGACCAGAAGCTATGCCATAAGGATTTCCAACACTTAGACATTGAAGAGACAAGGAAGAACCAGGAAAGGAGACTGGAAAGGAGTGACTCCTCAAAAAGGCTTTGCCATTTTATTCATTCATTCCGCAAAATGATTCATTCACTCAACATATTTTTATTGAGTGCCAGCTATGTGCATTCAAGGCAGGAAACAGGAGAAAAACTGGGACAGTGTGCTTGTTGACTAAAGCCAAGTACATAAAATGTTTCAAGAAGGTTGTTGTCACTAGTTGCCCTCGAGTCAGCTCCAACTCATGGTAACCGCATGTGTGTGGAGTAGAACTGCACTTCATAGGGTTTTCAAGGCTGAGACCTTTCAGAAACAAATCACCAGTCCTTTCTCCTAAGGCACCTCTGAATGGGTTGAACCACCAACATTTCAGCTAGCAGTCGAGTGCTTAACTATTTGTAAAATTATGTCAAATACTATAGAGTGGTCAAGTAAAATGAGGACTGAGAACTGACCACTGGATTTTTAGCAAAGCAGAGGTCACTGGTGACTATACCAAAGTGGTATAAACTAGAGTTAAGAGAACAAAACTCTGAGGAGGTCAGTCCAGCTGGACTAAACCAAAAGCAAAGAAGTTTCCTGAATACAACCAAATGCTTCAAAGGCCAGAATAGCAGCGATGGGGGTCTGCTATTCTGGGGACCACGGTTTCAGGGGACATCTAGGTCAATTGCCATAACAAAATGTATTAAGAAAACATTCAGCATCCCATTTTGGTGAGTGGTGTCTGGTGTCTTAAACACCAGCAAGCAGCCACCTAAGACGCACCAACTGGCCTCAACCCACCTGGAGCAAAGAAGAATGAAGAACACCAAAGACACAAGGTCATTATGAGCCCAAGAGACGGAAAAGGGCACATAAACCAGAGACTACTTCAGCCTGAGACAGGAAGAACTAGATGGTTGGTGCCCAGCTACCACCGATGACTGTCCTGACAGTGAACACAGCAGAGAATCTCTGATGGAGCAGGAGAACAGACCTCAAATTCTCATAAAAAAAAGGCCAGACTCAATAATCTGACTGAGACTGGAGGGACCCCAGAGGTCATGGCCCCCAAGCCCTCTGTTAGCCCAAGACTGGAACCATTCACAAAGCTAACTCTTCGTACAAGGTTGAACTATGACAGAAAATTACTGGTGAGGAATGAGCTTCTTGGCTCAAGTAGACACATGAAAGCATGTGGGCAGCTACTGTCTGGAGGTGAGATGAGAAGGCAGAGGGGGATAGGAGCTGGTTGCATGGACACAGGGAATATAGGATGGAGAGGAGAAGTATGCTGTCTCATTAGGGGTACAGCAACTAGGGTCACATAACAATATGTGTATAAGTTTTTGTATGAGAAACTGACTTGAATTGTGAACTTTCACCTAAAGCACAATTAAAAATAATAAAATTTTTAAAAAGAGAACAAAAACCCTGATTGGAATGAGTTCTAGAGAGAAAACGGGAAGAAAGGGATGAGACAACTGTTTTCCAGAGTTTTGCTGAAAATGGGCAAGAAATGAGACAATAGCAGAAAGACGTGAACCAAGAAAGATTTTTTTGTTTGTTCATTTGTTTCATTTTGTTTTTTAAGACAGGAGAAATTACAGCATGCTTGTCCCCTGATAGACGTAGAAAGGCAGAAACGGTGATGCAGGAGAGAGGAGGGAGGATGAGGGAGTGATGCCCTTGAGCAGGTGAGAGGGAGTGGGATCTAGTGATTCAAGTAGTTATTGAGCCACTTCTGGGCGTCAGGACCTGGGCCAAGTGTTGAGGATCCAGCAGCAGAGAAAACAAACAAATCTCCTGCCCTCCTGGAGATTTCCTTCAGTCAGGGAATTGGACAATAAAAAAGCAAACTAATAAATTAAGAGCGGTAATTACAGATTGGGATAAGTATTATGAGGGAAACTCAACAGTCCTGGAAGTCCTCTTTGAAAAGTTTAAGCTAAGTCCTAATAAGGAGACGTTCCTGTCAAGAGCCTGAGGGAAGAGAATTCCAAGCAGAAAGAATAACAAGTGCAAGACCCTGAGGGGGAAGAGCTTGGCCCATTTGTGCACCTGAGAGGAGGTGAGGTTGCTGGAGAGTAGTTATTAAGGAGGATGAAGCATGAGATGAGGTAACAGAGGTTGGTCGTTAATGGCTTTTTTTTAACAGCTAATAAATTTTATGAACAATTCTGTAGATAAGGCCAGGAAGGACAGCTAAAACACTAAATGGCAAAAAAGGAATTAAAAAAAAAATTTCAATAGATGGCATGTAACAAATCTCAACGTCAAATCTTGAATTTAAGCTCAAAAACTCAATTGCGAGCAACTAGGAAAAGGAAGATCAAGTACATCACTAGTTCTTATGGAAATGGATTTGGGGTTTTGCTGAGAACAGAGCCTAAGATAGAAGGCCAAGTACAAGCACTTTTCTGGGGAGCGAGTGAGGAACTGGGGGAGTGAAGCAGGGAAGAAGAACCAATACAGAGATATGCTATGGCCAACTGCTTCTGCAATCCCAGGAGACCAACCAAGGACCTGTATGAAACGTGTCTCAGAATCATGTGGGGGGTGGGTGAGAGGGCACATTTCTCCCTGCTCCCACACACCACTGGTCAAAAGTTCTCCCCATGAACTGTTAACTCCATATCTATGCTGCCCACGTGTGAGTGCCTAGCAGGTTAACATGGTGGTCTTGTTTTCTGTCTTTGAGCCTCTATGTGACGTTGTCGATGGGGCCACCATGGTAACCCCCTAGGCACGCTCCAACAATGCCCTTGAGGCTTCAGTGTAACCGGAGATCACACAGGTGCATTGAGGGCATGAGATAGGTTGTGGTCAACTGCACCTGCAGGAACTGGATGCCAGTTCACAGAACCGAGTGTGGCTAGAATGAGAGACAGGTGAGACTGAAACTTCTAAAATGCTTCACACCGATGTCTCATACATACATATTGGTAAGGAAGGATAACTTTGCTCCCCTTAGGATTTTGAGCTTTTCATGGAGATACGTATGTGTAACTACATGTCATTGACAATGCTTTCATGAAATTTGAGGCCTAGAAGCTAAAAAGAACCCCCAAAATGCTATCCCAAAAGTCATAACTGGTTGCTGTTGAGTCAACTCCAACTCATGGCAATTCCACATGCATCAGCATAGAACTGTGCTCTATACAGTTTTCAATGGCTGATTTTTTGGAAGTAGATCTCCAGGCCTTTTTTCTGAACTACCTCTGTGTGGACTCAACTTCTAACCTTTCAGTTAGCCTCCAAGAGTATTAACCATTTGTACCACCCAAGGACTCTCAAAATTCTCTCCCAGAAGCCATAATAGTTCCTTATTTAAAATTTCTCCAATTCAGCAAAGGAATCTTTATCAAATATAATCTAAGACTTTTGAGTCTTCATAAAACATGGCATTTATATAAGATATTCTGCTAAACACAGGGCTATCATGACCAGAGGGAGTTAGGGGGCTGGCAGGGGCTGTTTATTAAGATTTTGATATCATCGCCAAATGAAGTCATGCATACAGTCTCAAAGCCACACTGACAACAACATTGAAAGAAAACAGTGCTCATCATACAGCTATAGCTTTCGTTCCCATTTCCTGACTGGACTGCCTGTACTGCATTATGAATTAATATTTTTCAAAAGTCCTGTAATTATTGTGTGAATAGCTCAGTACCTTTGGTAGTAAAATGTACCAATTTATTAAACGTAAAGCTTCCAAAATACACAATTTTTGTGATTCTATTTCTCTCTTTCTCTTAATATACCAGAAGCCTTAAAAAATGAAAGTGGCCATGTATTTCTTGACATCTGAGAGGACCTGGCTAACTCTTGCCAACTTGCAGAAAGTACCACTTATGTAAGTTCAATTTTTCCCTTTTCTGAGGACTTATTAGTCCTGCAACTTTTGTCTGCACAGGGAAAACTAGCTAGAGGGTGAGTGAGGAACCCTTGCTCCTTTTCCCAGCTTTGAAGGTGTTTGTAAATACCACCCAAGGCACTGTGGAATTGCACTGGAGATTGATTTATTTTTCATCTCACATAGGGTTAGGAGTCCCTTTGTGAAATAGTTGATCTGGGGAGCCAGTGCTTCTAGATACGCCTCTGTTAATTCCCCCAAAGGATTGTTTCTTCTCAGAGTTTCTTCGACCTGTTTATTCTCTAAGTGGCTTCATGTTCAAGGCTTGAAGATTTATTCTCTCATCATTCCATCCCTGCCAACTCTTCAATGATGCCTTTGGGGAAGGCCCCAGTGTAACTGGAGGCCCTATGAAAAAGTGTGTAAGGGAATAATCTACATTTGCCCTACAGGCTCTGAACTGCTTAGTGGTACACTGTTGTTTACTCCTCAGTGGGCCCCTGGGCCTCCTCCCCCGCCCTTTAGATTCTAACTAAGGGCGATACATATAATTAAAAGAGGATATCACGGGACTGAGGAAATACCAACCAGGACAAGGGTCCCATATATGGAGCAATCTCCAGGACATTTGAACCAAAATTCTTCTCCTTGAAGAAGCAGGGATTTAGGGTCAAACTTCAGTTTGACTGTTCCTAATATGACTGATTGTTATGGATTGAATTGTGCCTCCGCCCTCCCCACCCCCCCAAAAAAATGTTGAAGTCCTAGCCCCCGGTATCTATAAATGTGACCTTGTTTGGAAATAGAGTTTTTGAAGATGTTATCAGTTAATATGAGGTCATACTGGGGTAGGGTGAATCCTAATCTAATCTGAGCAGCAGTGTCCTCATAAAAGAGAAGAAACAGAGAGACATACCAAGGGAAGAATACCCTGTGACAACAGAGTTATGCTGCAGCTGCAAGTCAAGGAACAACTGGGGCTACCAGAAACTGGGAGAGACAAGAAAGAATCTCCCCCAAGACCCTTTGGAGAGAGTATGACCCAACCCACATTTGGATTTCTATCCTCCAGAACCGTGAGATAGTAAATTTCTGTTCTTATAAGCCAATCAATTTGTGGTATTTTGTTATGGCAGCTCTAGGAAATAAAGACATTATCCTTTACCTGTGTGTGCCTGGCCTTGCATAACGTTTCAGATGCACTATGCAAATGACACAACCTTGCTTGCTGAAAGTGAAGAGGACTTGAAACAAAGACCACAGCCTTCAGTATGGATTACACCTCAACATAAAGAAAACAAAAATCCTCACAACTGGACTAATAAGCAACATCACGATAAACAGAGAAAAATTGAAATTGTCAAGGATTTCATTTCACTTGGATCCACAGTCAACACCGATGGAAGCAGCAATCAAGAAATCAAAAGCCACATCACACTGGGCAAATCTGCTGCAAAAGACCTCTTTAAAGTGTTGAAGAGCAAAGATGTCACCTTGAGGACTAACGTGTACCTGACCTAAGCCACGGTGTTTTCAATCGCCTCATGTGCATGCAAAAGCTGGACAATGAATTAGGAAAGAGAAGCAAGAAGAGAGCCTGGGACCTCAGACCACCGAGAAAGCAGTGCCGGGAGCAGAGAGCTTCCTTTGGACCTGAGGTTCCTGCACTGAGATGCTCCCAGACCAACAGAAGACTGATGCATCACAAGGACCTTCCTCCAGAGCCAACAGAGAGAAAAAGCCTTCCCCTGGAGCTGATGCGCTGAATTCAGACTTCTAGCCTACTGGACTGTGAGAAAATTAATTTACCTTTGTCAAAGCCATCCACTTGTGGTATTTCTGTTATAGCAGCACTAGATGACTAAGACATCATGCTTAGTAAAGTAGAGGGTCATTGAAAAAGAGGAAGACCCTCAACAAGATGGACTGACCCTGTAGCTGCAACAATGGGCTCAAGCATAACAAGGATGGCCCAGGACCAGGCAGTGTTTCGTTCTGTTGTGCATATAAAAGTCGGAATCAACTCAACAGCAGCTAACAACGACAGTAATTCCTGATGTGGGTGTTCCCCCATTTAGCTGACATCTCTTTTGATGGCCTAGAAGCCTCTCTCTAATCATCCAGTGATATATATATAGGTCAATGTTAACTATCTTCTGAGCCTAACCCTCTGAGTTAGAGAACAAAGCAGGGATGGTTAAAAACTAAACCGAACCCATTGCAGTTGAGTCTATTCCAACTTATAGTGACTCTATAGGACAGAGTAGAAATGGTCTATAGAGTTTCCAAGGAGTGCCTGGTGGATTCAAACTGCCGACCCTTTGGTTAGCATCCATAGCACTTAACCCCCACACTGCCGGGGTTTCCACAGGGGTAGTAGGAGGAATAAAAATGGTTCCCATAATCTGCTTCCCAGAACAAGTGATTTTTGAAACCCAAGGATACAAAAAGTGATTAGAGGATAGGAAAAACCATAAGAAAAGCAAGAAGTTGGTGTCATTCAGATGATGGCACACCCTTCTCTCACAGAAGTCATCATCCTCCCAGCACAGGCAGCAATCTGTCTCAGCTGTCAGGTTTGACTGGGATGACTCAGATCTCTGAAGTGGAAATTTACTAAGACCCATTGACCACCTCTCTGGGAACAACCTGAAGAGGCTGGAAATTAGATCAAAGACTAGGCGCAGAGCATTGACAGCTGATTCCCCCTCCAGTCATCCACAGAAGCCCAGCCCCATTCTGCCAGCCTGACCACTGGCCCTATACCACCCAGTGGGGCTCCTCAGCAGTGGGGCATCCTGGGAAGTCCAAAGAGGTCAGGAGCTGAACCTCACAGGGTCCTGGTACCAGGACTGAGTACTAGGCAAGGACCTCATGAAAAAAGAGTAGGAGTGAGATGAGGGAGAGAGTACAGAACCTTCAATCTTAGGAGAGAACAGAGGTTTAGCCTCAAAGAGATTCAATTCATCTAAGGTCTATGAAGCATGGACCCTGCTTGCTTTCCACATTTGAGAAGCTTAAGACTTCTTACAAATAAATGGCACAATCCCAAAAGAGACTCACAAAGGACAGGGGTCAGTCTTTTGACTCCATGCCCAGGAGGTTCAGGGAAGAAGTCATGGCAGTGGGAGATGTTAAAGGAAGCATCATGAGAAGAGGAGGCTTGAACGGGCTGTGGAAGAAAACTGGCCAGGGAGCAGCACAGGGACGGCATTCTGGGACAGGGAAGGTGAAGAAAGGACATCATGGAATTCCATAAAAATTCCTGTCACTGGAGCAGAATAAATTCAAACTTTGAACATTGTTCCCAATGTGATCTTCCTTAAGAATGGAAAGAATCTCTTCTTGACCTTTATCATTCCCCAAATAATCTGTGAAGAATTAGAGCACTCAAGAACCTGGTGGTAATCTGAATATGGTTACTACCACCATTAATAATAGTAGTAATAACAACAGCAGTGAATATGATTTATTGTTTTCTATACCCAGAGACTGTGCTAAGTGCTTTATAGACATTAGTCTCATTTAATCGTTACAATTATATTACCATATAGGTACTATAAGTATCCATATTTTATAGTGGAAAAGACTAAAGCCTATAGATGTTATTTGCCCACACAAGTAGTAGTTGGTAGAACCCAGGTTTGAATCCAAGCATTGACTCCATAACTCTCATATTTAACCGATATGTGTATTATCCTACATGTCCTTAAGTATTCCTTTGCCCAGTTAGACAATGGTTGCTACATTTCTAGAAGAGGATTTACTCATCCAATTCACCTCTGCTCTTCCAAACCTAGTTCAGGTATGGCCTTCTCTGGGAGACCTTCTCCAACTCCTCCAGTGCTCACAAAGAGCTCCTTTAACTGAATTTCCATAACACTTTAACATGTGCGGATGGCTTGACATTTAATCATTCAAGATCTCAGGTCATTATCTCATTGAAGTGGGAACACTGTCTCTCCAATAAGATTGCAAGTAGCCCCAGATAAGGACAAGCCTTCTCCAGGCACAAAAAAACTTGGTGAATTGGATTAAGTAACTCCTCCAGCCCTTCTTCCTCCCAGTCCTTCCTCTTGGCACTCAGGCCTGCAATGTGGCCTCTGGAGAGCCTTGCTGCAGACTTCAAGGCGAGATGCTGGCCACTCAGCTCTCTTGGCTGTCTGCCCCCTGCATCCATCCCTCCTTCCTTGCCCTGTGTCAATATCCTCATTTGCTTCCCCTTTCGTACCCAGCAAAAAATAAACCTGGCAGCTTCCCACCACCTCCCTGATGAGGCTGTGTAGCTCTTTGTTGTCCAGGGAGGTCACTGCAACTTATTCCCAGAGAGCTTCTGGCCCTGTCCCAGGACTCTCACCTGAGCAGAGAAATGGCTTCCCTGGTGCACTGCCCCTAGCCTGGGGAAGTACCTATTGTCCTGACCTACTCGGTGCTTTCCACATAAACTGCCATCTCTGAGGAGGAATCAATCCACTCTGTAATCATTCTCCCTGGGGGTATGGGGACTGACTGATGGGTCTAGTTGTTTTATTCTTAGCCAGGGTAAGTTAAGGAAGTCAAATCAATAAACTTTATAGGTCTCTCCAGATTGCTCCGGAGGCAAGACCCAGTAGCTTTCACCTCCATAGATTTAGACCCCTGCCTATATAAAAAGCAATACTCAACTGGAGAAACAGTTTGATTTCCTTTTGAGTGAATCTCTTAGTGCCCTTGAGCCTGTCATGACTTAAATCAATAACTTTAACAGCTTCCAAGAAGAAATCAGTTGCCTTTGGAGCGTTTCCAGGGTACTGCCAGCTCTCTCTGGCACATGACAATTTTAGAATTTTGGACTGAACCAGGAAAAGCAGTCAGGACTAGTACCTGTCCCATCCCTACACACTGGACCCTCCCTGAGCCCCTGACAGTCCAGGCTCTTCCCCTCCTTCACACATTCCTTCTCCCCTCTCCATTGCCCCAGATCTCTACTCTTCCAAGACTCCATTAACCCATTCTTGTTCTAAATCCCTACCTTCAGGGCCTTTTGTGGCCAGGCTGGCTAAGGAGGAGTTGGCCCCCCTACCTATTTTGAGGGTGAATGTGGGAGCCTCTCCAGGTGACACTTCTGTGCATTTATAAGAACACCTAAGAAGCAAAGTAAATGTGCTGGTAGTCATAATAGTTGTTGTTGTTAGGTGCTGTCAAGTCAGCTGCAATTCATTAGTGACATTATATAAAGGAATGAAATGTTGCCCAGTCCTGTGCCATCCTCAAAATGATTGCTATGTTTGAGCCACTGTTGCAGCCACTGTGTCAATACATCTCATTGATGGTCTCCCTCATTTTAGCTGACCCTCTACTTTACCAAGCATGCTGTCCTTCTCCAACAATTGGTCTGTCTTGATGACGAGTCCACAGTAAATGAGACAAAGTCTCACCAACCTCAATTCTAAGAAACATTCTGGCTATACTTCTTCCAGGATAGATTTGTTCATTCTTCTGGCAGTCCATGTTATATTCAGTATGCAAATATGTCAATTCTTCAGTCATCCTTTTTCACTGACGAGCTTTCACATGTATATGAGGTGATTGAAAATACCATGGCTTGGGTCAGGGACATCTTAGTCATCAAAGCAACATCTTTTCTTTAACACTTTAAGGAGGTTGCCCTAGTTACCTAGTGCTGCTATAATAGAAATACCGCAAGTAGATGGCTTTAACAACAACAAAAAAAATTATCCTCTCACAGTTTAGAAGGCTAGAAGTCTGAATTCAGGGTGCCGGTCCCAGGGGAAGGCTTTCTCTCTCTGTTGGATCAGGAGGACGGTCCTTGTCCTCAATCTTCTCCTGGTCTAGGAGTTTCTCGGCACAGGGACCCTGGGCCCAAAGGACAAGCTCCGCTTCTGGCTCTTCTTTTTTGGTGGCAGTAGGTCCCTCTTCTCTCTGCTCAATTATCTCTCTTATATTTCAAAAGAGATTAACTTGAGATATAACCTAATTCTGTATATTTAGTCATGCCTCATTAACGTACCTGCCTCTAACCCTGCCTTATTAACATCATAGATTTACAACACAAAGGATAATCACATCGCATCCCAAAACTGTGGACAGCCACACAATGCTGGAAATCATGGTCTAGCCAAGGTGACACAGATTTTTGGGATGCACAGTCCAAACCATAACATTCTACCCTTTTGCACCCCAAAATTCATGTCCTTGACACACGTAAAACACATTCACCCCACCATATCATCCCAAAAGTCTTAAATCAACTCCAAGTCCAAATTCCATCCTGGGGCAAAATTCCTCTTCATCTGAAATCTAGAATACAAATTATCTGCTTCCAAAGTACAATGGTGGAACTAGCGCAAAGTACATTTCCATTATAAATGGGAGAAAATGGAGAGAAAGAAGGGATAACAGGCACCAAACAAGTCAGCAGAACACATTACATTAGCTTTCAAGTCTTAAAAATAATCCTCTGTTCTCTGGGACCATTTAGGCAATGGCCCTGCCCTCCAGACTCTGGGTGTTGGCCATACTTTCCAGATTCTAGGCAGAGGCCGCTTGCCCTGGGCTTCAGCTCTGCCTTCCAGGCCCACTGGGACAGCAACTTTGCTCACTTGGATTTGGGGGACCTCATTCTCCTAGTTGGTCTGAGTGGCAACACTACCCCCTCGGCCTCGACAGCCCCACACCCACAGCTTTAGGCAGGAGATCCACCCCCTTCCCACTGGCACTCATGAAAAGCAGCCCCACACTCCAGACCTGAGTTGGTAAAGATTTGACTCTTTGAAACCTGGGAAGCTGTGGCCCCACCCTTTAAGACCCAGCAAGCTGTGGTTCCACCCTTTGAGAACCCAGAGGTTGTGCCCCTACCCTTTGAGACTGAGGCAGCTCTGCTTCCTATGTTCCTTGTCTCTTCAGCTTCTGCTTCCTAGTTCCTTGGCCTCTTGGCCCCTCAGGACTCTTGGGCTGGCCCAGCATCTTCCCTGCTCAGGCAAGTGTTCCAAAGCTCTTTACCTCTACTGATAAGTGCCTAGAGGCACCCCACTCCACCTGTAAACCTTGGCTGGAAGTCACTCAGCTCTCTTACTCTGTGGGTTGGCAAGCCTAGCTCCACTGATAAGTGCCCAAAAGTAATCAGCTCTCTTGCTCCGTGGATTGGCACCCACACCATATTGGACCAGTCTCCTGGTTCAGCTGCTGCCACTTCTTGCCATCTGTGCCATCTCCAGTGTTACAACTCTCGCTTCCTTCTGAGCCCTCACAAGAATTGTCTTTGATGTCCCTAATTCCACCAACAGTCTCTTCAAGGCAATAGTCTAGGCTTTTACTATTAGACTCTTTGAAACTCTTCTAACCTCTACCCATCACTCAATTTCAAAACTTCTTCTACACTGTAGGTATTCGTTAGAGTAGTACTCCACTCCTGGTTCCAAATTCTGTCTTAGTTATCTAGTGCTGCTATAACAGAAATACTACAAGTGATGCTTTTAACAAACAGAAATTTATTCTCTCACAGTTTAGGAGGCTAGACGTTCAAATTCAGGGTGTCAGTTCCAGGGGAAGGCTTTCTCTCTGTCTTCTCTGGAGGAAGGTCCTTGTCATCAATCTTCCCCTGGTCTAGGAGCTTGTCAGTGCAGGGAGCCTGGGTCCAAAGGATGTACCTGGCTCTTCTTTCTTGGTAGTAGGAGCTCCCTCTCCTCTCTACTCAATTCTTTGTTTTATATCCCAAAAGAAATTGACTCAAGATACAACCTCATCCTGTATATTGAGTCCTGCCACGTTAACATAACTGCCTCTAATCCTGGCTCATTAACACCATAGAGGTTAGGATTTACAACACATAGGACAATTGCATCAAATCACAAAACGGTGAGCAACCACAAAATATTGGAAATCATAGTCTAGCCAAGTTGACACATTTGGGGGGGGACACAATTCAATGTATACAGAGGCGTTTTGCAATACGTCATTTGATTTCTTGACTGCTGCTTCCATGGGCATTGATTCTTGATCTGAGAAGAATGAAATTCTTGGCTACTTCAATTTCTTTGCCATTTATCATGATGTTATTTATTGGTCCAGTTGAAAGGATTTTCGTTTTCTTTATGTTCAGATGTAATGCATATTTCAGGCTGTAATGCGGTCTTTTACTTTCATCAGTGAGTGTTTCAAGTCGCCTTCACTTTCGGCAAGCAAGATTATGTTGCCTGCATATCTCAGGTTGTTGATGAGTCTTTCTCCAATCCTGATGCCGTCTTCTTCTTCATATAGCCCAGCTTCTCTGATTATTTGTTCAGCATATAGATTGAATAAGTAAGGTGAAAGAATACAACCCTGCCACACACCTTTTCCAATTTTAAACCACACAGTATCCCCTTATTCTTTTCAAACAACTGCGGATAATAATAATACCTTAATGGAGTGACTGCAATAGGGAGAATTTCAGGCCTTGGTGGTAGAGGAGGGTCTATCTAGGGCTGGCAGCCTTTCAGTTTATTTCTCAGAGAAAATCCCTATCTGTGCCCACTGAGGGCTGGCTGCCATAGGACCCAGCCTCACCCTGTTTGCCAGGGCTGGTTTAGGGGTCACCCTCTCTGTCTCAACTCTGTCCTTCCTCATGCTGGCAGGTCCCCATCTCCTGATTCTGTAAGAGGAACCATAAGGAGCCAGCAGTGAAATGGCCAAATAGGGTCCAGGAGCCAGGCTGGAGAGCAACACCATCTCCATCCCTTTGGTCAGTGTCAGAGCATCATGCCAGTGAAAGCCCTGAGTCGGCCATCTGGGATGGTGGCCAGTGGGGCCCCCACAATATTTTCATTTCCACCTGGGAACAAGACTCACCACTCCCTGACCATGGAATCAAACTTTTAAATATCAAGATTTCGTGCTTGCTACCAAGCATGTGCTATGCTGTCTATATAGCCTCTCAAATCAGACAATTAAATGTTCAGGATCAGGTTGTCTCAAAACCGTTCCTATGTTGGAACCCTCTCCCCACGTGGTCCCTACTGATTGAGGAGTTCCTACTGCTTGGCTCACACCTGCCCAGAGGCTGTTCTCACCTGAGAAAATAAGGTAGACTTACCAATGGCATGCCAGGGATAGCATAAAAAATAGCATAGGCAGATGATTTTTCAACATCCTCTTCCTTCGTAAGACAATGTTCAGCAATCACCATGAAATGAAACAAATAATAACAATGGCCAGAAAAGAAACATAGACAGTAAAACTTCTTTTATTGAATTTCATATATATATAATCCTGCCAGTAGAAGTAAACAAATAAATATTAAAAAGAAAAAGTAATGGATACTTTTTAACTACATCAATACTATTTAAAATGGGAACAAACATACCTATATATTGGTCTGCTGCAGTATTAATAATACTATAGTTTCTGTTTTGGGAGGCTTAATTTCTACAAGTTTGTCCATAACTTCATCAGAATTGGTCTTCACATATTCATGTTAAATAGACAGTTTGCTGATCTAATTTTGCTCACCAAAAAAAAGTCTAACCTCGTTGCCATCTAGTTGATTCTGACTCATAGTGACCCTATAGGGCAGAGTAGAACTGCCCCATAGGGTTTCCAAGGTTGTCATCTTTACCAAAGCAGACCGCCACATCTTTCTCCCGTGGCACAGCTGGGTGAGTTCAAACCACCAGCCTTTAGTTTAGCTGAGTGCTTTAACCACTGTGCCACCAGAGCTCTTCACTTCATTCACAGTTGATCTATTAATTACTTTTAATTTAGAAAAGTTTCTTTCACATGAATCAACAGATATACAAATAGTTAGGGAGTCTTAATCATAAGGATACATTTGTCAGAGATTCATAAAAGTCCCGTTTGACAATTAAATTTCAGAAATTGCAATACTGCCAATGTTTTTGTTTCTTTGGGATCAATTCTAGCTGCTTTTAAAAGTCTCCAGACTCAGAAAACGTCTACTAAAATATCTTCACCAAAAAAATTAACCATAAATTTCTATTACAGTTGGAAAAAAAAAAAAAAGCCTTCTGAAGTTTATCTTCTCTAAAACTCAGGAAAATGGAAAAGTGAGAGTGAATGCTGGCATCATTTGATCTGTTGCTTTAGAACAAGCATCCAGTTCTTGATGAAAACAATCAAGGCATTCAAACACTGCCCTTTGGAGTTCTGGCAATGGTTGCAGAGAACCACAGAATTGAACTAACACAGATTCTGTTTCTTCATGTTTACAATAATGTGCCATCATTGTGTTGTATATTAAACTGTGTCCCAAAAAAAGATAATTTAAAGTCCTAACCACCAATACTTGTGAATGTGACCTCATTTTGGAAGGGGGTCTTTGAAGATGTAATCTGATAAATTAACATGAGGTCATACTGGAGTAGGGTGGGTCCTAATCCAATGTGAGTGGTGTCCTTATAAAAGATAAGAGACACAGAGCCACATAGAGGAAAGAGGGCTATGTGAAGCTGCATCTACACACCAAGAAATGCCTGGCCCTACCAGAAGCCAGGAGAGACAAGAAAGGACCTTCCCCTAGAGCCTTAGGAGAGAACATGGTCCTGTTGATACCCTGAATTCAGACCACTATCCTGCAGCACTGTAAGACAATTAATTTCTGTTCTTATAAAGCACCTAATTTGTGGTATTTTGTTACAGCAGCCCTGGCAAACTAATACACATTGTTTATTTTGAATCTGTGATGAAACACAGAAATACATAGTTTGGAGGGTTCCAAACCATTAGACATTTACTCTGGAAAAAAAAATGCTTGTGGGTGAGTCCACTGGAGTCAGGGGCAGACTGTTTACTTGGAAATTCTTCAAATTAACTTCCATGTAGAATACAATGTTCATTAATAAATAATTTAAACATGCTAACTTGAAGCTTAAAACCAGTCACTGCAGAACTGATTCCGACTCACAGCAGGAATTCCCATGTGCGTCAGAGTACGACTGTGCTCCACAGGGTTTTAAATGACTGATTTTTCAGAAGTAGATCACTTGGCGTTTCTTCCAAGACACCCATGGGTAGACCTGACTCTCTAACCCTCTAGTTAGCAGCCAAGCATAGTAACCATTTGCTGCACCCAGGGATTCCATCTGGAGCTCCATATATATTATTTAAACTCAACAGCAGTCATAAAAATTATCTAGACCTTAGACTAACAAAATATTTTTTCAGGGAGGTATATTTTTATCAATGACATTGTCTAGAATTGCCAGCACATGGTGACAATAAAAAGCAGACTAAAGTTTAGTTGGTTTTATTATTGATTTAAATGTTCTACAAACAATGAACCCTCTTATTGCCTGCACATGGGGTGGACAACTCCCATTGCCTGCCCCTCCCTTGGTACCGCACTGCCTCAGACAAGGAGCAGGGATGCTGCAGCCACTGGCCACCCTGTGGGCAGACCTTCAAGTCTGGCCTTCGAAACCTTGCCAGAACAGGCTTTGTGACAGAACTTACAAAGTATAGGCCTGTATCCAGGCCACAGACCTGTTTTGTTTGGCTAGAAAAGAAAAGTCAATGTCAATGGCAGGGCATGTGCTCTCCAGTTTGCCACCACCCCCACCATTCCCTATTCATCATACCCTGTCTAATTCTCCTACTTCAGTTATCCACCTGGCCCCTGTAGACATCTGAGTTTGTGACCCCTGCCTTGTGACTTTGTTTCTAGGGTTGTCCTGATTGTCACCTAAATGTCTTACAGTTATCTGGTTTTTCAGTGTTTGCTCTCTTCTCTGTCCTCAGCAATCACGACTTGCTAGCCCCTTCCTGACCCCTCAGCTTTACCACTTCCAAGGTGCTCTACCTTCCCTCTGTTTAACCTGGTAGTTTCTTCCTTAGAGTCTCTTTTCTCTACCGCCACTTAACTTTAGGAAGAAGGCACTTAAGCAGCCACCAAGTTCTCCTTCTTGAGCGTGAGTGAGGCAATTGGTTCCCTTTGAGTAGGAACTCTGGTCTTCGGCTCCTCTGTGACGCTCAGGGAAGCCAAGGAGGAGTTGAGAGTACGCACCCGGTCTGCCCAAAACAAGCATGGTGCTCTCTCCCCTGGTTGGCAAGTGGGGAAGCAGAGGGAGAGAAACCATTTCCAGGCCCTAAACACACATGTGCGGTCCCACCCATGGTTGGCTTAATTTAAGATCATGCAAAACACATTCCTGGCCAAACTACCACATCGATTTGAACAATTACTTCTAGCCAGTGGTGTGCTAGAGCCAGCTCATTCCAGCTCCCGAGAGGCAACTGTTAAACACTCAGGAATTTTACCAACAGGTTGATATCTTGAAACCAGCCAAGGTAAAAGTATTCACACCAAGGAAATTGGCAAATGTTATAAATCAGAGCTTTTTGTTGTTGTTGCTGTTGGTAGAGTCAGTTTACCAACATACCACTGCCTTCAGGCCAACCCAATATTTTCTCCCGACCATGGACAATGACAATGACTAGAAACTCTCAGTTTTATTTCGTATATTTCCCTCTCTTATGTTTTAAGAAAAGGTATACAGGGCAGCTAGAAGAGTGGGCTCTGGAATAGCACTAAACCGAAAAGAAAAAGAAAAAAACCATTGCCATCGAGTTGATTCCAACTCATACAACCCTATGAGTTACAGAGTAGAACTGCTCCACAGGGTTTTCTTGGCTGTAATCTTTATGGAAGCAGTTTGCCAGGCCTTTCTTCTGTGGAACAGCTGGGTGGGTTAGAACTACTAACCTTTAGGTTAGTAGCTGATCATAAACCACTTGCACCATGCAGACTCCTGGAATCACACTAACTTAAAAAAAAAAAGACCAAACCCATTGTCATAGAGTCAATTCCGACTCATAGCAACCCCACAGGACAGAGTAGAACTGCCCCATAGAGTTTCCAAGGCTGTAATCTTTATGGAAGCAGAATGCTCCATCTTTCTCCGATGGAGCAGCTGGTGGGTTCAAACCACTGACTTTGCAGTTAGCACTTGAGCACTTAACCACTGCACCACCAGGACTCCAGAATCACTACTTGAATTTAAATCTATATCCTACCTTAGAACATTGACTTTGAGCACATTGCTTAATCTCTCTGTGCCTCAGTGTTCCTTCTAAAATAGATATAGTCACAGCACCTGTCTTAGTTATCTAGTCCTGCTATAATAGAAATACCACAAGTGGATGGTTTTAACAAAGAGAAATTTTATTTTCTCACAGTAAAGTAGGCTAACAGTTCAAATTCAGGGTGTCAGCTCCAGGAGAAGGCTTTCTTTCTCTGTTTGCTCTGGAGGAAAGTCCTTGTCATCCATCTTCTCTCTGTCTGGGAGTATCTCAGAGCAGGAACCTCAGGTCCAAACGATGCACTCTGCTCCCAGCGCTTCTCACTTGGTGATATGAGATCCCCCAACTCTCTGCTTGATTCCCTTTCCTTTTATCTCCTGAGAGGTAAAATGTGGTGCAGGCCATACCCCAGGGAAACTCCCTTTACATTGGATCAGGGAGGTGACCTGAGTAAGGATTGTGTTACAATGCCACACTAATCCTCTCAACATAAAATTACAAACACAAAATGGAAAACAACCTTACAATACTGGGAATCTTGGCCTAACCAAGTTAATACACACATTTTGGGGGTGACATAATTCAATCCATGACATTCTACCCTTCGGCCCCCAAGAAATCACATTCTTGCAACATGCAAAACATAGTCATCCCATATCATAGCAAAAGTCTTAACTCGAAGTCCAAAATCCAAAAATTCCTCTTCGTCTGTGAAAGTACATGTTCCAAAGTACAATGGCAGAACAAGCACAAGCTAGACATTTCCATTACAAGTGGAAGAAACTGGAGAGAAAGAAGGTATAACAGGCACCAGGCAAGTTAGCAGAACACATTACATTAGCCCTCAAGGCTTGAAAATAATTCTCATTCTCTAAGACAATTTACTTTGAACTTGCCAAATCGTCTCGACAGCACTGGCGTAAGACAATTTACACTATAACCCTGCCCTCCAGACTCTAGGTATTGGCCACATTCTCTGGATTCTGAGTGGAGGCCCCTAGGCCCTGGGCTTCAGCTCCACCTTCCAGGCCCACTGGAAGAGCAACTCTGCTCCCTCGGCTTTAGGTGCACCATTCTCCTTGTCCATCTGAGTGGCGACTCCATCCTTAGAAACACCAGAGGCCATGGCTCCAACCTTTGGAACCCCTGATGTCATAGTCATACCTTTTGAGGCTGAGGCAGCTCAGCTTCACGTGTTCTTTGTCTCTTCAGCTTCTGCTTCCTGGTTTCTTGACCCCTAGGATCCTCGGGCCTCACGCCCTCACCTGCCCTGCTGGGGTAAGTGTTCCAAAGCTCTGTAGCTCCACCGATAAGTGCCTGGTGGCACCCCACTCCGCTAGGAAGCCTCCTGCACACAGGCACTTAGCTCTCTGGCTCCGTAGGTTGGCAAGCCTAGCTCCACCGGTAAGTGCCTGGAGTCACCCCACTCCACCAGAAAGCTTCCTACGCCTCTCTCTCTCTCTCCATGGGTCAGCTCCAGTGCTGTTTCGCACTGGTCTCCTGGTTCTGCTGCTGCTGCTGCTGGTTCTCTATTCGTTCACAGTTTCAAAACCACTTTCACATTTTAGGTATCTGTTAGAGCAGCACCCCGCTCTCAGTACCAAATTCAGTCTTAGTCATTTCTAGTACTGGTATAACAGAAACACCACAAGTGGATGGCTTTTAGCAAAGATAAGTTTATTTCTTCACAGTAAAGTAGGCTAAAAGTCCAAATTCAGGGTGTCAGCTCCAGGGGAAGGCTTTCTTTCTTTGTCAGCTCTAGAGGAAGGTCTTTGTCCTCAATCTTCCCCTGGTCAAGGAGCTTCTCAGTCACAGGGACCGTGGGTCCAAAGGATGCACTCTGCTCCCAGTGCTGCTTTCTTGGTGGTATGAGGTCCCCAACTCTCTGCTTGCTTCTCTCTTTTATATCTCAAGAGATTGCCTCAGGACACAATCCAATCCTGTAGGCTGAGTCCTGCCTCACTAACACAACTGCCACCCACTGTCCCTCATTAACATCATAGATGCAGGATTTATAACATAGAGGAAAATCACACAATGCTGAGAATCATGGCCCAGCCAAACTGATACACACATTTTAGGGGGACATAACTCAATCCATGACAGCACCTTCTCATAGTGTTTTCATGGGGTTAAATGAGTTAATACATGTCAAGTACCTAGACCAGCACCTGCGCACAGAAAGTGCTCCACAAACAGTAGCTGTAATTATTCCAAAACTGAAATATTGCCTAGTTCTCCTATTTCAGCTGTATGATTGGAAGATTGCAAATATCTACTAACCAATTTAAACCCTGCATTGCTTAGAACCAAAACCAAGCCTATTGCTGTTGAGTAGATTCTGACTCTTAGTGACTGTACAGGACAGAGTAGAGCTGCCTGATAGGGTTTCCAAGGCTGTAATCTTTAAGGAAGCAGACTGTCATATCTTTCTCCCTTGGAGCAGCTGGTGGGTTTGAATCACCTGCCTTTCGGTTAGCAGCCGAGCACTTAAGCACTGTGCCACTAGGACTCCCTGCATTGTTTCCTTAAAAAAAAAAATTGCCATAGAGTCCATTTTGACTCATAGCAACACTACAGGACAGGGTAGAATACCCCTTCCCAGCTGGTAGGTGGCAGCCACGGAGATGCCCTGCTCAGGTCTCCTGCTATGGGGAGCATGCTGGACTGGAGGCCGCACTGCTGCCTCTCAGGGTCCACCCCTGCATTCATGCTGAAGCCACACTCCCCCAAGGCTGCTACCAGACAATGCTAAACATGGGGGGAGGGTGCAATAATGCAGGCCGTTCTGCGAGACACCAGACTCCTCCATCAGGTGACCTTGACTCAGGGACTCTTTATTCACCTGGTTGAACCTTTCTCAGAGCCATGCTGCAATCTCAGACTTTTCTTACTTCTGTAGTAAAAAATCTAACTTTGTCCAATAAGAGGTTTAGCTTCTGGGAGGTAATCTTTGTTTACCTGGGAGCCTCAGACTGGCTGGATAGTAAAATTGTGACTTAGGGTGGGGGCTGGCCCCACCAGAAAAATCAACAATATGATTTAGGGTACAAGCTTTGGCATTTCCCCCATAAACTTCTTATATAGCTAATTCCATTTTGGTGCCCACTTCTCAGGGGCCTGAACAAACACAGGCAATCTGTGAGCCACAGCTGGAAATACAAACTCCTGTGCCCCAATTCAAACCGGCTCAATCAAACCCCCAGGAGTTAGGGACTGGGAATCAGCACTGTAGATGTGCTGCCCAGGTGACACAGATGCACACCAAGTATTAAAGGCCTCTGGCCTGGAAGATTGACAGTTCCCAAGTAGCTGCTGCAGTAAAGGCTCAGATAAAGGCTATCACCTGTGGGAGAATGGCTTCTCAAGTACCATCAGACTGCTGCCCTTGAGGTGACAGGAAATCTTGGCTACAGGGCAGGATGAGTCCCACTGTGGCCTAATGGATGGGGTGAGTGCAATCAATCACTATAGAATTTAACCCCCCAGCACTAGGCCAGTGCTTTCCACCCCCTACATCTCGACTGCCCTGTCTGCAATACCAGTCTGTCACCCTCACATTCTCACCCTGGCTCTCTGGGAACCCATTCTTTCTTCAGGAACCCACACGTTAAGACATTTTCCTGCAGCATCTAGTCTCATCTCTTTTTTCTACCAGAATGTTGAGGCCCCTACTCCTTTTTAAGGCTTTTTGTTGCTCATCATCACAAGCACTTGATTATTTCAAAGCCTGACAAAGACAGGCCACTTCATCTTCTCATTTCCTTGTTCAGATTTCTAGTTTTTAAGAAAACACATCCATTCGTTCATTCAACAAATATTCTAGAGTTCCTAATACATACCAAATACATGCTAGAGTAATCAAAACCATAACCCCCCAAAATGGAATCAACCCAGACACAAGGCACCAAGAAGAAACAAGACCAAAGACCCACAAGATCACCAGACCAGAACGGTGTTTAATAACAAGAATAACAAAGTGGCTAGATTAGTCACCTATAGAAATAGCCCTAGAAATAAGCCACCATGAAACACAAAATGTGAATGTGACAGCACTGCTAATGAGATTACAACCAACCAAACCAAACCCATTGCCATCAAGTCGATTCCGACTCATAGTGACCCTACAGGACAAAGTAGAACTGTCCCATAGAGTTTCCATGGAGTGCCTGGTGGATTCAAACTGCTGACCTTTTGGTTAGCACCCGTAGCACTTAACTACTACACCACCAGGGTTTTCAATGGATTAAGGTATGTCAAAACTTACCTGGGAGTTTGTTTGGTGGGAGCCAGCACTCCTGCCCTTGATCATCACATCTCCAATCTCTTACTCCAGAGCCTGAACCAGCACTGCTGAGGACCACAACCTAGACAAACAGCTCTTAACATCCTTCGGATCAGGAAGCTCTTTGAGAATTTGACAAAAGCTGTGGACCCCTTTTTCCAGAAACAGTCTCATACATGCAAAATTCTATACACATTCCAAGAAGCTCTTGGACTTCCTGGCCCTCCACCTATGAACCACATGGTCCATCCCTATCTCACAGATTTAGCTACAGAGATGTTTATCACAGCATTACAAATATTAGCTTAAAAAAATTTTAGAAGTGATCTAAATGTCTAATAATGGAATTAGTTAAAGTACAGAAAGTTCATATGATAAGGTATTGTGCAGCAATTAAAATAAATTTAAACACACTTCTTATGGATCAACAATCAATGCCCACAGAAGCAGCAGTCAAGAAATCAAACGACCTATTGCATTGGGCAAATCTGCTGCAAAAGGACTCTTTAAAGTGTTAAAAAGCAAAGATGTTACTTTGATGACTAAGGTGCCCTGATATTTTCAATCCTTCATATGCACGTGAAAGCTGGGCAATGAAAAAGGAAGACCAAAGAAAAAATTGACACATTGGAATTCTGGTGTTGGCAAAGGATAGAGGCATAGCGAGGGGAGGCAGAGGGGGCACTTGCCCCCAGGGCGCAAGTCCAAAGGGGCTTCAGGTGAGGCGATGAATGACATTCCGAGGAGCCATAAATATGAATGGCGCCTGACTGAAGCAGCTGGACGCTAGGGGGGAAGATGTTTCTGCTGATGTGTGGCTGCTATCGATTTCCATTCATCTTGAAATTGGGGGGGGGGCACACAACTTAGAGATTGCCGCTTGGTGCTCGTTACCCTCGCTATGCCCCTGGCAGAGAATATTGAGTATAATATGGACTGCCAGAAGAATGAACAAACTAGTCTTGGAGGAAGTACAGCCCGAATGCTCCTTAGAAGCAAGAATGATGAGACTTTGTCTCATTTACTTTGGTCATGTCATCAGGAGGGACCAATTGCTGGAAAAGGACATGATGCTTTGTAAAATAGAGGGTCAGTGAAAAAGGAGGAGATCCTCGATGAGATGGACTGGCACAGTGGCTGCAACAATAGACTCAAAGTTTGAGCCTCAAACGGCAGCAATTGTGAGGATAGTGCAAGACCAGGCAACATTTTATTCTGTTATACATAACGTCACTGTGAGTCCAAGCTGACTCAATGGCACTTAACAAACTCACTCCTTGACATGATAAGAGCTAAATGATAAAAGCTAACATATACTGCTTACTCTCTACTTTACCAGGCATGATGTCTTTCTCCAGGGACTGGTCCCTCCTGATAATATGTCCAAAGTATGTGAGATAAAGTCTCACCATCCTCACTTCTAAGGAGCGTCCTGGCTGTACTTCTTCTAAGGCAGATTTTTTTTGTTCTTCTGGCAGTCCATGGTATTTTCAATATTCTTTGCCAACACCAATTGGCAATTTTCCTTCAGTTTTCCTTATTCGTTGTCATGGACTGAATTATGTCCCCCCAAAAATGTGTGTGTCAGTTGGGATGGGCCAGGATTCCTGGTGTTGTGTGATTTTCCTATATATTATAAACCCTGCCTCTATGATGTTAATGAGGGAGGATGGGCAGCAGTTGTGTTAGTGAGGTAGGACTCAACCACAAGATTGGATTGTGTCTTGAGGCAATCTCTTGATATATAAAAGAAAAAAGCAACCAGAGAAACAGGGGGACCTCATACTTCCAAAAAAGCAGCACCGGGAGCAGAGCACATTCTTTGGACCCAAGGTCCCTGCGTCTGAGAAGCTCCTTGACCAGTGCAAGACTGAGGACAAGGACCTTCTTCCAGAGCTGACAGAGAAAGCCTTCCCCTGGAGCTGATGCCCTGAATTTGGACTTTTAGCCTACTTAACTGTGAGGAAATAAACTTCTCTTTGTTAAAGCCATCCACTTGTAGTATTTCTGTTATAGCAGCACTAGATAACTAAGATACAGACATCGTTCTAAGTTCTTTAAATATGTGATTCATACCACAACCCTATCAGGTATGTTTTAATTTTATCCCTATTTTACAGATAAAGAAACTGAGGCAGGAAGGTTAAGTAACTTGCCCAATATAACACAGTGGCTGAGTGGTGAAAACTGGATTTGAATCTAGATAATCTGGGTTTGTTGTTGTGGTTAGGTGTCATCAAGTTGATTCTGGCTCATAGCGACCCTATATACGACAGAACGAAACACTGCCCGGTCCTGTACCACCCTAACAATTGTTATACTTGAACCCATTGTTACACCCACTCTGTCAATCCATCTCCTTGAGAGTATTCCTCTTTCTCGCTGACCTTCTACTTTACCAAGCATGATATCCTTCTCCAGGGACTGGTCTGTCCTGATAACATCTCCAAAGTATGTGAGATAAAGCCTCACCATCCTCGCTTCTAAGGAGCATTCTGGCTATAATTCTTCCAAGACAGATGTGTGTGTTCTTCTGGCAGTCCATGGCATTTTCAATATTCTTTGCCAACACTATCATTCAAAGGCATCAATTCTTCTTCAGTCTTCTTTATTCGTTGTTCAGTTTTTGCATGCATACGAAGGGATTGAAAATACCATGGCTTGGGTCAGGCACACCTTAGTCTTCAAAGTGACACCTTTGGTTTTTAACATTTTAAAGAGGTCCTTTGCAGCAGATTTGCCCAGCGCAATGCATTGTTTGATTTCCTGACTGCTACTTCCGTGGGCGTTGATTGTGGATCCAAGTAAAATGAAATCCTTGCCAACTTCAGTCTTTTCTCCGTTTATCATGATGTTGCTTATTGGTCCAGTTGTGAGGATTTTTGTTTTATGTTGAGGTGTAATCCATACTGAAGGCTGTGGTCTTTGATCTTCATCAGTAAGTGCTTCAAGTCCTCTTAGCTTTCAGCATGCAAGGTTGTGTCATCTGCATATCGCAGGTTGTTAATGAGTCTTTATCCAATCTTTATGCCTCATTCTTCTTCATATAGTCCAGCTTCTCAGATTATTTGCTCAGCATACAGATTGAATAAGTACAGTGAAAAGATACAACCCTGATGCACACCTTTCCTGACTTTAATCTTGGTTTTTAATCCAAAAATTTAGGGTACAAATCCATACGTGCAATAACATCCTGTTTGGGTTTTAAAAATAATCTGACTGGATATTCCTTATGGTGGTTTTAATATACATCCACAAATTCTTTGATTCTCCTCCTTTCAAGAGGTGGAAGTTAATTCCTCTCCCCTTGTTAGTAACTTGCTTCTAGCAAATAGATTGTGGCAGAAGTGAAACAAATAGATTGTGGCAGAATTGACAGTGTGTAACTTCCAAGGCTAGGTTATACAAGGCACTGCAGCTTCCTCCTTGCTCTCTCTTGGATCACTCACTCTGGGAGAAGCCAGCTGTCATGTCATGAAGACACTCCAGCAGTCCTGTAGGGAAGCCATGTGGTGAGGAACTGAGATTTCCAGCCACCAGCCTTATGAGTGAGTCATCTTAGAATCAGATCCTCCAGCTCCAACAAACCTTCATTTAAACTACTACAACTTCATGAGAGAACCTGAGCCAGAACCACCTAACTAAGCTGCAATGGAACTAAATTCCACAGAAACCACAGGATAAAAAATGTTTGCTGTTTTAAGCCATTAAGTTTTGGGGTGATGGATTATGTAACAATAGAAGACTAATACATCCCCCAAAATGCTAACACTGAGATTATGGGTAATCTTCATTTTTTGTCTTATCTGTATTTTCCAATTTTTCTTCCATAAATCTATATTACTTGTATACATAAACACATATGTATAAAATAGCATATTAAAAAGACTAGAAAGGAATAAACAAAAGATGAGCCATGTCATCGATTAAATTATGTCCCCCAAAAAATGTGTGTATCAGTTTGGCTGGGCCTTGATTCCCTGTTTTGTGTGATTGTCCACCATTTTGTCATCTGATGTAATTTTCCTGTGTTGTAAATCCATCCTCTATGATGTTGTCATAGTTTTCTAGTGCTGCTATAACAGAAATACCACAAGTTAATGGCTTTAACAAAGAGAAATTTATTTCTTCACAGTAAACTAGGCTAAAAGTCCAAATTCAGGGCATCAGCTCCAGGGGAAGGCTTTTCTCTCTGTTGGCCTTCTCATCATTCTTCCCGCTGGCCTAGGAGTTTCTCCACACAGGGACCCTGGATCCAAAGGACTTGCTCTGCTCCCAGCACTGCTTTCTTGGTAGTCCGAGGTCCCCCCTTTCTGCTCACTTCCCTTTTCTTTTATCTCTTGTAAGATAAAAGGGGGTGCAGGGCATACTCCAGGCAAGCTCCCTTTACAATGGATCAGGGGTGTGACCTTAGTAAGGGTGTTGCGATCCCACCCTAATGCTCTTTAACATAAAATTACAAACACAAAATGGAGGATAACCACACAATACTGGGAATCATGGCCCAGCCAAATTGATACACACATTTTTGGGGGAGACATAATTCAATCCATGACAGATGTTAATGAGGGGGGGTGGGTGGCAGTTGTGTTGATGAGGCAAGACTCAATCTTCAGGATTGGATTGTGTCATGTCTCGAGCCAGTTTCTTATGGGATATAAAAGAGAGAAGCGAGCAGAGAGACAGGAGGATCTCAAACTACCAATAAAGCAGTGCTGGGAGCAGAGCATGTCCTTTGTACCTGAGGTTTCT
Organism: Loxodonta africana; assembly: GCF_030014295.1. Lineage (NCBI taxonomy): Eukaryota > Metazoa > Chordata > Mammalia > Proboscidea > Elephantidae > Loxodonta > Loxodonta africana. Next base: position 77,133,798 of record NC_087351.1, on the reverse strand, counting down.
GCACAGAGAAACTCCTAGTCCAGGGGAAGATTGATGAGAAAGGCCTTCCTCCAGAGCCAACAGAGAGAGAAAGGCTTCCCCTGGAGCTGATGCCCTGAATTTGGACTTTCAGCCTACTTTATTATGAAGACATAAATTTCTCTTTGTTAAACCCATCTACTTGTGGTATTTCTGTTATAGCAGCATGAGATGACTAAGACATGCCACTATCTTGAGTTATGGATATCCCACAATCACAACCACTTTATGAAATGTTTGCCCTGAAACATCTGAATCAGCCTCTACCATGTGTGTTCTACGAATCTGTGAGAGAAGACTTTGTGGCTCTGAATAGGAGATGACTGAACTAGGCAGGTCATCCCGCACCCCTCGATTCCTGATGGGGTAGGGTTGGTGATGTTCAAAGAGCCCTTGATTGGTGCCTAAGAGAACTAAGATTTTATCTTGATTTTGTATGTGGCCCCAGGCAAGTCACAAGCTTGGTGGACCTTAATTTCCCAGTCTATCAGATAAGCATTAGTGTAGGATTCATTAAATTAGATATTATCAAATATTTGTCTAGAACAAATAAAATGATAATATACAATATAAAGCAGATCAGATACAACATAAAATAGAAACATTACCTCCCTAAAAGAATGATTTCTGCCACCTACAGCCTGTGGATGCAATATCGTGGACTGGCAATTCTTATTTTTAAACTCTTTTTTTAATGCTAAACTATTCTAAAGTGCATTATAGATCTTCATGATATTTCACCCTTAAGTACCCTCTTCAAAAAAGTAAAAACATTTTCCAGCATAATTGCCTGATATTTTGGTCAATCAGCCAACAAGAAAATTCATCCAGTCAGAATTCAGAAATTATCGTATTCTCTTCACACACACCTTGTTTGTTAACCTCCACTATAAGGATCCTGTAGAGTCCCTTGGTTCCATGCTTAGCTGCTAACCAAAATAGCGAAGAGACTGATGTGGTTAGAAGAGAACCCAATAAAAGAGAAACAGACTATACTACCAGGGAGGTAACGGGGTTGAGTGTGGAACCTAGAGACTTAGTAAGACAGAGAACAGATAACAGAGGGGCCCAAAAATCTGCAAACAAAGTAACAAGAAATGGGTCAGGGCGCAGAAATAAAGCCATTCCGCAGAACAATGGGGCAGGGTACCTAAAAAATAGCCCGCAAACTTCTTTAAAGTTGCCTCTCAGAAGCAGCTGGAGAAAACCAGGCCCAGGGACATGCGCAGAACATCCACCTGTGACCGCTGTGTGATCTTCCACCAGGGGCAGTGAGGGGCTGCAGCTCCAGCCAGGGAATCGAACCCAGGGAGTGGGAGACTGCGCAGGCGTGACACCCCGTAATAAGTCCTGCTACAAATCCCAGAGGCCTCCAGGACTGAAGCCACCTTGGAAAGCTGCTGCATGCGCACCTTAGTTAACATATCCCCACCTGTGCCTATGAATAAACATAAATCTCCCCCGCCACCCCCCCCCAACAAGAACTTTTAAAAACTCTGGCCTGTCTTTTGTTCTGTGAGATCAGGGTAAGTAGTTGCTCTAGGCCCTCCTCCTCTCTGCTTGCAAGCCTCTTCAATAAAGCTTTACTCAGGTGGAAAACTACGTGTCTTACCTGCTCATTCTTGACCAGTGAGAGGCAAGGACCTTATTCCGGTAACAGTTTGAGCCCACCAAGATGCACCTCAGAAGAAAGGTCTGCTATCTATTTCCAAAAAATCACCCATGAAAGCCCCATGGAACACAGTTATACCCTGATACACATGAGATCGCCATGACTTAGAATCGACTCAACAGCAACTGTTTTTTAAATCAGGATTCCGTAATTAAATGGCGATAGCAGTTGATTGGCCCTTTGTAAATGAGGTCGACCAACTGAAATGAAGAAATACCCATACTCAGCAACTTGTAATAAAATAGCTTTGACCCACCTAAAAGTGAGAGAGAAAGCAGTGTGGATAGGTTACACAAGAAACAAAAGTAAGCCAGAAAGAGACTTTCAGTCCCTGCCAAGTTGGTGGACCAGCAGGACTGCTGGCTCCATTTCTCAAATCCACCAAGAAGAAACTATAGAGGGAAACAAGGATTCCTGGAACCAGCAACAACAAAAACAACAATAGCAACAAGGCCTGAGAAACCCTGGGGAGATGGCTCAGATGAAGGCCTGGCCTTCGGCACTTTCCAGGTACGCAATACCAGACAGAGCAGCCTGTGTTCATGAGAGACACGTTCCCACACTGGGGCACTGTGACTCCCTCAGGAGAAACTAGCAAACCATGCCAGCCACACATGTATCCTAAGCAGAGGGACCAGAGCAGAAAGACCAAGAATCTAAAACAAGCCTCACAAGTATAATTAAGGAGATAAGATATAAGCCATATGAAACAAGAAACTAAAAAGAACAGGTAGAAGTATTAGGTACAAAAACTACAAAAGTGAATAAAGGGCATAGGTCCAGGCTGCAACTGAAACGAGACCAGTTGACAAAGAGAGTAAAAGAGGAAGCAAGGTGGAGCTAGACACCAGCCAGCATCCTTCCTCACCCCTAATTTTCAGGTTTTGCTTTGAGAGCTTTTTTATGAAAGGAGTTAAAAGGTCCCTGGGTGGCGCAAATGGTTTACACTCAGGTGGTAACCAAAATGTTGGTAGTTCGAACCCACTCAGCAACACTGAAGAAGAGAGCTGGTGATCTGCTTCTGTAAAGATTGTTGTTGTCAGGCACCATCCAGTCAGTTCCAACTCATAGCGACCCTATATACAACAGAATGAAACACCGTCCTGTCTGGGCCATCCTCACAATAGTTACTATGTTTGAGCCCATTGTTGCAGCACTGTGTCAATCCATCTTCTCGAGGGTCTTCCTTTTTTTCACTGACTCTTTCCTTTACCAAGCATGATGTCCTTCTACAGGGACTGGTCCCTCCTGATAACGTGTCCAAAGTATGTGAGATGAAGCTTCACCATTCTTGCTTCTAAGGAGCATTCAGGCTGTGCTTCTTTCGAGACAGATTTGTTCATTCTTCTGGCAATTCATGGTATATATTCAATGTTCTTCACCAACACCGTAATTCAAAGGCATCAATTCTTCTTCAGTCCTCCTTATTCATTGTTCGGCTTTTATATGCATATGAAAACCAAAAAAACCCAGGGCCGTGGAGTCGATTCCAACTCATAGAGACCCTATAGGACAGAGTAGAACTGCCCCCATAGAGTTTCCAAGGAGCGCCCGGCAGAGTCGAACTGTCAACCTTTTGGTTAGTAGCCATAGCACTTAACCACTATGCCAACAGAGTTTCCTATTTTTTAATATATATGCATATGAGGTGATTGAAAATACCATGGCTTGAGTCAAGCACACCTTAGTCCTCAAAGTGACATCTTTTTTTCTTTTTTTAACACTAATAGAGAAGTCTTTTGCAGCAGATTTGCCCAAAGCAATACATCGTTTGACTCCTTGACTGCTGCTTCCATGGGCGTCATCTGTGGATCCAAGTAAAATGAAATGGATCTGTAAAGATTACAGCCAAGAAAACCCTATGGAGCAGTTCTACTCTGCACACATGGAGTCACCATGAGTCCAAATTGTGTCAATGGCACAAGACAACAACAACAACGGCACCATGCCAATGCCACCCAATTTTAAAAAAGTCAAACTCTGATGGTGCAGTGGTTAAAGTGCTCGGTTGCTAACTGAAAGGTCAGCAGTTCGAACCCCACGGTCTGCACCTTGAGAGAAAGACATGACAGTTGGCTTCTGTAAAGATTTACAGCCTTGGTAACCCTCTGGGGCAGTTCTACTCTGTCCTATAGGGTCTCTATGAGTCAGATGGACTCGATGGTAGTGGATTTGGTTTTTTGGCATTAATGTGGAAGCTAAGGAGCACTAGTGGCAAAACGGTTAAGCACTCGGCTGCCAGCTGAAAGGTCGGCAGCTTGAACCCACCCAGCAGCTCCACAGGAGAAAAGACCTGGCGATCTGCGCCTAGAGCCTAGAAAACACTATGGGAGAGTTCTACTCTTACATGGGGTCACTATGAATTGGAATCGACTCAAGGGAACCAATCAAAAACAACAGAGAAGTTAGAATCCCCTGTCTCTTGTGCACTTGCTCTGTTTTCTGGCAGGCTCTAGACCTGCCAAGTAGGAAGCCCCTCCTCCCTTCCAGCCTGGCCCCTTTGGCCCAAAACTTAAGGTGGAATTTCTCCCTCTTAAGCTCTACAGGGAAACCCTGGTGGCGTAGTGGTTAAGTGCTAGGGCTGCTAACCAAAGAGTCGGCAGTTCAAATTCACCAGGCGCTCCTTGGAAACTCTATGGGGCAGTTCTACTGCATCTTATAGGGTCGCTATGAGTCGGAATCGACTCGACGGCACTGGGTTTGGCTTTTTATAAGCTCTACAGGTTTTTTTTTACAGGTAGGATCAGCTACATAATTTGCAGGATCTAATGTAAAATAAAAATGTGAGGTTCCTTATTTTAAAAAATTATTAAAAGATTCAAGATAATGACAGCAAAGTATTCAACCCTGCGTGGTGCCCTTCTGAGGGTGGGGCCTTGAGCAACTGCAAAGGTCATGGGCCATGAAGCCAGCCCTGCCCCATCTCCACTCTAGCAACTAGAGGAAGGGGAGGGAGTGGGGGGGGTGGGGGGGTGGAATTCCACTTTTGGTTTGCTAATGGACTGCTTTCACCCCTGTGGCCACCCACTGGGAGCTGTCAAACTCCATTCCCAGGTGATTTCTTCTTGCAAGATTCAGGCCAAAACCATTCCAGAAATTGTTTTTCCTATTCTCACCAGTTTCTTCCCATAGATAAATAACCTCAGAGCATCAGTTTCTTTGAAAACTTCTTGAGGCCCTCAATTACCCCCAGGCAAGCACTCTGCTTATTCTTTCCTCATTCTCCTTGCCCCCAGCAACAAGTGCAGCTGGGCTGTTGACAGCCATTCTGGGGCAATCTCATTACAGAAAAGAAAGAAACTAGGAGGCATCCCTGCCCTTAGGCATTCAGTTCACCAAACTGCATTATCAAAATGGCCACCGGGCTTAGAGGGCTCCAGTGAAAATTTTTGAGTCAGACTAGGTAATTTCGTTTCTCTGCTTATTAAAAAAAAAAAAAAAGTAGGGGGTGATGAGGTAGTTGAGGGTTCTAGGACTCTGCAAACCATTAAAGTCAACTCTGATTTGGTTAGCTGGGAGGTTTTTTAAGGAACAATATTAACACCGCAGACTACTGGTGGTCCCCACCCCCCTACTACCCTCCACCCTTCTCTGCCCTGTTTGTGCACCAGGTAGCTAACAGCTATGGTCAGCTACCTTGCCTTCATTGTTGTTGTTGTTAGGTGCTGTTGAGTCGGTTCCGACTCCTAGCGACCCTACGCACAGCAGAACGAAACACTGCCCGGTCCTGCGCCATCCTTACAATCATTGTTATGCTTGAGCTCATTATTGCGGCCACTGTGTCAATCCACCTCGTTGAGAGTCTTCTTCTTTTCTGCTGACCCTGTACTCTGCCAAGCATGATGTCCTTTTCCAGAGACTGATCCCTCCTGACAACATGTCCAAAGTATGTAAGACGCAGTCTCGCCATCCTTGCTTCTAATGAGCGTTCTGGCTGTACTTCTTCCAAGACAGATTCATTCATTCTTTTGGCAGTCCATGGTATATTCAATATTCTTCGCCAACACCACAATTCAAAGGCGTCAATTCTTCTTCAGTCTTCCTTATTCATTGTCCAGCTTTCACATGCATATGATGCGACTGGAAATACCATGGCTTGGGTCAGGCGCACCTTAGTCTTCAGGGTGACATCTTTGCTCTTCAACAATTTAAAGAGGTCCTTTGCAGCAGATTTACCCAATGCAATATGTCGTTTGATTTCTTGACTGCTGCTTCCATGGCTGTTGATTGTAGATCCAAGTAAAATGAAATCCTTGACAACTTCAATCTTTTCTCTGCTTATCATGATGTCGCTCACTGGTCCAGTTGTGAGGATTTTGGTTTTCTTTATGTTGAGGTGCAATCCATACTGAAGGCTGTGGTCTTTGATCTTCATTAGTAAGTGCTTCAAGTCCTTTTCACTTCCAGCAAGCAAGGTTGTGTCATCTGCATAAGGCAGGTTGTTAATGAGTCTTCCTCCAATCCTGATGCCCCGTTCTCCTTCATATAGTCCAATTTTTCGTATTATTTGCTCAGCATACAGATTGAATAGGTATGATGAAAGAATACAACCCTGATGCACACCTTTCCTGACTTTAAACCAATCACCATCTCCTTGTTCTGTCAGAACAACTGCCTCTTGATCTATGTAAAGGTTCCTCATGAGCACAATTAAGTGTTCTGTCCTCAGGCTTCCCAGTTGGATTAGACTAATGGGAGACACCATCAGGAGACCTGCAGAGCTGCAGGTAGGCTGTGCCTCTGGCAAAGGTCACAGCTCCTGTCAGGCGGCCCTGCTCTTTCCAGGATCCAGTAAAAGCTTCATCCCCCTGCACTTTAGGTCTTTTACCTTTAGGGGTAATAATGGCTCCCTGAAACTCTACGGGGCAGTTCTACTCTGTCCTATAGGGTCGCTATGAGTAGGAATCGACTCGACGGCAGTGAGTACTATTGCTAGGAAACCCTGGTGGTGTAGTGGTTAAGTGCTATGGCTGCCAACCAAAGGGTCACCAGTTCAAATCCGCCAGGCAGTCCTTGGAAACTCTATGGGGCAGTTCTACTCTGTCCTATAGGGTCGCTATGAGTTGGAATCGACTCGACGGCACTGGGTTTGGTTTTTGGCTTTTTACTATTGCTAGGCCCAAGCTAATTGCACCATCACTTGTTGGTTTTCTTTGACCCTGCCCACACCTTTGTAAGCAGACAAGCAGATCCTTTGTCAAATTCTCCTCAATTACCTCATTGGAGCCATTTCTGCTGTAACACTGACTAGTACAAATATAAACACTTTAGAGGTAGAAAGACCAGAGTCCAAATGTGGCTTTACTGCTTAACAGCTATGTGACCTTAGACAGGTTGATCTCGCTGAGCCTCCCTTCCCAAACAGTAAAGCGGAGAAATGAAAGAGCAGACATGAAGTACCCAGCAGACAGTACATGCTCACAAGTGCTGATTCTCTTTCCTTTACTGAGTATCATGGATTGAATTATGTCCCCCCCAAAATGTATGTATCAATTTGGCTGGCCCATGATTCCTGGTATTGTGTGGTTGTCCTACATTTTGTGGTTGTAATTTTACGTTAAGGAGGATTAGGGTGGGATTATAACACCCTTACTAAGGTCACATTCCTGATCCAATGTAAAGGGAGTTCCCCTGGGGTATGGCCTGCACCACCTTTTCTCTTACAAGAGATAAAAGGGAAGCAAACAGAGAGTTGGGGGCCTCATACCACCCAGAAGGCAGTGCTGGGAGCAAAGTGTGCCTTTGGACTGGGGGTCGCTGTGCAGAGGAACTCTTAGTCTAGGGGAAGATTGATGAGAAGGACCTTCCTGCAGAGCCAACAGAGAGAGAAAGCCTTCCCTTGAGCTGACTCCCTGAATTTGGACTTCTAGTCTACTGAACTGTGAGAAAATAAATTTCTCTTTGTTAAAGCCATTCACTTGTGGTGTTTCTGTTACAGTAGCACTAGATGACCAAGACACTGAACAAAGCTGGTCTTTGGCCTCTCTTCAGCTTTCTTTTGCCCCCCTGGTTCTGCTGCCCCTGGCTACTCAGACCCCCCTCAACCATGGTCCTCCACCCCTGGTCTGGTCAATCCTTATAATCTGGACCTTCCCTTGTCACCTAAGTAGCTCCATAAACATCCCCGTAGACCCCATTTAAAACCATTATACCCAATTGTCTCATTCCTTTAGAAATTTTTCCCCAAAGAAGTGAATGAAAACAATCCAGGAATTTCATCTCATATCTTCACTCACTTATACATTACTGTCACAGGTAAGAAACTTGCTTGAATCAATTAAAATTTCCCCCTCCTTAAAGTACGGGTCTGAGAAGGGATGCTCAAGACACTTGGCTAGGAATTTTCCCCTGGACTGCCCTTTTCCAGCTGCTGAAATCCTGCCAGATAGGTGTCAGAGTGATGGTGTCAGATTGCTGCAAGGCTGCATAGTGTAGCACCATGGTTTGACTCAGGAGTCAGTCAGCCTAGGTTTATTTGGAGTTCGATTAGCATCTTGAATAGATATCTTCTCATCTTTCACAATATCAGGGAAGTTTTCTGCCAACAAATCTTCAACAACTTTCTTTGTATTTTCTGTTATCCCTTCCTGTTCTGGTACTCCAATCACTCGTGGGTTATTTCTCTTGATAGAGTCCCACATGATTCTTAAGGTTTCTTCATTTTTTTTAATTCTTTTATCCGATTTTTCTTCAAATATATTCATGCCAAGTAATTTATCTTCCAGTTCAGAAATTCTAGCTTCTACTTGCTCAGTTCTGCTCCTCTGACTTTCTATTGAGTTATCTAATTCTGTAATTTTATTGTTAATCTTCTGAATTTCTGATTGCTGTCTGTCTATGGATTTTTCCAACTTATTAAACTTTGCATTATGTTCCTGAATAATCTTTCTGATTTCTTCAGTTGTTTTATCTGTGTGTTCCTTGGCTTGGTCTGCATATTGCTTCATTTCATTCCTGATGTCTTAAAGGGTTCTGTACATTAAACTTTTGTATTCTGCATCTGGTAATTCCAGGAATGCACTTTCATCTAGAAGATCCCTGGAGTTTTTGTTTTGATAGCCTGTTGAGGTGATCATGGTCTGTTTCTTTATGTGACTTGATATTGACTGTTGTCTCCAAGCCATCTAGAAGTTATTGTATTAGTTTACGCTTGCTTACTGTGTCGTAGCTGCTTGCTTTGTTTTGTTTTGGTATACCCCTATGGGTTGCTTGAGTGAGCTAGCTTGATTATTTTCACCTTTGGAGCTCTGGTGTCCTGTCCCCAGCTGGCTAGAGCTGTTATCAGGTATTTCAGTCTAGGAGTCCATTCAGCTTTCTTGTATGAATTCAGCTCAGGTTTCCAGGTAGCTGATATCAAGTGTGTGGTACAGGCTGTGTTCTACAGTCTTAGAAGGGCAGGGGTGATTGGCATATATACCAGGATCCGATTGCAGCAGGGGGTCACACTCTGAAGAAGGCAGGGGGCTGATAACTGACCCCCAAGTGTCTCTGAGGAAAACGTGTCTCTGTTCCCTAGAACGTGCTGGTGGGTAGGTTCTGCAGAGGGACTATGGGCACCCAAAGTTTTTGGTTGTAAGGACTGGGAAGTACCAGTTATCTTTGGACCCCTGTCGTGAGTGGCTGGGTGACCTGAGTAGAGCTACAAGTCCTTAGGTCCCTGATGTGGGTAGGTGAGGACCTTGTTTAATAGGCAAAGCAATGTCAAACGTCAAACACCCACCTCTCCACCGCACAGCTGAAATGGTTGGAGTTTGCCAACAAGGGCCTATTCTCCCAAAATAGGCCCACACAGGTCCATGTAGAAGGGAAAGGCGCTCAAGGTCCACGGACGGTTTATGCCTGAACAGGAGCTGCTTCTGTCCTGAGCTCCCCCAGTTAATGGAGCTAGCAAATTATCTTTTCCCCCCACTTGCAAATTTTTTCTTCCCCAAGGCTGGGAGGATGGCTCTAGGTGGTCACCAGAGTCTATCTCAGGCCCAGGGATTCAATCGCTAAAGCTGGCATGGGGGTGGGGGGGGGGTGGTAAAATATACGCAAGTACTTAGCTTTTGCCGAGAGCACGCCACTCTTCTCAGGTTCCGGAGGTGTGAGTGGGCTGTGTGGCTGGCTGCTTCTCCCTGAGGAAACTGCGGCTGAATGCTAGGACCAGCCCGCCGCTGCTGCTGCAGCCACTCCAGGAATGGTGCCTGAGGGCTCCCCTAGATTCAGGTCCTGTAACTCCAATCCATTTCTGAAGGGCCTCTTCCTCCCCCTGCCCCTCAATTCGTTGCCTACGCTTGCCTTTGATGCTCAGGGCTCCCAGCTTGTCACAAATATACTCCTTTCACTTGTTTTTGGGGGTCTTTATTGTTGTAAAGAGGGCTCGACAGAAGCATCTGTCTATTCCACCATCTCGGCTCCGCCTCATCTCAGCCTAGGTTTAGATGCCAGCACTCCCGCTCACTAGCTGTGTAACTTAGGCAAAGAACTAAACTTCTCTGATCCTTAGTTTCCTCAGCTACAAAATCAGGGTCATCATGCCAACTTCATAGATTTGGGGCAGTAATTGCATAAAATAATCCGTGCAAAATGCCAGCACAGCACCTCGTAAATGATTCACACTCAATAAATTTTAGCTATTTTATTTCTACTCCACTTAGCAGGATCCACCGGAGCACAGTGAAGGCAAGGTGTACAGGCCATTCTCAAATTTCATGACATACTTTATTCAAACACTTCCTATGTCTCTGTGACATTAGTGACTTTTTCTTCTCCAAAGTCACTTTTTGAGTCATCTCACAGTTTTCTAGAGTATGTTACCTTCCCTTCCATCTGAACTGTTTGAATTGTAGCATGTTTTGAATCTATGTGCTGTCACTGGAATTCTACCCTAGACCATAAGTAAAACAGTTGTTGTTGTTAGGTGCCATCGAATCAGTTCTTACGCATAGCGATCCTGTGTTCAACAGAACGAAATACTTACTGCCTGGCCCTGAGCCATCCTCACAATTGTTGCTATGTTCGAGCTCATCGTTGCCACTGTGTCAATCCATCTCTTTAAAGGTCCTCCTCTTTTTTTGCTGACCTGCTACTTTACCAACCATGATGTCCTTCTCCAGGGACTGGTCCCTCCTGCTAGCGTGTCCAAAGTATGTGAGATAAAGTCTCACCATTCTTGTTTTTAATGAGCATTCTGGCTGTACTTCTTTCAAGACAGACTTGTTTATTATTCTGGCAGCCCATGGTATATTCAATATTCTTTGCCAACACAATAATTCAAAGACCTCGGTTCTTCTTTGGTCTTCCTTATTCATTGTTCAGCGTTCGCATGCACAGGAGGTGATTGAAAATATCATGGCTAGGGTCAAGCTCACCTTAGTCCTCAAAGTGACATCTTTGTTTTTCAACACTTCAAAGAGGTCTTTTGCAGCAGATTTACCCCATGCAATATGTTGTTTGATTTCTTGACTATAGCTTCCATGGGCCTTGATTGTGGATCCAAGTATAATGAAATCCTTGACCACTTCCATATTTTCTCCATTTATCATGACATTGCTTATCGGTCCGGTTGTGAGGATTTTTACTTTTTTGTAAAACAGTTCAACCTAAAACAGTTCAGTTTTTCTTTTAAATATAGTCGTAAATAATAGACGGTAGTTTTTTCATGTGCCAGGTGATCTCCACAACATAACCCTTTACTTTTTAAGGTTACTTTTTCAACAAGTATTACATGAACATAATACAATAGTCAAAAGGAAAAGGTAATTTTTAATTTACCATAATATTCCTTCTTAAAATAGTATATGCTTAATCTGCCCCCATCCATATATATTTAGATTGTTTCCAATTTTTCATGGAGTTTGTTTTTTTTAATGACTTGGAGAGGAACTAGGAGAGAAAAATCAAGTTCCACTTTGAAAGATAATCTTGATTTTTTATAGTTCTTAGCAGCATCTAAGTGGTAACCCTCCACCCCCTTTAGAACCACATCTATTCTTTCACTCCAGCTAGTGCTCAGGGGGCTGAAGCCCTAGGCCCAGGCATTCTTAAACCAGCCCCTACTTGACCCTTGCTAAGCTATGGATGACCCAGTAGCTACCAGCAGCAGGGGCATACTCCAAAGGGTAAAGTTCCAACTTGGCAGGAAATTTGGCCATCAGGCACATATGCACAAACTTATATAACCCAGGGGTTCAGCATGGTCATGTCCCACTCCTTTGCCAGTTCCTTGTATTATATCAGGTAAGGCCTAAGACCTCCAGAGAGTCACCAGCTAAAGACAAGTCGGGACTGAAAAGGAAAGAGGGTTGGAACAAATATACCCAAGCAAAGGCCTCTGGTCTATTACTGTGACATTCAGTATATCTCAATAGACAAATGCCCAGGGGCTAGGAGGGACCTGAACAATTGGTACTTTGGGGCTTGAGGGGTGTACAAAAGGGAGTGGACCACCTCTCCCCTGAAAATTCTGCTTATTGCCTAATACTGCAAGAATTTTTCCCAGTTTGCTTTGATGAAATCTTCCATACCTACTAGAGGAATGAGTTGTTTTTGGTGATTGCGAATTCAGAATTTCCAAAGTGAAGTTAGAGCCAAGGAGCTTTTGAGGAAGCTGGGTTATGCCCAGTGATGTGCTGGTAAATATTTAACAACAGGCTGTGGGGAAGAAGTATGTGGGAGGGAAGCCCTGATTTGTAGCCTTTGCCAGTTTCCGTGGTATAAATACTCGTGCCATGGCCAATTTCAAGCTATCGACATGATGTCACTGGATGCAAAGTTTGAAAAGTTGTGCAATAGCAGACCATTATATATAATTCCACCATACAGGTATAATAGATGTAAATAGCCTCAGGAGAATAGACAATAGTAAAATAATTAGGATGTGATAAGCTTAAAATACTTACTACCTTTGATTTTTAATTTTTGTATTTTGCTTTAATTATTATTTTTTTTTATGGTGAAAATATTTGTAGTAAAACATTTACCAGTTCAACAATGTTTACATGTACAATTCAGTAACACTGATTTACATTCATCATGTTGTACAGCCATCGCCATTACCATTTTCAAAATTATTCCACCACTGTCTTAGGCTGAGTTCTCTAGAGAAGCAAAACCAGTGAAGCATATGCATATATCAAGTAAATGGCTCATGTGATTGTTGAGTCTGGAAAGTTCCAAGTCCGTGAGTCAGGCATTGGGCTGGAGGCTTCCCCTGACTCACGTAGCTGCAAGAGCTGAGAAACCCAAGATCAGCAGGTCAGACGGCAGGCTAATGGATCACGTTCCAGAAACCAGAGTTTAGATGATGACAAGCCAAATGTAGAATCCAGGGCAAAGCAAAAGGGAGCAAGCGTTGCCAGAAAGTCCATATATATTGGATACGGGCCATACATCCAAGGAAATTCCCTTTCAATTGATTGGCTGTTCATAGTAGGTCTCATCGTGGAGATTACATTATGTCAGATCTCATCAAGGAGGTGATTACATTATTGCATAACTACCAAACTACACCATAACTGCCAAATCACTGAGAAGCACGGCCCAGCCAAGTTGACACACAACCTTAACCTTCACAACCACCATTAACAGAAACTCAGTGCCCCCTAAGCAATGACTCCCCCTTTACCCCTCCCTCCTACCTGTCATAACCTTTTGGTTTCTATAAACCAAAAAAGCCAAACCCAGTGCCGTCGAGTCAATTTCGACTCATAGGGTGGGGTAGTGGTTAAGTGCTATGGCTGTTAACCAAAGGGTCAGCAATTCAAATCTGCCAGGTGCTCCTGGGAAACTCTATGGGGCAGTTCTATTCTGTCCTATAGGGTCGCTGTGAGTTGGTCTCTACACATTTGCCTATTTCATATATGTGGAATCATGCAGTATTTGTCCTTTTGTGACTGGCTTATTTCATTCAGCATAATGTTCAAGGTTCGTCCATGTTGTAGCATGTGTCAGGATTTCTTTTCTCTTTATGACTGAGTAATATTTCATTGTATTTATGTATCACATTTTGTTTATCCACTCAACTGTTGATGGACAGCTTGTTTCCTATCTTTGATTTTAGTTTATTTAATTGTAACTTCAAATAATTTAACTTTTAATAATGGCTGTTTAACAACCAGCTCACAAAATTCCTGTAGATTTAACAGTCAGCTTTCATGAGTCAGTAAAGCCAGCTCCAGCTCACCATTCTGCTTTTCACTTAACACTTGCCCCTGACGCTGACACATCTTGGTCCCTCACTTCATTGTAGCTCCAGCAGAACAAACTTGAGTAAAAAAATCCCTGGTGAATTTGAATAGTACTTGGACTGTTCCTTCATTTGCCTATTGCTCTGGTGACTCAACCTAGACCTTTCTTTAAAATGTGTTTTAATTATAAAATATGGCAGACATGCGAATTTTTTTAAGTTATAGACAATAATGTAATGAGCATTTGTGTACTGCCCAGTTTAAAAAGATAAAACATTACAAATTCACCTGAAGCTTCCAGTGTATCCTCCTAGTCACATCCCCTCCTCCTCTTCCTCAGAGGTGACCACTGTCTAAATTTGGTGTTTACCATTCCCACACGTATCTTTATACTTTTAGTACGTGTGTGGCTGCAAACTTAAAGGTTGGAGATTGAAGTCTACCCAGAGACACTCAGAAGAAAGATGTGGCAATCTACTTCAGAAAAATCATTGCAAGCCCTATGGAGCATACATAGGGTTGCCAAGAAAGTCAGAATTGACTCCAGGCAACCGACTATATGTATATATAATCATATACTAAACCCAAACCCGTTGCCATCAAGTCAATTCCAACTCAGAGCAACCTTATAGGACAGAGTAGAACTGCCCCACAGGGTTTCCAAGGAGTGTCTGGTGGATTCAAACTGCTGACCTTTTGGTTACCAGCTGAGCTTTTAACCACTGGGCTCTACATACATATGTACATATATATGTGTGTGGGTATATATATATATTTATCATCCCCATATTGTATATATATAAATAATATATAGTATTGTTTCCAGAATCTTTTTATAGATAGGAAAACACAGTGAACTCAGAGTCCAATTTGCTTAAATGAAAACATTGATTTAGTTTTTTTTTAAGTTTCTGATTCTGAAGAAAGTAACTTGCCTAACAGGCTTCAGGTGAAACTGACCCCTTTATTTCTAGCATAAGGATAGTTTAGAGTAGATGGGCACATGACTGCCTATTTCAGGATGGAAATAAATGCTAGTGAACAAAGAAGAGTCTTTTTTGAGACTCGCGGATGATGGCTTGTCTTCTGCTTCCCTGTGAATGCCATCAGCAACTGACCATGGTTGTCACCAAAGATTCCATCTTCTGGCTTTTCATGGTCATTCATTATAAATGCCCCTATGAAGACATCTTATTCATTGAATCCTTTGCTGACAGTAATTTCTGTCCAAGAGGTAAGTGTTTACATAGTATTTCTATTTTATCCCTTTTAAAAAATGACAAATATCGACAAACATCAAGGCCGCGAAATGTTATTTACAAAGATTGTTGTAAGCAAAAAATCACAAGATGGAGATTTGTGATTCTTTATTGAACTTGATTATAAAAGTTTTTATCGAGCACTGTCAGACTCTTGAGCTAGAGAGAGATTTCAGATTTATAACTGGGTCCTAAATGGGCAACAGCAGATATAAAATCTTGGAATTTAATATCAGCTTTGAGAATGTTAAACTGAGAGTTTGAGCAGTTCTCAGTTTATGAACTTGCACGTTGTAGAATGCAAGGGCTATATTGATTTCTGACAGGAGAGGCTGTCTCTAAAATGAATTTGAGCCTTTTTACATTCCACTTCATTCTAAAGGCCCATTTCAAGTGGTGTACTCTTGATTTCCATTTAGTGCGTGTGACTTAATTGGAACTAAAAGAAAACAGCTTAACAGAAGGACCTCTTCCAGAGGGCCTGTTGGGGCCACAGCAGGGGCAGAGACAGAACTAAGGAAACCTGCTAAATAACATGAAGTTCATGTAGTGGGTTTTTTTTTTCCCCTTCTTTTTTCCCTAAGCGTTCCTGTTTAGAGTGGATTCAAAGCCCTTTCCTTGGGCTATTTTTGCAATGGAGCGCCAACAGGAAAGACATCCTTTGTGTCACGCCTTCCTCCTCATCCCCTCTGCGTGCCTGTATAGTCTGCCTTTATGGCAATGCAGGGCTCTCAGCTCAGAGATCTTGTGGGTGGGAGGCACCCACCACCCCTGACCTGATGAGCAGTGAAGCACAAGGTCTGGGGAACATCCGTTACCAGGCAGAATCACACTCTGGCATCTGTTTTACATGTCATTAAATTACCTGGGTAGTTTTTATTCTCGGGATTCCAGTCCATTGGTGTCTGTGTAGAGACCCAACATTTGTTGGCAAAAAATTTACCCCAAGCAGGCCTTAGTGTAGCCTCTAACTACTGTGATTGAAGGATATCAAAAAGGAGACTCTACCCCAAAAACATCTCCCTATGTTAGTTTCCCAAGGCTGCTGTAACAAATGATCACAAATCCGTGGCTTAAAAACAACACAAATTTATTCTCTTACAGTTCTGGAGGTCAGGAGCCTGAAATGGATCTTACAGGGCTAAAATCAAAGGCTGCATTCTTTCTGGAGGCTCTAAGGGAGAATCCGTTCCCTTGACTTTTCTCACTTCTAGAGGCCACCTGCATTCCTTGGTTCATGGCTCCTTCCTCCATCTTCAAGGTACATGACTCCCATCTGCTTCCATTGTCACATCTCCTCCTCTCTTTCTGAGTGTCCTGCCTCCATCTTATAAGGATCCTTCGTACAGATAGTCCCCGACTTATGACAGGGTTCCATCCTGATGACTTCATCCCAAGTCAGTTCTGACATAAGTCAAATACCTTTTTTTCCCCAAGTTTTCATACCCTGCTATACAATAGCGTTTTGAACGGAAAACCGTAACATTGAACATCTGTAAGTGAACATTTGAGAATGATAACCAAAAACCAAAACAAACCCACTGCCATCAAGTTGATTCCCATTCACAGCAACTCTATAGGACAAACTAAACTTGCCCCATAGGGATTCCAAGGAGTGGCCAGTGGATTCGAACTTCAGACCTTTTGGTTAGCAGCTGAGCTCTTAACCACTGTACCACAGGGCTCCTTCTGAAAATAATAACATCAGCAAATTACAAGCTGCAATATTGTATGCAATACATATTACTAACTATAAGAGCTACAAAAAAAAAAAAAAAAGACAGTCGTTAAGTGCAGTTCATAGTAACTCAAATACATCTTAAGTCAGGGACTATCTGTAATATATTGGGCATCTGGATAAGCCATGACAACCTCCCCATCTCAAGATCTTTAACTTAATTACATCTGCAAAGTCCCTTTTTCCATATAAGGTAACATATTCACAGGTTCTAGGGATTAGGACATGGGCAGCTCGGGTGGTAGGAGATGCATTATTCAGCCTACCACACCTCCCTGCTACTAAACTGAAATTGAGAGACATGCCTTTGGGACTTAAGTTTTGTGTGCTTAAGAGTTCCTTTTAAAATGGAAACATCTCTGGTAAAGGTGATATCAAGGAAGTATTTGGAAGAGTGCTGGTCTGCTCTAGAGTTCTCCTCTAATATTAACCACTCTATATTTTCTATTAAATAAAGAGAAGGGTTAAGCTGGTTTATGGAGGCCCCTATAAGTTGCCCCTACCCTGGCCCTAAAAACTAGGAAATAAGATTACACTAATGATTTTATCACTTAACCAATCAGATCAGAGATACTTAGAGTTACCTTTAAGAAAGAGAATGGTTCCCAGACCAGGAAGATCTCTGTGTAACCCAACTAAAGGATTCATTCTGGAATGTCTCAAGCAGAAGAAGTGTGGTCAGATAAGAAAGCATAGGAAAGAAGAGGCACACTGATTGCAGGTCCATGTGCCAAATATTCTCTGCTTACCCCTCCGGACCCCCTCTTCACCCTTCTTTTCCCTGGTCTGTGCCCTGAGAGGCTGACATGTACAGTATGGATGAGCTGGGCCCTCTGGCTTCCACTTGTATTCAGCCAATGGGAACCACAAGCTTAATGGAGACAGGACCGTAAGAGAGAGAGATCACGATATTTCTTCCCCAGGTTGTTCCCTGCTAGACTGTGTTTAGGTAATGGCTGTATTCCTCTACCAAAGGCCACAGGTACCATGGAAACACCCTCCCTTACAGCTGTAGCTCTCTTCAGGTTCTGGTAACTACTTCCTCCTTTTATCTTTGAGGTGGTAGTGATGTCCACAGTTGCTAGACTTGGGGTATTTCATCATCCCTTGCTAATTTTTAACCATCCCTACATCTTTAAAAATAATCCCTTTCTTAAACTGTCTGCAATCACTATCCCCTTTGGAGCGTGCCATTGATTTCCTACCTAGACCTTGCCTTATATCAGCCATATCCTAGCATGACCCAGAAAAGAGTATGCCTAGTTTTATGGGGGCATTGCCCAGTCATTGGAAACCCTGGTGGCATAGTGGTTAAGAGCTACAGCTGCTAACCAAGAGGCCGGCAGTTCGAATCTACCAGGTGCTCCTTGGGAACTCTATGGGCAGTTCTACTCTGTCCTATAGAGTTGCTATGAGTCAGAATCGACTCGACCATGACAGGTTTTGTGCGGTTCAGTCACTGTGGCAGGTATTCCTTCATTTGGAGGTAATGGCCCCAGGACTCAGAGCTCAATGCCATTAAACCCTGCTGTTATGAATTTAATTGTTTCCCCCACAAAGTGTGTTAGAATCCTAACCCCTATGCCTATGGATGTAATTCCATTTGGGAATAGAGTTTTCTTTGTTATGTTAATGAGATCATAACAGTATAGGGTGTATCTTAAACCTAATCACTTTTGGATATAAAAAGAGCAGATCAGACACAGAAACAAACGAGCACAAATGAGAGAAAGATAGATGCCATGTGGAAATCACCAAGGAACAAACACCTGAGCTGGGGAAGATGAGACAAGGATTTTCCCCCAGAGCTGACAGAAAGCCTTCCCCTACAGTGGGTGCCATGAATTCAGGCTACCTCCTAAACTGTAAAAAAATAAATTTCGGTTCATTAAAGTCACCTAGTTGTGGTATTTCTATTACAGGAGTGCTAGCAAACTTAGCAAAAAAGCCAAACCCATTGCTGTCAAGTCAATTCCGACTCATAGGAACCCTACAGGACAGAGTAAAATTGGCCCATAAGGTTTCCAAGGCAGAAGCAGACTGCCACATCCTTCTCCTACACCCTTTTGGTTGGCAGCCGAGCACTTAACCCCCATGGTCACCAGGGCTTCTTCACTAAGACACCTGGTATTTTCTACCTAACTCCCCCCGCACTGATTCCAGGAGCCCTAAACAGGCTGTTAATACTTTGACTCCCCACATACCTTCTTGCCTCACATGCTAAAATCAGCTTAGCAGATTTATTCTTATTTTATATTAGTAAATTGCCTTTTTTGTTTGTGTTTTTCTCTTTGAGCTTTGTTACTATGAGTCAGCACCCTGCAGTTAGTCAAATTTGGGATCTGAGAAGATGGAGTGTCTGGACTAGCAAGGCTGGGGACAAGCCAGGCGAGGAGCTGGACCATAGTGAATGTCCCAAGGTAAATGCCACCTTGCAAGGCCTCCTGGTGATCAGGCCCAATGGCATCTCCAGGCAATATCTATCTCAGCACACACTTGCTTTCAGACTTCTACAGCCCTTAATATCCTCCACTGGGTGAACATTCGATGATCCACCCACAGGCTGTTATCAGCTGACACTTTACTGAGATTATGACAGCTGGCTGAGAGCAGAGACAAGCAGAAATGGGACACGGCTCAATGCTTAGAGAGGGAGGCAGGGGAAGGGGGAGAGGTGAGGTAAATTTAAGGCAAAAAGAGGCCAATAATGAAAGAGGAAGTCAACTTGATCTGTTCCACATTTTTGCAGCTGTCCCTTAGAGCCCTTGCTCCCTGTTGTCCTCTCTCTGGGTCTGGGTTCTAGTCTCGGCTCTGTCACTAACAACTTGTGTGACCCTTACCTTCTCCAGGTGTGTTTCAACTTACAAAGAAATGCTAGAAATCCATGAGTCTACAAAAGGACAAATATTGTATGATCCCGCTTATAGGAAATAGGCAAATAGAGACCAAAGCTCATTAGTGGTTGCCAAAGGCAGGAGGGAGGAGGAAAAGGGGATCATTGTTTAGGGGGCACTGTGTTTAGGGGGCACTGTGCTTAGGGGGCACTGTGTTTCTGTTGGAAACCTTGGTAGTGTAGTGGTTAAGTGCTACAGCTGCTAACCAAAGGGTTGGCAGTTCAAATCCGCCAGGTGCTCCTTGGAAAACTCTGTGGGGCAGTTCTACTCTGTCCTGTAGGGTCACTATGAGTCAGAATCGACTCAATGGCACTGGGTTTGGTTTTTTGGTTTGGTGTTTCTGTCAGTGGTGGTGGAAAAATTTGGAAAAGGATAGTGGTAAAGGTTACACAGCATGATGAACGTAATTGATGTCATTTAATAAACCCCCCCCAAAAAAAAGTACATGTAAAAATTGCTGAATTGGCAAATGTTTTATTTTATATATTTTTAACAAAATTACAAAACAAAAAACCTACTGGTCTCACCCCTTCAGGAGCAAGGGAAAGTGAAGAAAACTAAAGATACAAGGGAAAAGATCAGTCCAAAGGACTAAGATAAGGGACCACAACTACCACAGTCTCCACCAGACTGAGTCCAGCACAACTAGATGGTGCCTGGCTACCACTGGACAGAGCTGGGAAAACATGTAGAACAAAATTCTAACTCACAGAAAAAGACCAGACTTACTGGACTGAGAGACCAGAGAAACCCTGAGAGTATGGCCCCAGGACACAATTTTAGCTCAGAAATGTCACTCCTGAGGTTCACCCTTCAGCCAAATATTAGATAGGCCCATAAAACAAGACTAAAGGGGCACACCAGCCCAGGGGCAACAACTAGAAGGCAGGAGGGGACAGGAGAGCTAGTAATAGGGAACCCAAGGTCAAGAAGGGCAAGTGTTGACATGTCGTGGGGCTGTTAACTAATGTCATAAAACAATATGTGTACTAATTGTTTAATGAGAAGTTAGTTTGTTCTGTACACCTTCATCTAAAAAAATAATAGTAATAACAAAGAGGCTTAAAAGACATATCAATCAATTACAGCTGCTGCTTGTTATTTGGATCCCTGTTCAAACAAACTAAAAAAGTTATTACACTGGAAATTTGAACCCTGACATTAAATGACTGTATATTTAATGAAAAAAAAAATCCATGGGTCTATTCTAGTTATATTTAGCATATCATATGCAAGTATTTTTAAGAAACACGCGTATACCCTAACGGCTTTTAATTGGGACATTGAGATTCAGTTTGAAGTGAGCTCTTTAGGCTACAGGTTTAGAATACAGGAGGGCAAATAAATGGGCTTGTATTCTAGCTCCACTACGTACTGTGTGACCCTGGCAAGTTATTTAAGTTCTCTGAGCCTGAATTTGCTCATCTAAAAAAAAAAAAAAATTTTTTTTTTTTTTTTACAGATGAGAATTTGCTCATCTGTAAAGCAAAAATAATGTCACCTACCTTGCATAATTGTAAGAGTTTTATGAGATAATGTGATGTGCCTAGAGAGCAGCGAGGAGCCCACATCACTAGCCTCCATGCCAACTTACATTTGAAGACAGAGTTCTATACCAAAGGTAATTTTAAAAGCTTTCTAATCTTACTAAAAAAAATAACCCTTAATCTTACTAGCATCATTTAAAGAACATTAAGGGGGATCCAATTTATAACACACAACAACAAATTATCTTTTTCTCTTCTACCTAATTTTCCTACCCACCCACCCACCACCTCCCCCCCCCCCCCCGCCACACCCGCAGCTCCAGCCTCCAGAATCTCAGCTCTATTATTGTTGTTAGGTGTTGCCGAGTTGACTTTCGACACACAGCAACCCTATGTGATGGAGTAGAACCGCCCCATAGGGTTTTCCTGGCCGAAATACAGGAGCAAATCGCCAGGGCTTCCTCCCCCAGAACCACTGGGTGGATTCGACCGCCAGCCTTTCGGCTAGTAGCTGAGCACTTAACCATTGTGCCACCAGCAACTCTAGAAACCCTGAAAAATTCTCCCCAACACTAAGGTTGCCAGATCTGGCAAAAACAAAACAAACAAGAGAGAATGCCCAGTTAAACTTGCATTTCAGACACACAAATCATTTTTAAGTATGAACGCAGTAATGGGGATGTACTTATACTAGAAAATTACTTGTCGGTTATCGGAAATGCAAATTTAACTGGGCATTCTGTATTGTATCTGGCAACTCTACCCAGCGCCCAACCCACAATATTTTTTTTTCTGCTTCTCCATTCTCCCCATCCCATGTTTCTTATGTAGATCGGCTTAGCTTTCTCACTTGATTTTTAAATTTTCATCTCCAATTTTGTCCATTACCGGCATTCTCCACAACAAAGGAGAGTTTAGAGCTGTCCCAGCAAGAATCCTCTCTCTCCCCGCCTCTCCAATCCTTCTTCTCTAGCCACTCTCCTGATCCTACAACTACAAAGCTCAGTAGCTGGGAAAACAAAGACAGAACTTTCTTTAGAGGGCAGAAGAGAAACCAGCTGCTGCTGAGTTGTTTCTGACTCATACCAGCCCCACCTGTATCAGAGTAGATCTGTGCTCCATAGGATTTTCAGTGGCCGATTTTTCAGAAGTAGATTGCCAGGCCTGTCTCCTGAGATAGAAGACAGAGAAGCTAATCGGGCAAAGGCTAAAATTTTATTAGTGTTAGGGAGTGGATTCAGCACACTTCTCACACACTAATAAATAAGGTACTTAGTACAGGGCCTGGTATATGATAAACACAGAAGCACTGCTTCTTATTCCTGTTCCTATTTGTCCTCCCATCCTCCCACTCAAAATTCAAGGTCTAGTTCTTTATAGAACATCCCAGGGAGCTCAGAAGAAGCCTGGCCATCTTTTTTGCCTCCACAAGAGACAGTTGTGGTAGCCCGAAGCCCTCTGAGTCTGGATCCACACCAGCTCCCAGGTAATAACATCCTCACCCTGTTCACAGAGCCACATGACCTGCTCCCCTTGATACTCAGGAAATTCAAGATTTCCAAAGGCTTCAAATGAGCTGGGTGGCCCCTTCCAGGACAGTGCCCTTGATTTTCTTTAGAAGATGCTGCAGCCCCACTGTTGCTGAACACGGTAATATTCCTCCATCCGGGGGCACCAGAGAGAGTTAAATTCCCATTAGAAAAACAAAGCCCACTGAACTGGAAGAGACCTTGGTCCCAGCACCATCGAGAGCGTGCCTCCCAAAGGGGTGCCAGGTCCATTAAAGCTTTTCACAGCTGATTGCTCACCTGTTCTTCATTTTCCACTTCACTCAGCGCACTAAACAGTGTCCTGAAGAGAAGGGCCTAGCAGAACAAACCAATAAAATTGAACATTTCTGCCCCAATCCTCTTTGAGGCTGACTCAATGGGGAGATATGCTTTGTTTCTTTATTTTTCTTCTAAGAATGGGAATTCAATCTGGGACAGATCAGACCCAGGGTGTTTTTAAAAAATGGTAGCACATTTTTCATTATAACTACCAAGGGGTTTCTCTGCAGTTCTTTTTTCCTGTATCATGACAACTTCCCAAAAGACGTCAGATAAGAACAACAACAACAACAAAAAAAAGGACTAAAAGAAAGTCAAGTTTGAGTAGCATGGAGACACTTTCTAATTTCAATTCATTTCAACAAATGTTTGCCATGATGCCCCGGCCCACCTCAGGTGGGTAAAGTAGGGTGAAGCTCAGCCCTCGCCCTCCCAAGGTTCACAGCGTTGCGAGAGACACAGACATCCTGTTGCACAGAAGCAAGCGACTCTGCTGTTACACCGACAAGCTGTATGCACTTGCAGGAACAGGTAGGAGGAAACAGCTGGACTGAGGACCTCAGAAGAGAAGCTGTGTTTCTTGTACTTTCTCCCCGTTTCTCTCTTCCCACTGCTTTATCATTAAACCCAGCCTACCCCTACCCCTGGGATGGCCACGTTTGAACTTTATAATCCTTCAAAGCCCTCAACATTCCTCCCACCCTCCCACCTCTTCTTATAGTTCTTTCTGCTTGTAAAAGGTACAGAATACAATATACATAAGTATATAACCATTTGCTGTCTAGTCAATTCTGACTCATGGCGACCACATGTGTGTCAGAGTAGAACTGTACTCCATAGGGTTTTCAGTGGCTGGTTTTTCAAATGTATCTCACCAGGCATTTCTTCCAAGGTGCCTCTGGGTGGATTCAAACTTCCAGCCTTTTGGTTAGTAGCTGAGCACATTAACCATTCACACTACTCAGGGACTCCAAGGTATATGTATATAGTATATACAATGTATGTATACTATAATATGTAGCTTGTATGTATATACATATACATATGTGCATGCATTTTGAATTTTAATTGAGCACTTAACTATGGTAAGCACTAGGAAAATGGCCCTGGAAAACAGCAATGAACCCTGCCTTTGTGCAGCCTGCAGAGGAGTGGTTGAGCACAGAGTAGGGTTTAAAACACGCATACTTTGGAGTTGAATAGAGCTGCATTGTCTTACCCTTTGTGACACCTTTGGCCCATTGAATTCTCTGGCTCAGTTTGCTGATGTGTCAAATGGGGACAATAATACCCAACGCATAGGCCTGTTATGAGATTTTAAAGAGATACACATACAGCACGCCATGGTGCCTGCACATCACGGGCGCCCAGAGCACATCAGCCTCTACCGTTAGTGCTGGTAGTGATATGCTAGCACCACACATTTGGGCAATGAATAATAAAAGTAACAGCATACTGTGCTTTATTATTTTCAAATTGTTTCACGTTTCTGTCTCATTTCACTAACATTATAAGCTTCTCAAGAGCATGACAGCATTAGGCAATATCTAAGTCTTCAACAAATAGCTGTTGGGTTTAGATTGCAGGAGAATGTGGAATTTTTCTGCAAAGCCACTGAAGTTCCCATTTTAGGCAAGAGCCAAGGGAGCCGGAGAATTTCCACGGCTGAAATGCCGAATACACACATTTGCTCAGTGAATAGGGCAGAGGGAAAGATAAAGTGAATACCAATTGGGCTGTGACAGCCTCGTATGACAGATAGCCTGCGGAGCAGAGGAGAGCACAGCTGAATAAACTCAGGCATAGAGAGAAAGGAACGCAACCAGGGGACACTGAGCTGGATGAAAGGTGGTAGGCCAGTGTGAGGCTGCAAAGGAAACCTCATATTCCTGCCCAGAGAGAGGCAAGGGCTGCTCCTCAGGCTGAGTTCTGCTCAAGGAATCTCAGAACGTGGCTGCATGGGGATCAAGTGGAAACTCGACTGAATGCAACCACCAGCATGGAAGAGTGGGGAGGTGAGAGACGATCAATAAATGTTTAATTGAGCCTAAGGATGCTTCTTCTCCCTCACCTTGGAGAGATGCTGTGCTGTGGCCACTGGAGAGAAACCATGTGATATTGAGAGAGTGGAAAATGTTTTTTCTTAGAGAGCCCTACAGGTCCCTGGCAGATAGAAAGGACTCAAAAAATATTTGCCAGTAATTAGTTGAGTTCTCCACCACCCATCTGTCAGTTTGTTGTACTGTGGTGACTTCTGTGTTGCTATGATGCTGGAAAATACACCATCAGTGTTTCAAATACCAGCAGCGTCACCCATGGTGGACAGGTTATCAGTGGAGTTTCCACACTAAGACAGGCTAGGAAGAAAGGCCTAGAACTCTACTTTCGAAAATTAGACAATGAAAACACCGTGGATCGCAATAGAATATTTTCTGACATAGTGCTGGGAGATGAACCTCTAGGTTGGAAGGCACTCAGAATACACAGTGACCACAACAATGGACTTGAGCCTACCAACGATCCTGAATATGGTGCAGGACCAGGTGACGTTTCATTCTGTTGTACATGGGATCGTCATGAGTCGGAGTCAATTCAATGGCAACTAATAAAAAACTGACTTCTGAGATTAGAAACCCATAATGTAGTATTAGAAGGGGATTGTGGATTATCTAGGCCAGTTCCTTAATTTTTTCAGTAAAGAAAACCAAAACCAAGAAACATAAAGTAACTTCTCGCCCAAGGTCCTGCAGGTACTGATGAAGCTGGGATTATAGCTAAGGTCTCCAAAGTTCTGGTTCACGGCTCGTTCTTTAGACCAATGTGTCAGCAATCAGCAGCACTGAGGGGCTAGTGCTGGAGCTGCAGCTGCTCCTTGATCTTCACTCAAGCAAGACCCGTTCAACATGGTGCTTTCCTTTTCCCCAGTTCCCTCCCAACCTAAGTGTCTGTGGTTGCTTTTGCCCCATTTCCTCCTCTGTGGTTCTCACCACACTTCTTTCAAAACTACAGAAACCTTAGCCCTGAACCAACATACCTCCCTTCTAGAGAAATGAGAGGTGACCAAATTGATGCCTCAAAGTTAGCTCTCATTATTATTATCGTGATTATTAATTTATTTGGTTACCAACTACTGGCTCGGCCCTGGCAGTGACAAGCCAGCAGCAGCTAGACACTTAGAGCTGGCCTGCCCCTCTGTACCTTGTCAGAAATCGCAGGCCTCCTCCAGGCCTCCAACAGCCAAGCACAGGAAGAAAATAAATGAGTCGATGCTGGCCTCGAGCTGAGTCATAAAAACTCAGACAGGAGTCTGAAGGCAGCTGGGCTTTGTGAGCAAAGCCCAGACAGAGGCTTTAGGACAATAGCTTCTGCCCCTCCCGTTGACAGAGCCCCCCACCCCCCTAACCCTCCCACCCCACCCCCAGCAGTCTTCAGACCCCAGGGGGAGCCAGGGCTCCTCACACTAGCATTTTATTGCTGGTTCTTAAAAAATGCCATCATCGCCAATCCCCTGTTTCAAATCTTTTAGTTGTTTTAAAATTGTGTGCTGTGTGCCCTGAGGTGATTTTAACACCAAGGGCAGCACTTTATAAAATAAATAGATAATGAGCTGTACAACAACAATAAACAACAAATTCCCTTCCCTACAGGGTGGAGATGGAGCAAGCTGGAGTGGGGGAGCCAAAGAGGAAAGCCTTATGAGGGATAGGGGTGTGTAGGCCCCATCCCTGCCAGGCCCCTCCTTCTCATATTCTCCCTGCAGCTTCCACAGAAAGTGCCCAAGCCCCAGCAGAAACTAGAACATTGGAAGCTAAGGACTTCCACTGGTCATTTGGAAATATCTGTGGACTTGCTGCTGCCCAGGCCAGCCAAGCAGAGCCCATTTGAAAAGATAAAATACCTGAACGGACTGTTTCCTTTTTGTAGTTTCAAAGGACCTATGGCCCCAGAGTCAGGAGGGGAGCAGAAAAAGATAGATTTTTTTTTTTTTTTAATTTAGAACCATGGCCACACCTTCCCCACCCCAACCCAAAGGCCAACCAGTGTTGCTGAGAGCAGGAATGTATTCATTGCTAAGGGGTACTTCAGCCTGGTGTTTAGAAGCATGGGCTCTGGGTCAGATCTGGATTCCAGTCCCCACTCTGCCACTCACTGGTTGTGTCACTTTGGGGAAAAGGTGTGATTTTTCTGAGTTTTAGTTATTTCGTTTTAGTTGGTAAAATGGTGACAATAACATACCTTTTTCAAATGGATATTGGGAAAAACGAAAGAAGGTGGATAACCGAAGTGAAGGGTTTAACACAATGCCCAGCACACGGCAAACACTGAAGATTAGTTATTGTAGCTATCACTGTATATTTAGTGCTATATTAGGCAGTCATGGAAAGGGAGAAAGCAGAAATAGTCACTGTCAGTGTACTCCAAAATCCCACCCTATCTCCTCTCTGCCCACCCAAATAGGATTTATCTTTAGAAGCTTCTCCATGTAGTGGAAAACCCTGGGTTTGTGCCCTGGCTCTGCTGCTCCCTAGCTCTATGTGCCTCTGTGCAAATCACCTAACTTCTCTGAACCTCAGTTTCCTCTTCAACAAAATGGAAATAATAATCAAGAGTCCACCTACTTCACAAGGTTGTGGTGAGGCTCAGAGTGATATGTGTGAATGTGTTTCAAAAGCTATAAAGTATGATGGAAAAATAAAAGTATTATTCTACCCAATCTTATAGGCCTCACTCAAGTTCCATCTTCTCTAACTTTTCCTGTGAGAGAAATCAAATTCAAACTGTCTTAGTTAGCTCATGCAACTAAAAAGTCCGGAAGTAAACTCTGCCATAGCTAGATCCAGACGCTCAAAAGATGACATTTAAAAAATCTAATTCTCTCCTTCTCTCAGCTCTGCTTTCCTTTGTTTTGACTTGATTCTCAGGCAGGGTAACTATGAAATGGCAAAGATGGCCACAAGTAGTTCAAGACTTAGAGTTTACCAGCTTAGCAACCCAAAGAGAAACAGTACACCCCCTTTTTTTTTGCTCATAGTTCTTTTCTTTTTTCAGTCCACCCCTTTTTCAGTTGTTCCCAGCAAAAGTCCTAGAATTAAATCTCAGTGGCTTGAATTGGGCCACATGCCTGTCTTTGACCCTTTCTCTATAGCCAGGAGAATGGAATACGCCTATTGGCCAACCTTGGATCATGTGCCTACCTGTTGGAGCCAGCTAATGAGGTCATTCCACCACTCCCCCAACTGACATAAACAGAATGAGGGAGGTGGTTCCCTAGAGGAAAAGCAAGGTGATGTTTTCAATAAGAAAGGAGGAGCTACTAGAGAACAGATGTCCACTGCACACAGATTTTACTATTGTATTTTCTGGCAGGATGTATGAAAAAAAATGAGAGGTAGACATTTGCTTGGTGCTCTGTGGTTGAATCAACACTTTCCATCCCTGGGAAACTCTGCCGAGAAATAAGGGTTCAGGGAAATGAATGTCCTGGACCACTTTAGGGAAGGCACCCTACTACTGCTAAGAAATGCAACTGTGAATGACTCATTAAGGCAAAAGAGTGCTTAATAAATACTATTTGATGATGAAGTTCTAACAAGGCCACTCACTTAGTAACCACAATTCTGACTGATTTCCTATTCCACTGAAGAATCTGCATGAGCCCAAATTTCAGCTGCTATTAATACAGATAACGTTGTCGGCAGGCTGCCTTGAAGCAAGCTCCATGCACAGGAGGGCAAATACCAAGTGAGGCCCCAAGAAACCACAGGTTATTTCAATCTAAGTCACAACATCATTTCAGCCCAACTCCACTTCCCTTAGAAGCGAGACAGACTTCCCCTCCCATCACTATTTCCACCTCCTAAACCCTTCTCTTACCATTTTATTGTATTACAAAAGCCATACACATATTTATTTCAGGAAGTTCAAATAAGAGTGTATAAATTCCACATCCTTTTCTTGGCATGTACGTATACCGTATGTAAGGTTTGTAAGTGGGATCAGGATGTTTCATAATATATATTGAGAATACCTCTCTATACCTGTGGACACTCTTCTAAGGAATTAATTTCAATAAATTCAAGTTTTTCATTGCATGGGTGCATCATAAATTCCCTACTCAGTCCTCTACTGTTGAGTAGCTGGATTGTTTACAAAATGTTACCATTATGGAATTCTCTGGAGTTATTTGAACATAAAGTGAATGCAACCTGGGAGGTATAATGCTCAAGCAGGGTAGGAAAGATGGGACATTGTACAGAAAAGGAAGTATGACAAAGAAGAGTTGCTCTCAGAAAAATATTATTTCTGTCTGACATCATGTCACCCACACCTGGAACTCAGAAGTTTTTCTGGGCTCTGCTCCCAGCTCAGTGGAATTTTTGCTATTTGAGTAACATGAGGAAACGTCGTTTCTCTGGGTTCAGGTGTTTCTGAACGTAGTGGGTGTGTCACTAACTTTATTAACTTTGAATATGTTTCAGTTATCGATTACTAACTGACAAACGGCCCCACAATTTGGTGGCTTAAATTAATCATCTTATTTGCTTATGATTCTGTGAGTCAACGATTTGGACAAGGGTGGTTCTTCTGTTCCACATGCCATTGGCTAGAATCATTCATTCGGTTTTATTCTTTGGTAGCTGGGCAAAAAGATCAAAGAAGCTTTCACTCACGTGTCTAGCATCTCAGAGCTTCTTCACATGGCCCCTGGGTCAGTCTGGATTCAAAGAAAGAGAAAATAGATCCCACCTCTCTTTGGGAGGAGAAGCAAATAATTTGCAACCATCTTTCATCTACCACAGTAAATACGATGAGGACAAAAGGCCTATAGCACTCTCCTGTAATCAAGATACATAGAAGGTAATGTGTTGCAAACTAACAAACTAGTATGTTCCAAGCGTGGGCTGGACCAGCTAGAAGAGAGGTTTAAGGCCTTTCATAGTTAATGACTATGCAGTTCTAAGCAATACACCAACAGAGACTATAACCATGGCAGCATATGGGAAATGAAAGCTCCTGGAAGAACTCACATTCCAGTAGACAACAGTGACAATCATCCCCAAACCACAGCCACCACCCACAGTGCTGGAGAAGGCCATTGGGTCTTAGATAGCTCAGCCTAACTCTTCCCCCTGCTGTGGAGCTTCACTTGCCCTGGGCTCCAGCAGGCAGCTGCTTCTCCTTTTGTAGATATCCACTCTTTAAATACAGTATTTCTTTCCCATACCTATGTTATACGAGTTTTGAGATCTTTGTGAGAATATCTCTGGGGAAATTACAAATATTGGCTCGGGAAGCATTAATGTGCTTCTCCAGACTGGCAAAAGAAAAGTAGGTATAGGTTGCTCTATGCTGTTGTTGTTAGGTGCCGTAGAGTTGGTTCCAATTCACAGCAACCCTATGTACAACAAAGCGAAACACTGCCCAGTCCTGTGCCATCCTCACAATTGTTGCTATGTTTGAGCCCATTGTTGCAGCCACTGTGTCAAAGATGCTCTATGAAGATGGTAAATTTCCCACTTATGAGTTAATAGTATCCTTCCATGTGGGGGGCATGAAAAAAAAATCCCTCTCATGTCCTTGAGTCCTAGAAGGCTGAGTGAATCAGCTTGGATAGTAGGGCCCTGGCTATCACCATTATTGTTATTCTCATGGTGCATGAGTTTCTTGATAACATCTACTCCTATCTAAGAGCTAGTTTTATAGCTTCTTACAGGGTTTTCCAGGCACTGGGCATGGCCTAAATTTAATATTTAGTCATTCATTGCCTGACTCCTGCTTGATTGATACGAGATGCTGCAAATCAGAGTTTGATATACATTGTTGTTGTTGGGTGCCATCAAGTCTGTTCCAACTCATAGCAACCCTATAGGACAAAGGAGAACTGCCCCATAAGTTCTCCAAGGAGGGGCCGGTGGATTTGAACTGTTGACCTTTTGGTAAGCAGCTGAGCCCTTAACAACTACGCCACCAGGGCTCCATATATATTTGATATATAGCTTCTCTGAAACAAAGCCACTTGTGTGGTAGTATGAGTTGGAATCTACTGGATGGCACACAACAACAATAATATATGCAAATGGATCAGATGATGGGCAGGAAGTTGGGTCCTCTGTAATCTATGCACAACCGTGGGCCCAGCCATCCATCTTCACAGAATTGTACAGAGGGTGGCTTCTTTAAGAAAGGCTTAGACTTTGTGTCTTTATTTTCTCCTAAACTGATCAGATAAGGGCTGACCAACTCTTAAATATTTAAATATTCTTTCTCACAGCCCAGCCTGAAGGCCTGTGCTACTTGATTTATACAACTCATATCTGGCTGACGTTAGTGATTGAGACAAATACCATCTTTTCAGAATTGAAAATTACTCCATTTTTTTCCCACCCCTATGCCTCCCTCCAACCACAAGCCAGTGTTCCAGATGGCTGGGGGTTGGAGAGATGCCTGCTTCCAGGGTAGGGGGTGCTTCTACCCTGCCCACCCCTTAGGCTTCTCTTGCTGTCCTTAGACTACCGAGAAAGAATAAAGACATTATTTCATTTGATCAGGATCATTTATAAATAGCAGAATCACTCTCTGCTTCACTGGAGCTCACAATACTGAGATGAATGAATTAAATGGCTGTTAGAGAAAGGAGAGTGAATTTTAATGCAGCGTATGGCAGACCTTCCTCTGGAATCTCTTCATGTCACGACCATTGTATAGGCATTAGGGTAAGCACTTTGGGGCTTGTATTGCTGGATACCAGGTTCTGGCCAGGCCAGGACAAGTGTAGGGGGATGGGGCACTAGGCTTCACATCACCCCCAGCCCTAATCTTCTGAGCCTGAAGTTAGCAGCTTTACACAAACTGAGCATCTTTCGTGGCCCCAGGAAAAAAAAAAAAAAAGAGCCCCTTCCTGTAGAGAGGTATTCTGTATTCTGTCCTTGACAGAAATGACCCCTGCACCAGGTACCAGAGTGTTCGAAAAGATTCTAGGAAAGAAGAAAGGGAAAGAGATGAGAGAAAGAGAGAACTCAGTCCTTGGCTTTCTCCCATCCCCTAGGCTGTCTCTGAGCTGGGATCTGCACATCCCATGGAGGCCATGCCTTCTCTTCCCTCAGAAACCTGAAAGGAGTCAACAAGGGGCTTTTGACTTGGTTCGCTGGTCTGACTTCCAACATTGGAATGACTGGCTTTATGTTTGGCCTCTTGTGACACCCTGAGGGAGTAACTGCACCTTCCTTCCTGAGCCCCATTTATACACACGCACTCACACACACCCCCTCCTCAGGCTCCCACATTAAAGTAGAATTCCCCTGCATTGTGAAGGGCCCTGTGATGACCTAAATACAAAGCTATAGCATCAGAGTGAGGTTTTTTTTTTTGGTTTTTTAGCATCAGAGTGAGGGAAAGAAAAGGATAGGGAAAAAATCCATTCAAAAAAACTTTGAGTCTGCAGATTGGGCTATTTTTTTTTTAATCATTTCAGACTTACAGAAAAGCACAAAGTACTTTCTAGAGAAAATACAAAGAATTCTTGTATACTGTTTGCCTCATTTGCTTATCATTTTCTCTCTGTACATATACATTTATTTCTGAGTCATTTGATAGTGAGTTGCAGATATGATGTCCCTTTACCCCTAAATAGTTGAGCCCCTATTTCCTAAAAAACATGGACATTCTCCTTCATAATCCCAATTCATTATCAAAATCAGGAAGTTAATATTGATACAGTACTATTAGCTAACCTACTTTTTTTTTTTTTTTTTTCGGATTTTGCTGATTTTCCTAATAACATTTGTTACAGGAAAAGAGAAAAAAAATTTTTTGGATCCAGAATCTAATCCAAGATCACGTGTTGGCACGTCTCCTTAGTTTCTTTCAATTAGAATAAGCACCTCAGTCTTCCTTTGTCAGAAACCCTGGTGGCGTGGTGGTTAAGTGCTACGGCTGCTAACCAAAGGGTCAGCAGTTTGAATCCACCAGGCGCTCCTTGGAAACTCTTTGGGGAAGTTCTACTCTGTCCTATAGGGTTCCTATGAGCCAGAATCGACTCGAGGGCACTGGGTTCTGTGTTCTTCCTTTGTCTTTCATGATGTTGACAGTTTTGAAGAGTTTATTTAATAGAATATCCTTTATTTGGGGTTTGTCTGATATTCCTCGCAATTAGATTCAGGTTATGCATTTTGGGCGGGATTATCAGAGTGATAGTGTATCATATCAGGAAACAAGATATTCACTTGTCCCATTTGTCCCTTGTGATGTTAAATTTGATCTCTTGGTTCAGGCTGGGTCTGTCAAGTCTCTCCGCTGTAAAGTTACTATTTTTCTTATTAAAATCAGTAAGTACTTTGTGAAGAGATACTTTAAGGTAGTGTAAATAAACTGTTTCTCATCAAACTTTTATCCATTAGTTTTAACATCCATTGACAATTCTTGCCTAAATCAGCTATTATTATGAAAGTTGCTGTAACACAAATACAAGTGGGTGGCTTTAAAGAACAGAAATTTGTTTACTCAGAATGCTGGAGGCTTAAAGTGTAAATCAGGTTCTCAGCCTTGTGGATTCCTTCCTTGTCAGTAATCCCAGATGTTCCTTGGTTCCTTGGTGCCCCTTGGTTTATGGACAATCTTCACATGGTGTCTATCTCCCCACATGTGTGTGTCTTTGTGTCTACTCTGATCTTTTTGTAACTCAGATTAGTTAGGTTTAGGATCCACCCAACACTGGTATGGCCTCATTAGCATAACATCCACAGGTACAAGGGACAGGAATCCAAGATATATGTGTGTGTGTATGTGTATATATATATATATGTATTTTGGGGGGAGCACAATGCAATCCTTAACAGTTACCAGATGACTTTTCTAATTTCATCA
Source organism: Loxodonta africana (assembly GCF_030014295.1). NCBI lineage: Eukaryota > Metazoa > Chordata > Mammalia > Proboscidea > Elephantidae > Loxodonta > Loxodonta africana. The sequence goes on along the minus strand of NC_087351.1, from coordinate 77,099,868 downwards.
TTCTTTCTATGTTTATTAGTTGGAATTTTACTATAAGGAAGAGCTTTTTCTTTTCCTGCATTTATTTATTTGTTTATATCAACATGGACTTGTGTTTTCTCATTTTAGTCAATGGATTATAAACCACTACTATTATTTCTTTTGGAACTCAGATAGTCCCAGATTTGGCCAGTGGGAGCTCCTTCCAGCTGGCTCCTTCGATCTTTTTTATGTCCAGGCAGGGCTATTTTTGAGGGGATATGCACCAGAACTGCGGTCCAGAAAGTTTCTTCAAATTATGAAAGCTTAAATAGTATTTCAGAATCTGATTTTTAACATTATGACAAAATACACAGTGTATACCAATGAATTCTAGCATTCTAATCAAATAATCTGGAGTTCCTACTAGCCAAAACGGTGGTGGTTTAAACTCACCCAGAGGAGCCTCAGAAGACAGGCCTGGCAATCTGCTTCTGAAAGGTCACAGCCTTGAAAACCCTATGGACCAGTTCTACTCTGCACACGTGGGGTCGCCATGAGCCAGAATCGACTCCATGGCAAATAACAACAATGACCAAATAATAAAATGTTTATTTACATGTATTTTATTGTCTTCTTATACAGTAATTACCAGAATCATCTCATAAATTAAGGCATGACTCCCTCCTACTTTTCCTGAACCCGAAGTGAGGTCAGCCTGTTTCACAGTGGGCCCAAAGAGGAAAAGACAGAGGAGAGAGAAGAGTGGGGGAAGGGGGAGCAAAGGTAGAGAAGTAGAGAAGGAAAGAAGAGGAGAGAAGAGAGGAGAGGGGAGGGGAAAGGAGATGGAAAGGAAGGGGAGGAACATTCTATTAAAGAAACTCTCCTCTTCTCTCCTCTTCCCTCCCCTTCCCTGTCCTCCCCTCCGCTCATTCATTCAGGTGGGTCTGGCACCCACAGCCTCCTCACATCCTCCCATCCCCATTGCCCCCCCCGAAAGAGAGCACTACACCATCCTTGGCATTCATGTCAGCAGAATGCAGGATGTTTTGTTGGAGGTTAGAAATGGTCACCTTCATCTCAGAAAAGAGCTGGAAGACAATCTGGGTTGAATTGAAGGAACTCAAGTTTCCTCACCACAGAAACACCACTGGAAGGAACAGAGGAGAGAAATCTCTCCGTTTGTGATGTTCCCATCACTCTCCTTTCTGGAACTCACAGCACAGGCTGGAGGAGCTTCCGGTAGAATTGAGTGCTGGGAAAAGCCTGCAATAAATCAGCTCTGTCTTTACTAGCCAGGGTTGCTATGGAAATAGGAATACACTGTAGATTTTAAGAGATGTAATTTTCTGTGATTCACTGTATATTTTTAGCTGTTTTCTTCCTGTATTATCTCCCTGTGGCAATTACCTATTAATGTTGGTCTGCACCAAGACTGGACTTGCCAGTTCGTTTTCAGAAGTGATGAAAACCCTGGGGATCAGTAAGTACAAGAGGGTTATGATCCACGGACTTAAAGGTAACCTCATAGAATAACCAGATTGGTTCAGGACATGAATTAACCAGCATGTGTCATGCTACATCTCAGAAAAGAGTAGAGAAGAATTGGAAGGCCCCAGATACGTGGTGCTGGGTAGTCTGAGGTGGGAACCTGAATCACACCACTCAGTAAAGTTGGTTAGCTCAAAAAATCAGGCCACACAAGTTAGAAACAAGCATTCTGGGCAAGAGAAACTACCGCCCAGTTTCTGAACAGAGAACTATAAACTTATACTAACCTTCTTTTAATTCAGCTCAAGTCTTACTATTTCTTTCCTTTCTTTCTTTCCTTCCTTCCCTCCTCCCTTCCTTCTTTCTCTCTCTTTTCTCCTCCCCCCGCCTTCCTTCTTTGCTTCCTTCCTTCCCTCCTTTCTTCCCTTCTTCTTACTTTCCTTCCCTTCTTTAATTTTTACTCATTTCTTTCACCACAAAACCTGGAGGAAGGACTGAGAGGATGTAAAAACTGAATCAGGCTTCCTTGCTATTTGTGAATTTTTGTATCAAGAGTCTTCATTTCAGGCAACACAAAATCCATCCTAAGTTGCGTAAACACAAAGAAGACTTACTGACTCTTAACAACTGAAAAGTCCAGTGGTATGAGTTAGCCTCAAGCACAGTGTATACAGGAAGCCAGGTGACATCAACCTCTAGGCTCTCTGTCACACTACTAAGTTTACTGGTGTTTTGGTGTTTCAGCTGTAATAAAGAAAACTTAGCTAATAAAGGCTTCAACAAAGTATGATTTTTTTATTCTCACATAAGTTCAGAGATAGGATTATTTTTTCTCATAAAACAAGTAGACCAGAATAGGTAAAGATGACATTACTAGGCAGCAGCTTGGTAGTGTCTCTAAGAATCTGGGCTCTTTCTTCATTTCTGCTCCACCACGTTTAGCGTTACAAGAGGACTGCTCCCGCTCCAGGCATTCAAGGTAGAAATAAGAGGCTGCTCGCATATGATTCTTTTATCTAGAGGAATCATTCCCCAAAGCCCCCAGCTGAATTCTGCTTCTAATTCTTTGACATGTCAGTGTCACATGGCCACCCTAGGCATTGAGAAGAATAGGAAAGCCCTTATTTAGGTTTTTCTAGCCCTTAGAGTAGAGGCAAAAGGAGTCCTGGTGCCGCAGTAGTTAAGCACTTCACTGCTAACTGAAAGGTTGGCAGTGGAACCCACCATCTGCTCACAGGAAAAAAATGTAGCAGTCTGTTTCAGTAAAGACCACAGTCTTGGAAATCCTGTGGGGCAGTTCTACCCTGTCCTATAGGATTGCTAGAAGTTGGAATCGACCCCACAGCAATGGGTTTGGGGTTTTAGAGTAGAGACAAGGAGCTGCGGTGGTGAGCAGTTGAGTGCTCAGCTGCCAACTGAAAGTTTGGCCGTTGGAACCCATCAGCCACACCATGGAAGAAAAGACCTGGCGATCTACTCCCATAAAGATTACTGCCTAGGAATCCCTGTGGAGTAGTTCTACTTTGTCATATAAGGTCACTGTATCTCAGAATTGGCTCGACAGCACACAACAACAGAGTAGAGACAAGATTATTACTTAGGGACAAAATAAGCAATAAAGAACAGTCACAAGATCATGTTGGTTTAAGTAAGATAGGATTTTTCTTGCTTCTCACAACAGTACAAAGAGAAGCTGTACATGGGATGGTGGGATAATTCTGCCTCTTCATCCCAGATTCTGACTGGCTGCTCCATTGGTGTCATTTCCCAGCCAGCAGAGGAGAAAGTGGAAGAGAAGATCAAGAAGCTCTCTCTTAAGGACATGAAGCAGAAGGTGTACTCATCCCTTCTACCTATATCCCATTGGCCAAAACTCAGTCACATGGTCATAACTAGCTGCAAAGGAGTCTGAGAAATTTAGTATTTGAGTGCCAAGTGCCCAGCTAAAGCCTGAGTTCTGTTACTAACGTGGAAATCCTGGTGGTGTAGTGGTTAAGAGCTACCAAAAGGTCAGCAGTTCGAATTCACCAGGTGCTTCTTGGAAACCCGATGGGGCAGTTCTGCTATGTCTTATAGGGTTCTATGACAGCAACAGGTTTGCTTTTTTGTTGTTGTTGTTTTGTTACCAACATGAGGAAGGGAAGGGGTGTTGTGGCACAATTAGTAATCTCTTGCAGAGCAGTTACAGGAGAAGATGTTTGAACAGGTGTTGGATTAGTCAACCAACCATTTCTATTACCGTCTCATTCTCAGAAACCCTCACTTTTATGCAAGACAGCTTCAGCATCGCCAGCCTCATACCCTCCCTGGTACAAGCCTATTAGAGAGACAGCCCAACATTTTTGCAGCTACTTTAGCCAATCTCATTACATCTCTTTGTTTCTGATTGGGTCACCTGCCCATCCCTGAACCAAGGAGATGCAATGCACTACTCTGATTGGTCAGGCTGGAGGCACCTGCTTTACCAAATTGCCAGCACCTTTCTGGGCCACAGTTTTCTCATCCATAAAATAGACATAATAATAGGCTGTACTTGACAGGATTGGTGGGAGAGTACTGCTGGTGGCTATTGTCCATAAATGCATTCTCATTTAACGTACTGAATTGATCAGACTCACACTAACCATGTCATTTTAAAAGGTAAGAACCCTAAAAGCCAAATTAGAGGTTGTTGGATACTTAGCCTGTATTTTATCTCCTAATACATCCCAAAGGAAAAAATATTTGTTCAGCACTTGCCATGTGCCTGACACTGTGCCAAGCACTTGAGATACATTCTATCACGTAATCTGCACATGGGAGAGATGCTTCCATTGTTTTCAATGAACGGATAAGAAAATTTAGCTCAGAAAAGTAAAGACCTTACCTAAAGTCACAGCCAGCAGAGCAATGGAGCCACAAGCCAGGACTAATTCAGGACCCCCACGCTCTGCTCCATTTATTGTGTTAAACGGATGAAGTCATGAAAAATCACCTTGTTGATTATGGTTGTTATGGGACAGCACAGCTCTGATGCCCCTTCATAGAGAACCCTCTGCAAGGAGGGTAGCTGGCTGACAGCCTCTAGTTGTGACCCCTTTGGGATTCCCCCAGCATCTACACCGAAGCCTCACTCTCCTTGAGCACAGCAGGAAACTGGACCCAGCTGTCTCCTGCCCAATGGCAAACTCCTCTAGCGGGAAGTCTTTGCTCTGGGGCTCCCCATCTGCCTGGACAAAATCTTCTTGGAACTTCACTTCAGCCTGAGCTCTTCCCTCTCAGCCCTCATTCCTTTCCTCTCTCCTTTGGCAAGTGTCAGACCTGCTTTGTTGCCTGAAGGCTCCTCTCCCACTCACTTATTCCCCCAGTCTTTATCCTTCACAGGTATTCCCCCCAATACATTTATTGCACATCTAATTCCATCTTAGCATCTGTGTCTCAGAGGACCCAAAATGACACACTTCCTGTACCTGCCTTAATCACTACATGGACTATACGACAGGCATGTGTGCTTCTTTTTTTTTTTAATGTGATAAAAATACATATAACAAAGAATTTACCAGTTCACAATTTCTTGATGTGCAATTCAGTAACATTAATTGCCTTCATCATGTTGTACAACCATTGTTGTTGTTGTTAGGTGCCATCGAGTCGGTTCTGACTCATAGTGACCCTACCCACAACAGAACGAAACACTGCCCGGTCCTGCGCCATCCTTCCAATCGTTGTTATGCTTGAGCTCATTGTTGCAGCCACTGTGTCAATCCACCTTGTTGAGGGTCTTCCTCTTTTCCGCTGACCCTGTACTCTGCCAAGCATGATGTCCTTCTCCAGGGACTGATCCTTCCTGACAACATGTCCAAAGTATGTAAGACGCAGTCTCGCCATCCTTGCCTCTAAGGAGCATTCTGACAGCTCTTCTTCCGAGACAGATTTGTTCGTTCTTTTGGCAGTCCATGGTATATTCAATATCGTTCGCCAACACCACAATTCAAAGGTGTCATCTCTTCTTTGGTCTTCCTTATTCATTGTCCAGCTTTCACATGCGTATGATGTAATTGAAAACACCATGGCTTGGGTCAGGTGCACCTTAGTCTTCAGGGTCACATCTTTGCTCTTCAACACTTTGAAGAGGTCCTTTGCAGCAGATTTACCCAATGCAATGCGTCTTTACAACCATTACCACTGTCCTTTTCCAAATGATTCTACATCATTAATAGAAATTCAGTGCCCCTTAAGAAATGACTCTCCTTTTGCCCCTTCTTCCCACCTCTGGTATCTACTCATAAGCTTTGGTGTCTATACATTTCTCTATTTCATATAAATGGGATCGTACAATGCTTGTCCCACTATTTCATTCAGCGCAGTATTGTCAAATTTCATTGATATTGTAGCATGTATCAAGACTCATCTTCTCTTTACAGTTATATGATATTCCATTTTATGTACATATCACATTTTCTTTCTCCATTCATCTGTTGATGGATACTTGGGATATTTCCACCTTTTGGCTGTTGGTTCCTAAGGATTCTTATGTATTACAGAACAAGAAAGCAATGAAAATTATAATTCAAATTTGGATCAGGGATTTTCCACTGTAGGTCACTAAGGAAGCTCTTAGCCGGGCACTTAGAAAGCGGAACTTCTTCATTAGGCAAGTTCTTAAACAGAGGGGAGAGCAACAGCCATTGCTGATTACTGCTGCCAGCCTTCAAAGGGTGAACTTCAGCTGCATTGGGTGTGTTGGAAGAACAGGGTGGGGAGAGCTGAGATTTGCCTGGAGTCACACAGAAGGGTTTCAGAGAGATTCCAGTCATTCCCCCTTCTCTATCCAAAAATTCCCAGTGCTACTTCGACAAGGCATTGATTCTTTACGGAAAGAGCAATGACTCTGCTACTTAACTCAGACAAATGGATAAAACGATCAATTATACAAATATACTAACTTCAGACAAGTATCTCCAAACTGAAGTGGGATTCCTCTCATTCCCTATGAGAACACCTAACCCTGTACCAACTCGACCTCCACTGCAGGCTTAATCTGGTGATTGCTAACTGATAGCCACTAAGTAGGTACAGCCTAAGGACATGTTTTATTTGGCCCCCATAGTATTTTTTTACAAAACTTAAATTAGTTGGCAAGATTTATTATAATTAGGATATGATGCATAAAAATCTAGAGTTGTTTCTTCTCTTTAAAAATCAGAAAACCTGAGAACACTAGGCATGCAAATCCACTTCCTGCTTCAGACAGTGGGAATCCCCGCTATTCCTAGCCTATGGCCTCTGCTGACCCTGATGACGTTTGAGTGCTTGACCCCAGGCTTAAACTGCTCAAGACAATAGACCTATTTGATCTTGAGCACTCAGATTCAAATCCTAAGGCCTGGATAACAATTGTCTGAAGCTAACTGTGAGCTGTCTGAGAAAAATGGGCTACTAAGCAAATTAATAGCATAACTAGGATTTCAGGAGGGAATTTTTTTTTTTTTTAAGTCATTTTCAAGCAGTCCAACAGGAACAATGAGCATTGTAACAGTTGGAAGCCTTGTCAGCAGTGGTGATGGCCAGAGGCAGAGGTTGGCCAAAGAAGTGGGACCCTGACGGTTTCCTTTAAGCCCGCCTCGAGTCAGGTACCTGCTGTTGTAACAATAAATGACAGCCAACCACCTACCCCCCCCCGCAACCCCTGCCCCATAGCTGTTAACATAAAATAAATTCAGACTCATAGTGGACTACAGGACAGAGTAGAACTGTCACATAGGATTTCTAAGGAGTGGCTGGTGGATTCAAACTGCTGACCTTTTGATTTGGAACCACAAATCAAACGTTAACCACTGAGCCACCAGGGCTCTGATGATGTGCAAGGCAGTCTCATAAGTGCTTTTTGTGCATCCTCTTTTTTCATTTCACACCACACCCAGGAGGTCAAGTACTATTATTATCCTCATTTTACATATGAAGAAACGGGAGGGTTCCAGTGACCTGCCCAAACTGGTCAGAGTCAGTAAGTGATGGCACCAGAATCTGTAGCCCAGGCAGGGATGGATTACCCAGTAAGCAAGGTATGTACAGGCTTAATTGTGTTTACTTACTAGTCTGTGGTGCACAAGTTTACATGGGTTTCATCAGAAATTGTGCACCACAGATTAGTAAAAAAAAAATTTTTTTTTTTTGTAGGTAAGCGCAAATAAGCCCGTGCGTACCTGGCTTACTGGGTAATCCATCCCTGATTCAGGCAGTCTGGGTGCAGAGCCCACACATGTACCTACTGTACCGTGATGCTTAGGCCTGCTTCACAAGGTTGTTGTAAGAATTAAACAAGACCATATAGACTAAGTGCTTTCTGTAAAGTGCTACAGAAATGATCACTATTATCACAGTTGAGAACTACTACAATTTTTTTTCAGAAGTGATGCTTTGCCTTAAAATCACCAATTCAGCTTGGCTTTTCCTAATTCATTCAAATTAATGAGGATTTTTGTTTGTTTTTCCTTTTAAAGACATGAGAACTCAGACACATCATTAGGCCTGTAGTGCCCTCTGCTGATTAACCAAGAAAATTACAAAATTCTACTAGCAGTTGACACTGATTCCCTCAGCTCCGTTAAACAAACATTTCTGGGAGCACCTACTTTGTCCTGGGCTGCTGCATGGTCGAGAAAGGCTAGGAATGGAAGGCACGGGAGGTCTTTTTCTAGCCAAGCTTGTGCACTATGATTTAGATATTTGTTGTTGTTAGTTGCTGTTGAATGGATTCCAACTCATGGCCACCCCATGTGTGCAGAGTAGAATGACCCCACAGGGTTTTCGAGGCCGTGACCTTTTGGAAGCCGATTGCCAGGCCTGTCTCCCAAGGCATCTCTGGATGGGTTCAAATTGCCACACTTTCAGCTAGTCAAGCGTTTAACCATTTGCGCCACCCAGGACTCCTAGGAGAAAGAAAGCCACAGGCGAGAGGGACCCCACTTCCCACTGCCACATCACAGAGAGGATGCCAAAGCCAGACATTGTGGTCATGACTGCCCCACCCTAAAAGGCCACAATGAACTCCAGCCTACCATGTAAGTGGTGCTCCTGCCCAGGGGCGTGCTGGTAAATATCTAACCATCGTTTCTCCGGAAGGGGAAAGCCCAGATTTGTAGTGTTCGCCAATTTCTGCAGTATAAATAACCCCACTATGACTGAATTCAAGCTACCAACATGATAATTCACAAAGTTTCTGCAGATTTAATAATTGTTTCTCATCAGCCGGCAGGGGATCCTAAAAAGATGAAGTCTGTAGTGAGAAGACTGGGCTCTACTTCTGGCTGTGCTATGTGTAGTTGTATGTCCTTGAGAAAGTTCCTAAACCTCCTGAGGCTTGACTTTTGAAGCCTAAAAGGAAATAATAATCCAAGAGTGCTGTTGACAGAATTAAGTTAGAATGCATGTAAAAAGGACTTTATAAGTCGGAGTGTGATAGAAATGTTTATTATTTTTCCACCTGAGAGATGTCTTTACAATGTGTGTGTTTGTTTTGTTTTCTCTCTCTCTTTAAAAAAGGAATATGTGTTCTTTGTGGAAATTTCAAAAAATATATTTGAGTATAAGGAAAATAAAAATCACCCAGTGTTAACTGCCTTTCACATCTGATGTATTTTCTTCAGGTCTTTTTTCTATGTGTATGTAAATATACCTTTAAAAAAAAAAAAGGCCAGGGATATTTATGACCCATAAATAGTGGTTTCTCCCTTCACCAGGGGACCACACACAAGTCTTTCCAAACGACCTGCAGACCCAACAGTAGGAAAGAGGGTGGAGTTAGTCTTCCATTCTGAAACTTGAAAACGAGGCCTTGCAAATAGAGCACGTTCCTCTTATTCTTTGCTTTGCAAGCCATTTCAGAAAGAACATACCCAGCATCCTGTCTGCCTATTCTAATTTGTAAATTAAATTTTTTTAATTAAAATTTGGAAGCTTTTCAATTAGTAAAGCATATATTGCTGTAGCCGTATTGTTAAAATGCTCATTCTTAAAAAAAAAAAAAATTTTTTTTTTTTTAGGCTTTCTTAGATGTGAAACTGAATTTGCTGCAGGAAATACTTTGAAAACCTCACGTTTTTCTGTGGCTGGTCCATGATTCACCAGAGGTACCCATGTAGAACATAAATGCAAATTTGTTCTGCTGAATTCTCTGGGTATTTTGACAAAATGTCATCTTTCCATCAATATTACCAAGATTATCCCTTGCTTTTGTCCTAAAACACGTGTTTCTTGGCTGTCAGAAACTGTCTGGGTCTCTTCTCTCTATTAATAACCACCACAGAGACTCCTGCCTGAGTCCACCACAGCCCCAACTTCAATAGCCCACCAACCTGGTGTGGCAGGTAAATCTCCAGGTTCTCTGAACCCTGGGGAAGGAGGCAGCAGATTCTCACATGAGTTAAAGAGCACAGTTAGAAAGATTTGTTCTAACACTGAAGTCCCAAATGTCACTTTTGAAAAGCCGCACCTACCAGAAGAGCTTGTAACTAAAGATTTCCAGTCCAGATGTTTCAGGCTAGGTAGTGCCAGGGCAGGTTCTTCCCTTTCATGGTCCATGGTACATACGGTGTACTGCACACTTTTCCCAGCTCTCAGGTTCTTTGGTAGTATACTTTTACCACTGAAAGTATTTGCTTCCTTCCAGTGGGGACTTGCATAATGGTGAAAGGGGAAAGAAATATTAGAGGCAAAATAGCCAGGGTATGAGGCTTGCAAGTAGGGTAGTACAACCAAGAAGTATGATTGGGTAAAAATTTTGTCTCTTTTGGCTTTTGTACCCCAGGTAAGCCTTGTAAGCATGCTTATCGTTTCATGTTTGATAGCTAGGGAGCCCTGGTGGGTTTGGTTGTTTTTTTGTGTCATATTTAGAAAACTGGAGATTCCCCATGTAACCTAACAGAAAACGCCGCAAAAAAAATCAGAAACCAAGGTCCGGTGGTAAACACCGGCAATTGCTAAGTACAAGTTCAAGAACCGTAAAAGTTCCGTTGTAACTATGTAGTACCAGATAGTACATCTGAAAATCCATATTACCAACCAAAAATTTAAACACACTCCATGACTCAGCATGTTTCCATTAATGAAAACACAATGTATCAACAACAACAAAAAAAATTCACAGCAGAAAATAATTGGACCTCGAAAGGGTTAAATGCCTAGCACGAGTCCAGCAGCTTAGGGACATTGCTGTTTTCACCCTGCTTCTCTTCAGGCACACAAAAGGGCAAGGTGAAAATAAGGATGCCCCCTCCATCATTCCTCTCTGCTGCTAAAAAAAAAAAAAAAAAAAAAAGTCGGTAGCTTCTGTTTCAAAAGAGAATATTTAGCCCCATCCAGAGGACAGGTCCTTCGTTAGGTATGAGAGGTCAACCAGCGTTCCTGGTAAAAACCTGGGCTTTGAATTCAAGCCAACCTGGGCTTGAGTCCAGGATCCACCACATACCAGAAGTGTGGCTGCGGGCAAGTGGTTCTAGCTCTCTGAGCCTCATTTTCTTCCTCTGTAAACTGAAGAAGAGGCTGTGAGTATCCCAGGAGGCCATATTTATAAGAAAGCTTGAGGAGTAGTAATGAGAAAAAGGAGCTCCTGGAATAAGTCACTCAACACTTGCTCCCAAGCAAAGCTTCAGCAGTGGGATGATTCCTCTGGGCTCAGCAGGGGAAAAACAAAAAACAGTTGTTACTGAGTCAGTGTTGACTCACGGCGGCCTCATGTGAGTCAGAGTAGAACCATGCTCCAAAGGGTTTTCAGTGGCTGATTTTTTGAAAGTAGATCACCAGGCCTTTCTTTTGAGGTGCCTCTGGGTGGGTTTGAACCTCCAACCTTTTGGTTAGCACCCAAGCATGTTAATCATTTGCCCTACCCATAGACCTGGGCTCAGCAACAGTGGGTTTAGCTGTTCTCCACTCCTGCTGGCAACTGTCTCTTTTCAATGAATTTTACGCTCTTGCTGCAGTCCTTACAAAGTCATCACCTACAAACCAGGACTTGTCCTTTCTCCCAGGCTGAGCCATACTTCTGAACAGCCAACCCTGAGGCCTTCAGGGCTTCATTCAGGGCCTACACCTAGCTCATAACCAGGAGCCCCTACAGCAGGTCTTCAGTCTAGGTAAGGCCCTATTGGACTATCTCCAGCTCTTGGGCAAGCACAACCCCTTGAGTCTCCTCTTTGTAAGTTCACCTTCCGGCTCCCAAGGACAGCGATTCTGTTTCTAGTGCTGGGTTCCAGAACCTACTTCAAAGCAGGACAAAACTCCTCTGCCTCACCAACACCACCACCACCATGCACACCATCTCCACTTCCAGGGTTAGGAGCCAATATAGAGACAGGTGCTCGAAGCTCTGAGACCATCAGGATCATTTCATTATGTCCTTCAGCAGCATGACCAGAAAACCAGGATATTCAGCTCACCCTCATCCCTGATTCTTCTTCTGTAAGGCTCAGATGTCTCCTATCAATGACGCCTTCCCTCCCCATCATTTCCTAACCACTTCCCTGCTTTATTTTTCTCCCTAGCAGGTTTCACACTACATATCTCTCCTATGTATTTGGCTTATTTTCCAGCCTCTGCTATTAAAAAAAAAAATTAATGTTTTTTCTATTAAAACATAAATTAAGGAAAGATATAAAAAAGCAAGGATCTTTTTTGTTCACCGCTATATTCTCAGATATCCTGGAACATTGTTGTTGTTGTTAGTTGCTGTTGAATCAGTTTCAACTCATGGCGACCGCATGTGTGCAAAGTAGAATGGCTCCATAGGATTTCAAGGCTCCAACTTTTGGGAAGCAGATCACCAGGCCTGTTTACCAAGATGCATTTGGGAAACAGCAACTTTTTGGCTAGTAGTAGAGCACTTTACAGTTTGTACCACCCGGGAATACAGTGATAGATATAGATAAAACCAAAAAACCAAACCCACTGCATTGAGCTGATTCTGACTCATAGCAACCCTATAGGACAGAGTAGAACTGCCCCATAGAGTTCCCAAGGAGCACCTGGCGGATTCGGACTGCTGAACTCTTGGTTAGCAGTCATAGCACTTATCCACTACGCCACCAGGGTTTCCATAAAATAGATATAGATAAATACAGGTATAAGAACACAACATCAGGATTGGAGGAAGACTCATTAACAATCATATGCAGATGACATAACTGTGCTTGCTGAAAGTGAAGAGGACTTGAAGCACTTACTGATAAAGATCAAAGACCACAGTCTTCAGTATGGATTGCACCTCAATGTGGAGAAAACAAAAATCCTCACAACTAGACCAGTAAGCAATACCATGACAAATGGAGAAAATATTCAAGTTGTCAAGGATTTCATTTTACTTGGATCCACAATCAACACCCATGGAAGCAGCAGTCAGGAAATGAAATGACATATTGCACTGGGCAATTCTGCTGCAAAAGACCTCTCTGAAGTGTTAAAAAGCAAAGATTTCACTTTAAGGACTAGGGTGCACCTGACCCAAGCCATGGTATTTTCAATCACATCATATGCATGTGAAAGCTGGACAATGAATAAGGAAGACTGAAGATGAATTGATATCTTTGAATTGTGGTGTTGGCAAAGAATGTTGAACATACCATGGACTGCCAGAAGAACAAACAAATCTGTATGGAAGAAGTACATTCAGAACACTCCTTAGAAGCAAGGATGGCAAGACTTCCTCTCACGTACTTTGGACATGTTATCAGAAGGGACCACTCCCTGGAGAAGGACATCATGCTTGGTAAAGTAGAGGGTCAGTGAAACAGAGGAAGACCCTCAATGAGATGTATTGACAGTGGCAGCAACAACGGGCTCAAGTATAACAACGATTGTAGGGATGGCACAGGAGCAGGCAGCATTTCATTCTGTTGTACCTAGGGTCACTATGAGTTGGAACCAACTCGATGGCACCTGACAACATAGATATACGGTAAAAAACCTGTGACAGCCAGAACTCAGTGGGACTGCCTTATTTTTCTGGGTCTGGCAAGTTTTCAGCCTTTGACAGGGCACAGTCTTACCACTTTTCTATCACTCTCTACTAGTGGAAAATATTTGAGTTTCCTTTCTCTGACATGTTTCCACCTTGCACATTGTCATGGACTGAATTGTGTCCCCAAAAAATATGTGTCAACTTTGCTAGGCCATGATTCCCAGTATTGTGTGATTGTCCACCATTGTGTCATCTGACATGATGTTCCTATGTGTTGTAAACCCTACCTCTGTGATGTAAATGAGGCAGGATTAGAGGCAGTTATGTTAATGAGTCAAGATTCAATCTATAAGATTAGGTTTTGTCTTAAGTCAATCTCTTTTGAGGTATAAAAGAGAAGGAAGCACAGAGACAGGGAGCCCTCATACCACCCAGAAACAAGAGCCGGGAGAATAGAGGGTCCTTTGAACCCAGGGTCCCTGCACTGAGAAGCTCCTAGTCCAGGGGAAGATTGATGACAAGGACTTCCTCAAGAGCTGACAAAGAGAGAAAGCTTTCCCTTGGAGCTTACGCCCTGAATTTGGACTTCTAGCCCACTAGACTGAGAGAGAATAAACTTCTGTTTGTTGAAGTCATCCATTTGTGGTATTTTTGTTATAGCAGCACTAGATAACTAAGACACATATTCTGACTTTCACGGGTTATACTGTATATATACATTGGGAGGCGGCAGGATGATTAGGGGAAATTCTAACTTTCCATGAAGGGAAGTTTTAGAAAAGCACTTCCTCTCCCAAATTCTCTTGAGTTGTGATTCAGACAATGTTGCCCCCACCCTGGGGAGCAGAGGGAGCTCTGTGGGTCAGTGGGATCACTGTGGGAAGCAGCTACCACTTACCTGCAGTCCTCAGAACCCAGCCCCATGGAGGAAGCCCATGCTTCCCAAGCCAGCGCGGCAGTTGTTGCAAAGCGCTTTTCAAAATTCCTGATCTGCCGAGTGGGGAGCTTCTTGGGCCCTTGGCCTCTGGTTTCCCACTGTGAATAGTCTCCTCCTGTCACAGAGGGCCCTGCAGGTCTCTGGGGACAGGAAGGGAAAAGCTGCAGAAACTGAATCAGCCTTTTGATTGGGAATCAGAAAGAATCTAAAGCTGAAAACTCAGGTTACTGTAGGGGTTAGTCTGGGAGGACACAACCAGTGCTTTTAGCTCTGAGGAGACGATAAAGGGAGTATGGAGACAGAAGAGTGAAACTGAACCCTTCTATTCCTCTGGCCTCCAAAGCCATGGCTGCTGCTGACCCACTCACCCACCTCAGGGAGGAAGTCACCTGCTGCATCTGCCTCGAATCCTTCCGAGACCCAGTAATCACAGAATGTGGGTACAACTCCTGCCAGGCCTGCCTCACCCCCTGATGGGCAGAGGCATCGGGCAGCCTCTTCTGCCCCCAGTGCTGCCACAGCCTCCAGGCTGAGCTTCAAACCCAACAAGCAGCTGGGAAACGTGGTGGACATTGCCAGGCTGCTGCCGGAGTGAGAGGATGCTGGGCCCTTGCACCACAAGGCCTGTCAGAAGTACCTGGAGGACATAAAGCTGTTGGTAGGGAGGAACAGGAGGCCAGCACTCTGCGAGATTTGCCTCAGCAAGCTGACCAGAGTAAGGATTCCCATTCACCTGGGCTAGGCATGGGCACAGGGGCTGGGTGGGAGGTTTCAGGCAGAGGGGCTGGAGAAGGGAATTAAGTATGCAAAAAGAGAGAAAGGGATGGAGGGAATTTTAGTGACAGTCCCTGGGTGGTACAAATGGTTAAGGCGCTCAGCTGTTAAACTGAAAGGTAGGCAGTTTGAGTCTACCCAGAGGCACCTCGGAAGAAAGACCTGGTGATCTACTTCTGAAAAATCAGCCATCAAAACCCCTGTAGACCACAGTTCTACTCTGACACACACGGGGTCACCGTGAGTCAGGATCAACTTAATGGCAACTGGTAAGTTTTAGTGGAGTAGAATTTTTCCCAACATGGGCCACCAGATAGCTAGCTACTCATTGTGATCACAGAGTTATCATTAAATACTTTACAGGAGAAAATAATTTTTTTTCAAGTGGCTTAGTGGTTAAGGAAAAGAAGCCCTGGTGGCGCAGTAGTTAAGCACTCAGCTGACAACCAAAAGGTCAGTGGTTCAAACCCACCAGTGGCTCCACGCAGGAGAAAGATTTACAGCCTTGGAAACACTATGGGGCAGTTCTACTCTGTCCTATAGGGTTGCTATGAGTTGGAATCCACTCAGCGACAACGGGTTTGGCTTAGTGGTTAAGGGATCTGGATTTAGCCATAAATCAAACCAAAGCTGTTGCTGTCAAGTTAATTGTGAATCATAGTGATCCCGTAGTGAGAGTAGAACTGCCCCATAGAGCTCGCAAGGGGCAGCGGGTGTATTCGAACTGCTGACCTTTTGGCAAGCAGCAGAGCTCTTAACAGCTGCATCACCAGGGCTCTGGATTTAGCCATACCTACATTCAGATCTCCACTGTACCTCTTACCTTCGAGGTCACTTGAGTAAATATCCCAACCTTAATTAATCTTCCTTCATCTGCAAAATGATAATAATGCCTACCTCTTAGGGCGGTTGTAAGGATTAAGTAAGGTAATGTCTACAAAGCATGTATCAGCACAGTGCCTGGCTCAGAGTAAGCAGTCAATAATTGCTACTGTTCTTATTAATTATTATTGTCATTAGTAGTAGGTAAGCATGTGAATTAACGGAGACTGGTTTAGGGTCGGAAACCCTGGTGGCATAGTGGTTAAAGCTAACGCTGCTGACCAAAGGGTCGGCAGTTTGAATCCACCAGGCGCTCCTTGGAAACTCTATGGGGCAGTTCTACTCTGTCCTATAGGGTCGCTATGAGTCGGAATTGACTCAACGGCACTGGGTTTGGTTTGGTTTGGTTTTTGGTATAGAGTCACTATGAGTCAGAATCCACTTGACGGCAAATGGTTTGGTTTTTTTGGTTTGGTTTCCTAAGGTTAGCCCTTGTTGGAAGATGCCTCTTCAGCCTATGGATGGCAAAAATCCAGAAAACCAAATTAAAATTTTTCCAGTGGCAGGATGCTAATAGTTCCATCTACAGTGTTCAGTGCACATAGCCTTGATCAGGGAGTCTACTGCCAGACCCACTGAAAACATGCTCCATTGTGACCAAAAGCAGACAATTTGATTTCCCTATTTCTTGTTCCTTTTTTTCTTAATTTTTCTCAGATGGGCCTTGCCAAGGACTGGGAATCCTATTAATTCATGGAAGCTTGGGGAGCATCAACACAGCATAGCCCACTTCCCTAGACCTGCTTATGACTAAATTTGTTTACACTGGGATGGCCTCCTGTCCTTTCCCAGAAAGTACATAGAAGGTGTGAGGACGTCACAATATATGTTGTGGTTTCAGAGCTTAAAGGTGGTGTCAGGAGAAGTACCCAGCTTTGGTGGCTTAGAGCCCTTGTCTTTGGTACAAGGTGATATTCACATCTCATGTTGGGAACTCTAGAGCTATAACATGTGATCCACCAGCAAGGAGCCTCTAACTCCATGGCATGAGTTCAGAAGTGCTGCAAGACCGGGTTTCACTCTGCACCGCTAAATCCTTCTTCCACCTTCCTATCCCAAGACCTAAAATTTAGACCAGGGAAGTCACACTTTGGATCATGTTGCTGTTAAGTGCCGTCCATCACTTCCAACTCATAGTGACCTTATGTACAACAGAATGAAACACTGCCCAGTCCTGTGCCATCCTCACAATTGTTCTTGTACTTGAGCCCACTGTTGCAGCCACTGTATCAGTCCATCTCCTTGAGGGTCTTCCTCTTTTTCACTGACCCTCTACTTTACCAAGCATGATGTCCTTCCCCAGAGACTGGTCCCTCCTGATAACATGTCCAAAATACATGAGATGAAGTCTCACCACCCTTGCTTCTAATGAGCATTCTGGCCTTACTTCTTCCGAGAGAGATTTGTTTGTTCTTCTGGCAGTCCATGATACATTCAATATTCTTCTCCAACACCATAATTCAAAGGCATCAATTATTTTTCAGCCTTCCTTATTCATTGTCCAGCTTTCACATGCATCTTTGGATCATAGGAGTGGCTAATAGGTTGTATTGCAAGTACCAACTCAAAATTATTATTATAGCTTCTTTGGTTGTTGTTGTTTTCCCAAAGAAGGCTCTGGAATCTTTTCTGGGCTAGAGATGTATGTAATCAATTAGAGCATCTGTCAGGGCACTGAACAAAAAGTAAGAATGGTTTCGCTACACAATTGTTACCCTTAAATTTTTTTTTTTTTTACAGTGCAACTATATTGCCAGGAGAGAATGCATTAACTTATTAGGACTATGGTATCAGCAGGATCCTGAGGGCATAGAAGTCAGTGCCAGAAGATTCAGATAAGGGGGTTTGAGAATGGAGGGCTGCCTGAGACCCGTTGAGGAGGACAAGCCCAGGCTGGGGTGGAGATGGAAGCTGGGAGGGCCTTGGAGCAGCCCCAGGCAGAGAGTTCCTTGGGAAGGTACCAGCACAGATGTAGCGGCCTCCATATGGGGCACCAAAGCAAATTCTTTTGCCGCTCCACGTTCCCCACCTATGAGTTATACTCTCGGCCAGCCAAGAGCGTTCCCTGCCCTCTCCCCAGAGGGGAGCATCATCCTGTCAGTTAAAAGTGTATAAGGAAATGAGAAACATAGTTACTCTAGTATGCATTTAGTACATTGCTCTCTAAAACACTAGAAATGCAGAGAATTAGAGTGTTTTATTTCTTTGTAAAAAATTTATCAAGAGTAGTTTGAACTGTGGTTCTCTCCATATAACTTACAATACAGAGTGAGTATCATTTATATGCCTTGGCAAATTTTCATAATCCTTTGGGTCAGCTTCCAACATTTTATCCTTTGTGCTTTCAATGTTGTGAAAGGTTTCCAAGAGTTACTTTAACGTGAAGAGTTTTGCCAACATCGCTTCCTCTGACATCATCTTTCTCACCACAACCATTTCTCTCATTTATGTTGATAAATCCACCTTCTGATTGCACATCTAGGGTCTCTCAAATGGCAGCAGTGTCACCATTCCCAAGGTCAACCATTTTTTCTATAACTCCATTTATGTTAGACTAGAATCCTGCAAAGTTATTTGCACAATACAGTACAAGTTTCTGCCTACTGCAAGTAATTCAAGGAAGTAAACACTCCATTTCAACCATAAGCAGCTTCCTGTTCCTATCACAATTTAAACTAAAAGATCTTGAGCTGACTTTAACTTGCTGTTACATTCATCAGACATTTTCAATACGATTCATGCCATAGCTTCATGCAAGTTTGGGTCTCATCTTGTCTTTGCTTTGCGGTCACCATTTTCAAATCGTCTAATCACATCCAATTTCATTCCTAGTTTCATCACTTTGCATTTCTTGGCTGCATTTTCATTTTGCTGGCCAATTCCCTTTTGATCATTTATTTGTGTAAAATGTCACATGGGTTTATCACTGGAAGACAAGGATGCAACACAACTCCACACTTTGCTGTCTGTGAGTGCACTAAAGAACAAATGAAACGTGACCAATCACAGCAGAGTCTGAAATAAGTGACATGATTGGGCACAGATCATGATGCACATCTGTTATTTACGTAGTAATTTGTGGACTGAAGAGCTAATGGTGAAGTTTATACTTTATGCAATTACTCTCAGTTAATATCCTGTGTTACCTGAAATGTGAACCGTACTGTTGGGGGACTGGTGTTCTTTAACTAAACTTTGTGCATTTTGGACTCTGCAAAGCAAGGATGGCCTATAGTAATAATGGATGTTTATTGAATGCTTGCAATATGCCAGGCTCTGTCTAAGTGCTTTAACCCATATAAACCTTCCCACACTATAAGGTATGAACTATTAATAAGTTCCATTTAACAGGTGAGGAAATTTAATCACAAAGAGACAATTTGCCCATGGGCACACAGCTACCAAGTGGTTTGGTTAAGCCTGTGTTTTCTTTAACATTCCATACTGCCTTTGATGGAGATAAGGAAACTGAGGCTTAGAAAGTGATTTTTTTTTTTCCAGGATCACATGGTTTTATAAGTGGCAACCTCTGTGCCATTCTACCACAGCTGCCTCTCCCACAAACCCACCTTTGAGGACTATCATTCCTCAAAGTGGCTATCGCCACTTTTCCCCAGCTCACAGAAGAAGAGGAATGTAGCTTCAAACACCAATGTTGTTCTTATTTTATCTGTTTATTTTGAAATAGGTAATACAGTCACATGGGCCAAAATTCAAAATGTACAAGAGACTATACCATTTCCCTCTCACCCTGTCCTCAGCCATGCAATTCTCCTCCCTATAGGCAATCAGTGATACCACTTTCTTCTCCCTCTACTCCTAAGCTGTCTCAGAATGTGTCATACCACTCATCCCCCTCTCATATAGCTATCTACTAAAAGTCAAGTTTGATCAGGGCCATGCCCAGAATTGAGGTTTATAGAAATTTTCAAAGTAAGAAAAATAATGGAAGAATCAAAATTCTTTAAAAATCATCTTTGAGTTGTTTGTTTCCAGGAATTTGAGAACCATCTGGACACCAGGAAGAAAAAGAAAGAGTTAGCTTTGGAATTTGTGGAGGGAGGAACAAGGAAGAGCCAAGAACTCCTGGTAGGATGAATGCTCTGATATTTCATGACAGGTGTGCTCAGGCATGACCCTGACTCCCAGGTGGGAGGAGAGTCAGGCAGCCACCCTGTCTCCTATTGAAGTCTGCCAGTCACTGTGTTTATTGAGGACTCTGCATGCAGCCCTCAACCTTACATTAGGCATAGCTTGGAAAAGGACTTACAGGGTGTATCAGGCCATTAGAACACTTCTAGGTTCCCAAGGGTAAGAATCAGAATCAGCACAAAGTCTGTTCCTATGAGGTGAGGTCAAACATACCTCTACTCTACAGCTTCTTCACCATTTCTGACATCAGCCACCGCCCCCATCTCCCACAGCACTCTGTACTCCTCTGCTAGGCTCGATAATTCATTGCAATGGCCACGCAGAACTCACATACCACACTCACAGTTAAGTGGTTTACTAAGGAAGTAACAGGGTATAACTCAGGATCAGGATCAACAGGCTACAGCTTGGGATCAGGATCAGGAAGCATGTGGGCAAGGTCTGGAAGGTTCCCCTGAAGTGGAGGGTACACCTCTCCCTTCTTCACTGTAGGACAGTTCTCTCAGCTCCTCTCAGCCATGAAAGCAAGCAGGCCCTTCTGTCTCCTGTGCACGTGCCTCTCCGCTGTGCACACCCCCTCTCAGCCATGCAGGCCTTCTCTTGGCCCCCTCAGGACAGGTCCCCTCAGGTCAGGCCTCCTCGTGGCCATGTACGCCCCCTCTCAACCATGCAGAACTCTCTGCCTTCAGCCTCCCTGCTGTTGGCTTCTCCACACCCAACTGAGCCACCTCACACCAAGTGTAGCAGCTCATTCAGCTCTCTTAGCTACGTTCCTAGAAGCAAGTTTCACCAACTCTACTACAGGGCCCCTTCCAGTCCTGTTGCCACTGGCTCTGCTTGAAGGCCCTTTCCAGACCTCTCACTATCTTCGGCGTTACAGCCCTTGACCCATGTTAAAGTTCCTCACCTCTTCTCTCTGTTTCTTCTTTTTACCTCTCTAAAACCTCTGTAGGATTGGCTGCTTATATAAGCAAACTCCTTGTAAATTTCAAGGCTTGGTCCTCCCACCAGGGCCACAAAATGACCAATCCCCTTGGTGGACCACAAGTCACTCAACTGACATAGTAAACTGACCAATCTCTGCAAGTTGTATAAAATAGACCAATCACAGGGCAAACTGTAGCCCAGGGCCAGACAAAAAGTATCAACCCACCCACCAAGTTGATTACAACTTACCCAGTGTATTAGTTATCTAGTGCTGCTATAACAGAAATACCACAAGTGGATGGCTTCAACAAACAGAAGTTTATTCTCTCACAGTCTAGGAGACTAGAAGTCCGAATTCAGGGTGTCAGCTCCAAGGAAAGGCTTTCTCTCTCTGTTAGCTCTGGAGGAAGGTCCTTGTCATCAATCTTCCCCTGGACTAGGAACTTCTTAGCACAGGAAGCCCAGATCCAAAAGGCATGCTGAGCTCCCAGTGCTGCTTTCTTGGTGGTATGAGGTCCCTCTGCCTTTCTGCTCACTTCTCTCTTTAATATCTCAAAAGAGATTGACTTAAGATACAACTTAATCATGTAGATTGAGTCCTGCCTCATTAACATAACTGCCTCTAATCCTGCCTCATTAACATCATAGATGTAGGATTTACAACACATAGGGGACTCATATCAGATGACAAAATGGTGGACAATCACACAATACTGGGAATCATGGCCTAGCAAAGTTGACACAATTCAATCCATAACAGTGGATAGCCTCTGGCAAGTTACTTAACCTCTGTGGGTCTCAGTTTCCTCAAATGCAAAGCAGAAATTCTGAAGGAACCTGCCTGGAGGGCTGTTGTGGAAGGTAAAAGAATTCATCTGTGTACATAGATTAGCCATGATAAGCACAGGGCACATGATAAGTGGTCAGTGCTTCCTCTGGCCCAGGCACTGTTCTAAGTTCCTGTATAAACCCACTAATCCTCACAAAAACCCTCAGAACCAGATATCATTATCCTCATTTTACTGGATGAGGAAACTAAGGAACAGAGAGGTTAACTGCTTGTCCAAGGTCACACAGCTAGTAAGAATTAAAGCTAGGATTTGAACCCAGATAGACTGTATTCAGCATCCGTGCTCATGAACATTACACTAAATATCCTCTCAATATTCATTTTTATTTATATATTTTTTTACATTACTATTTCTGCCTCTTCCTTTAAATCGTCAATTCCTTCTGTTCCAGTATTCTATAATGACCATATTATCTGATCCAGAACTTTGAAATAGATATTTAGAGAAAGGTGTGCTGCAGAAGGCAAGAGATTTAGAGGTGAGATGCAGTTTTGAAGATGAGGTTTGAATATGGTAAAACTGGTATTTCTAAGACATTTGTGATAGTTTATGGGAATAGCAGGATAGAAATTTGAAATCAGTATTGTCCTGGAAAACCCAGCAGAGTAGATAAAGATATTCTTTTCTTTGCCTTGTGTGGTGAAATGAGTTCCTTTACGTGGCCTTTTGGTTCTTTGGAAAAACAGCTTGAGATATTTTCCCCCTAAGCCCTGAGGAGTTACCTTTGCCCTAATTTTCTACCCCAGAAGGTTTGTTACTTTTGTCCAGGTTGATTGACATTTCCTAGGTGTTATGGATTGAATTGTGTCCCCCAAAAATGTGTGTCAACTTGGCTAGGTCAGGATTCCCAGTATTGTGTGATCTACCATTTTGACATCTGATGTGATTTCCCTATGTATTGTAAATTCCACTTCTGTATGACATTAATGAGGCAGGACTCAATCTACAAGATTAAGCCCTAGAAGAGCGAAGCAAGCAGAGAGACAGGGGGACCTCATACCACCAAGAAAGCAGTGCTGGGAACACAGCACATCCTTTGGACCTGGGATTCCTGTACTGAGAAGTTCCTAGTCCAGGGGAAGATTGATGACAAGGACCTTCCTCCAGAGCTGACAGACAGAGAAAGCCTTGCCTGCAGCTGGCACCCTGAATTCAGACTTCTAGCCTACTAGACTCTGAGAGAATAAACTTCCGTTTGTTAAAGCCATCCACTTGTGGTATTTCTGTTATAGCAGCACTACATGACTAAGACACCCACCCAGGAAGCCGAGGAGCCAACATTCGATTCCTATCCTCAGAACCTATGCACTTTACCACCACACTGGACACTGTGAAGATAAGTGAGTGCAAAGTGATAGCAAAGTTTTAAAATAGAGGAATCTTCATTTCTTTGTGGACTTGCATTTTACCGTCTGCTCATCTGGTGTTGTCCCAAAACCACTTTGATTTGCCTCAATCTAGTCACTTATCAATATCAGCTACTGATTAGTCCATCTCCACCAGACTCCAATGCTCCTGTCGGCACATGCCAGAGTCAGCCTTCTGCCTCCCGACAAAGGAGGCCTTCCTGTGGGCATCTTCCAGCTACATGGGATCTGGGAGAAATGAGCTTTTTGTGCTGTGCTGCTTTCCAGCACCATTTCTGGAAAAGACTACAGCCAAAGCTGTAGCTAACCAGGATAGCCCACATCAACCCCCAAAGTGGTTAAAGGAAGAAAAGGCTGCAAGAATGCATAATAGCTTTGTAAAAGAAATTATTACTTCCACTGTTGCTGGGGCCACCCTGACATTACTCAACATGCCTGATCGACTGAAATCAAGTTTGAGCGACTAAGTTGTTAAGACACACATACAAAATTCTCCCACAAACTCTTAATGACCACTGACGAGACTCTTCACTGGAAAATAAGGTGAATGGTGTGACCTAAAGACCACCAGACTTGGGGTCACCCAATTGAATTTAGCTAATTGACTGAATTCTGCTATTGTTGACTGCTAGAAGCTATGTGATTTTTTGTAAGTCTTGTATACCCTCTTAGCCTCAATTCCTTCTTTGATGCCCTTCTGTTTCTATACACAATTCAGCAAACAGTTTTGAATATCTCTTATATGCCAAGTAATGCTTCTCATAGCACCCTGTTTTTTTCCTCCATTACACTTACCAAAATTTGTAATTACATGTTCATTTTTGTGGTTGTTTAATAACTGTCTACTAAGCTAAACAAAGCAAGGGCTTCGTCTGACTTATTGTTGTGTGCTGTCAAGTCCATTCCAACTTATATCAACCCTATATGACAGAGTAGAACTGCCCCCATAGGATTTCCTAACCCGGAATCTTTACCAGAACAGAGTGCCAGGTCTTTTCTCCCAAGACACTGCTGATGGGTTCAAACCACTGACCTTTTGGTTAGCAGCAGAGTGCATAACCATTGTGCCAGCAGGGTTCCTTCATCTAACTTAGTCACCATTATATTCTAGCACCTAGCACAATGCCTGGCACATATGGGCACTCAGCAAGTATCTGTGAAATATGTGAATTAGTTAATGAAATGTAAGGAAGGAGTTAGATATACAGTTCACTAGGATATAATATGGTATTTACTAGACAAAGTATATAAAGAGCTTGAACATAGCAAACAAGTGATTAAAAAAAATTTTTTTTTTTTTTTTAAGGGAGGGAGGACTGAGAAGAACTTCCTGGGTTTGGTTTACCTGATCTGGGTCCTAGATGATCTGTGGAAGTTCCCCAGGCAGAGGGGTATGTGTAGAGAGAAATGTATACAATAAAAGAGACTATTAAATATTCCCAGATGCTTTTCATGCATTTTTGAAACATTTCTCCCATAAGCCTTAAGTCATATAATGTGAAACCCAAGTGTTGGCCATCTGTCCATCTCCAAGTCCTCCAGCTGGTAGTGGTCATTCGCATGGCTGGAAACCTGAAATGTCTGCATGCTCACAGTGAGATTCTGTTCTCAGAGCACCTCTCATCCAATCTCTTACTTATGCTGAATTGTGAATCTGCCTTCTAGCTTTGCCTCCTTACTACTGTTTTGTTCTGCCAACTGGCATGGACCCAAACAAGGAAATCACCCCTTTCTGCTCTGAATTTCTGAAAGCAACCACCAGGCCAACACAAGGCTATTCATATAGAAACCCTTTACCAACAGTTGGGACATAAAGGTGTAGGATAGTTTCTTACAAACACACAAACAACATAAAAGTGATTAGACACCATCAGGTCTGGCACATGCCCTTTGCTCAGAGGGGTCCCATGCTTGGGGTTTAAAGCTCTGTGGTCACCACCTTGAAATTCTTAATTTTATCTTGGAATTTGTTTTGTAAGTGAAGTCTGATGGGTCAAGAGAACATGCACAAGGAATTAGAGCCTCAACTCACATGGGGTCCCGCCTCCCACCACCGCCCTGCCTCTCTGTGACAGGCAGTTTGCTGTCCGTTCCCCTGCTGCCTGGTCCCCCAAGTCTCGCCCAGCTTCCTCTTGACGACTCCTACAGAGTGACCATTGCCACCCTCTGCCACCTGCCCCTTGCTGGTCCACCAGTCCACCGTGGGTTGAGGTGATAGGCCCATGGGAAGGGAATATGCCTGGTTCAACTTCCCCAACCCTGGCTTCATCCTGGCAGCTGGTGGGAGGTGGGGATCTGTAGCCAGTGGGCTCCACATGCAGGGAGTCACAGAGCAGGGCCCTCAGTGCCTGTGAGGGTCTGCACTCACCCCGTGCATATCCCTGTGCTCAAGGGAGCATGGCATTAACTAGCAAATAAAAAACACCATGATTGGTTGAGAGAGAAACTGCATAAGAAAGGAAAAAGGCTTTATATTCACCTACCTTTAATGGCACTTTTTTTCTGCTTTTTGAACAAGGGACCCCACGTTTTAGTTTTACGCAGAGGTCCACAAATTACCTAGGCGGTCCTGGCCGTCATTATTCTGATGTTCTGTGTCCTCTTCACCACAGGGAATTTCTCACTGGCCAACTTGCCCCACAGGAACTTCCCCACCACCACGTTTCTTGGATTCTTCTTGTGCTCCCATAAACCCTTTTCTTTCCCTCTTCTGTCCTGCTCTCCTCTCAATTCTTCTTCCTAGACTAGCCCCAAATGCCAAATTACTCTCTCTGTGCTACGCAGAATTTTTTAACACTCTTTGTTTCCATTTTCCATCTTCCATATCCAGCTCCTGGAACTGAACTTTTCACAACCATATGACCTACTTACTAAAGTGTTTTGTGAAACAAGAAACAGGTTTCCCTCTGAGAGAATTTCTACTACCAGTTTTTAATATAGCAGAATTTTTCTATTACAGGTACATATATATAAATCACCAAGTACTTTTCCGCAGCATTTGCGAACAAGCCATGTTCCCTGGAACGTTAGTCCCACAAGAGAACCCAAGAAGAGGCGGAGAAAGAGAAGAAGGAAGGAAGGAAAAAAAGGAATGAAGGAACAAAGAAAAAGGTTCCATAGTCAAATAAATTTGGAAAACACCAAATACTGCTCTTCTCCCTCATTTTTTTTTTTAATAGATTACCATGTGGCATTAACTTACTAATGAAACTGGTTTGACTTGGTTTAAAATAGCATTTCTCACTTTTATTTGTCCATGAAGCACTTTTGCTTGGAACAGCTACTGACCAACTACTTTGTAATTGTTGCCTTAGAAGTGGGGTGTCAGCAAACTTTTTCTTTCCTTTTTTCTTTCTTTCTTTTAATTGTATGTGTTTTTTTTTAATGTTGTTTTTGTTGTTAGGTGCTATGGAGTTGATTCCAACTCATGGCAACCCCATGAGTGCAGAGTAGAGCTGTGCACCATATGGTTTTCATGGCTATGAACTTTCAAAAGCAGATCGTCAGACCTGGCTTCTGAGGCACATCTGGGTGGGTTTGAACCACCAACTTTTCAGCTAGTAGTTGAGCATTTAACTGTTTGCTCCACTGGAGTAGCACAGCAAACTTTTTCTGTACAGAAGCAGGCGGTAAATATTTTAGACTTTGAGAGCCACAGGGTCTCTGTGTAACTACTCATCCCTACTGCTGTAGCTTGAAAGCAACCACAGATGATACATGAAGGAATAAGTGTGGCTGTATTCCAATAAAACTTTATTTATGGACAGTAAAATTTGAATTTAATGTCATTTTTTCGTGTCATAAAAATCTTCTTTTGATTTTTTTCAACCATTTAAAAATATAAAAACCATCCTTACCTCAAGGGCCAAAGAAAAGCAGGCAGTGGCAGGATTTAGCTGGCAGGCAGTAGTTTGTCAATCACTGACTAGGGGAAGACCAAGAAAATAAAGTCACTCTTAAACGAAAGTTGGAAACCGTTTCTCTACTTTAACTGGTATTAATTCTGAATTTTTTTCTAATTGATCACTTCATATTAAGGGCTCCCAGAAACCCAGTGGCTATCAAAATGTCAGCAGTTCAAATCCACCAGCCGCTCCTTGGAAACCCTATGGGACAGTTCTTTTCTGTCCTATAGGGTCGCTATGAGTCAGGATCAACTCAATGGCAACGGGTTTGGTTTGGTGGGTGAGCTATTAAAAAAAAAAAAAAAACCTGATCACTCGTGGTTAAAATGGTTCCAGCCCTAAAATTAGCTGATACTCAGGTTTATTGGTGGTAAATGCTTAATTATCTCGTGCCTGCTACTCCCTCTGGGCACATACCCTCCTGACCCAAGCAGGTTAGTTCTCGGAGTACCTGCCTTCTGCCTTTTATACTTCCACTTCATTCTCTGTACCTGAATCACACTGACTACTACTTGTCAGGAACAGTCTAGAAGCAACAGAACTAGATATGTTCTATGAACTCTTCCCATTCACGTGGTTTAAGATGGATATACTCCCATAGACTCCAACACCAGAACCAAGAAACTGAACCGCAAAGTAGACAGATATCCGCATGCTTTGCAGAGTAACTCACTGATTTCCAGCCTTTCCAGGACCACACCCACGCATGTTCTTGACCTTATAACACAGCCCATCCTCCTCTTAGAAGTACAAGAATGCGTGCATTTTTTTAACAAAAGTAATTAAAATTAATTTTCTGAGAAGTTTACAGTTCCCTCTAAGGTAGTTGGAGATAGTCTTAGAGTTGCAAAAGCTGGGTTTGTAATCACATTGCATGGCAAACATTTTAAAGTTCTTGAGTGCATTTATGTGTTGGCTCTTTTTTTAATCCCCTCACAGTGGGTATGTCACGGGGATAGACTCAGATAAAGAGGACGTTACAGGGCAACATCTGTGGACAATGGTGAAAAGGAAAGCTGCATGTGGTTGTCTTAGTGTTCCTGGTACCATTCGCTCACTATTCCAGAAACAAACACAAATTGAGCGGCAGAAGGTCACCTGTGAATTTGAGAAACTTCTTCAATTCCTGGAGGACAAGGAACAAAGCCTCTGTTCCAACTGAAGGACACTGACAAAACCATATTAAGAAACCAACGTGAAAATGTGGACACATTCTCAAATCAGAGGTCTCACCTCAACCACCTTGTACAGGACATGAAGGAGAACCATCCACACTCAGTCAATGGATTCCTGAAGGTGTGTTGTTGCAGCAGTGAGAATGGAGAAGATGGTGGCGGGTGGGGGGCTGGTGACACTCATTCATCTTTAGACAACTCCATGCATATCTTTTGGCTGATCTGTAGGTGAATATGTGCAGAAACACCCTAGGAGGGAGGCTACTGGTATTGTCCACATCTAAAGCTCCCGAAAGGTCACAGGTTTCACTCCAAGGAAGAAGTTAACTTGTTGACTCCGTAATTACTTTTGACGTAACACTCTTAGAATAATTGCACCTGCAGCACAGCCAGAGCTAGTGGCTGTCACATCTGTGGCAAGTCAGAAGGCTGTTGTCACTGACTTGCTGGATGACCTTGAATTTCCCCCTTTAGTTCTACTTCTGCTAGCATCATTACCAGATGCTTATTAACACAGTGGAGCCAGGGTGGCAAAGTGGTTAAGAGCTACAGCTGCTAAACAAAAAGTTGGCAGTTTGAATCTACCAACTGTTTCTTGGAAACCCTGTGGGGCAGTTCTACCCTGTCCTATAGGGTCGCTATGGGTGGGAATCAACTCAATGACAACGGGTTTGGTTTGGTTTTATTAATACATTAAGGCATTATTGTCCAGTGGTTGAGAACACGGTCTCTGAAGCCAGACTGCATTCAAATTCTGTCTACCAGCTACAAGTTGGGAAGCCTTCTTCAAGTTCCTTAGCATCTCTCTGCTCTGTTTCCTCATCCATAAGCACCTGATAAAAGTAACTTATTATTGTGAGAATTAAGAAATCTAAACCCCTCCTCACTCCATCTCAAAGGGGTAGGGAGGGAGGCACTAACCTGGATGGGAGCATGAGGTTCTAGAAGCTTGGGGAATGATAGCAGAGAACCCTCACCTGAGGCAATAGAACACTGACAACAAGGAGGAGGAAAAGCAAAGAAGGCAAAAATAGAAGTTGTGCATGCTGGGAGCATGATGCTCCTGGCACTGCCCTTTGCACGTGGTATTATGTACACATACAACGTTATGAGGGCTGATGTCCTTATTATTATTAGCTCTGCTTTGCAGATGAGCAAACCAAGGCTTAAAGACATCAAGTAAATAGTTAAACGTTCCAGAGCTTGTAAAGGAAAGAGTCAATAGTCCAACTTAGTGTATACACTTACACACTACATGAACTAAGGATCAAAACACCAGGAGAGAGGTTGAAAGGTCCCCTGAACTCCATGAGGTCAAAGACAGATAGGAACTTGGAGGCCAAACCAGGAGTTAGCAACTAGGAAAAACAAAAACCAGGATGTACTTTTGTTCCTACCTTGCAATGAAAATAGTTTATAAAACGCTAGTGTTATTTAAATCATTCCTCCCTTGAATTTATTCCTTGAAGAATAATTCTTTGAAGAAAGCATTTTGCACCCTTGGAAGCCCATGGGCTCAAACACACCCCTCTCCTGAGTCATTTCTAGGACTTCACAGAGAAAATACCTTTTAAAAGCTGGAGAACTACCAAGGGGAAAATATCCCACCTGTTAAATTAAGAAAAACCTTAACTGATACATTAAAGGCTGTGTCTGTTGGACAGTATTTCTTTCTTGTATAATTAAGACTTAGAATACAAAGCGCTCTTGCTGAGTAATGAACGAAGTTAAACAAACATGTGAAAGAACCAGGAAAATCTAACAGATGACACCTCTGTAAATCCCACCAGAGAGGTTTATAATAAGCAGGTTATTTGCAGTCACAAAACAGTCTATAGAACGATGGCCCAGAATGAATGCTGGTCCGCTTTGTTGAAGTGGCAGCAGGATCTCTAGGAAAAGTCAAGAAGTCTCATGCAGAGTGGGACAGGGATCGGTGTGCAGAACAGTACCTGAGCCCTCTTTGTTTTCTTTACAGAATAGCAGGAGCATCTTAAACAGGTGTGTGAAGGATAAAGGGGGAAGAGGACGAACAGGGGATGTCTTGCTTTTGCTCACCTGTCCAGGGCATGAAACTGTGTGAAGACAAACAATTTGCCTGGACAGGCCCAGACATGATTCACAACATTCCCCCAGTCCCCTGTGCCATAAAGGCATTTGGCTGGACTCCGTAGAAGCTGAGAATGGAGTCCTGGACATTTTTTTTTTTCCAGAGTAGTGGCTCCAATCCAATGCATTGGTCATTAGCAGTAGCTGGAGGCCTAGGAGCTGATAAGAAATCCAATGAGCTGATAAGAAGGTGGTTTGATGAATTTCTTGTAGACACATGTCCACGTGGCATTGAACTCTGGCCCATTATCTCCCTACTGGCCTCCTCCCTGGTTGTCTAGAGCACACGTGAGGGAAAGGACTTGGGAAGACTGTGCCCCTGGGGGAAGAAGAAGGTCTTGGAAGGTGTGCTGTTATTTCAGGCAGTACTGCCCTCACACCTGGACCAGAGGCATCCCTGTCCTAGGCCCCAAGCATAGAAAGTGCCCTCTCGAAACCCCAAGAGTAAATCCCCAGACGCCCTTATAGCTCAGTAATGAAGTCACCCCTGAGGTTCACCCTTCAGCCAAAGATTAGACAGGCCCATAAAACAAAATAAGACTAAAGGGGCACACCAGTCTAGGGGCAAGGACGAGAAGACAGGAGGGGACAGGAAAGCTGTTAATGGGGAACCCAAGGTCGAGAAGGGGAGGGTGTTGACATGTCGTGGGTTTGACAACCAATGTCACAAAACAATATGTCTATTAACTGTTTAATGAGAAACTAGTTTGCTCTATAAATCTTCATCTAAAGTACAGTTAAAAAAAATTTTTTTTAAGTATCATCTCTTCCTCAGGGTCAAAGTGACATGCATACTTCAAGCCCCCTTGTCTATACCACAGTCTCAGAATTTCCTGCCCAAACAGTCCTGAATTCACCTCCAGGGCCTGTGTTGGTCTCTTCTCTGGGTCTGTCCTCCCAAGGACAGACCTCCCCACTAGTAAATGCATCCATCCCAAAACCCAAGGATGGACAAGAGGTGACTTTTTGCAGGGAAGAAAGTGCAACATATGGCTGGAACTTGGGCATGTGGGCTGGGGTGTCTGCACATGTGTGCATAAGGCCACTGACAATGCAGGCAGAGCCGGGGTGCGAAGCGAAGGGGATGGGGGGCTGGGACAGCCACACCCTGTGCTGCTGTGTCCCTGACAGAACTCTGAGGAGTCCAAGTATTCTCAAGTTGAACCTGGCTTTCTAGGTTGTAATGAAAGCATATGTGTCAAGGGTGTTGTTAGGTGCCATCAAAGCGACCCCATGTGACAGAGTAGAGCTGCTCCACAGGATTTTCTTGGCTATAATCTTTACAAGGAAACCCTGGCAGTCAGCTCGACGGCACTGGGTCTGGGTTTTAATCTTTACGAAAGAAGATGACCAAGTCTTTCTCCTGCAGAGCCACTGGGTAGGTTTAAGCTGCTAAAGGAGGATAAAACTTATTAACCAGTTTGCTGGACAGATGTATGCCTTATAAAGATGCAGACAAATGGTATGTGGGCCTCCATTTGTTCTCTTGCCCCACATGCTGCAAATATTAGGGGTGGACTTGTTCCAAGGTTGTATCCTTCTCTTCCAGATGCCACTCCTGGGAAGCGGGGGGTTCATTTTTCCCTTCTCCCTCATTCCTAAGAAATAAACCAAGTTATCCTTGATCTTCAAAAAAAGAGTGTTTATTCCTAGAAGTGAGAACAGTGGGTTGAAACCATTAGCCCCCAAGTTAACTGAACTGAGCGAGAGAATCAATACTTTCTCCAAGAGGAGTAAATGCCTCAGCCACATCCTGGATGAGTTCAAAGGTAATGAAAATTCCTACTTCACTTGTGGTGATCACTGTGGATCTAGGAACAGACAAAGGAGGTTTACCTGCAGCTGGGAAGCAGCCCTGGCTTTTGTTCTTAACTCTAAGGGAAGATACATGTGGAGAGCACCTGTTGGCTGGGAGCTCAAAGCATTTTCCTTTTCTCTCCCTAGAGAACCTGCCAAATGCCCTGGAGGAAATAGGAGGTAAATTGCTCAGAATAACAAGCCCAGTGAGGTTGTCTAAATGAGCACCAGCCCATGTTACTTACAGTAGGAAAGGAAAATGTCTGGCAAGCCCTGGAGACTGGGAGACATGTTTGACAGCAATCAGCTGCCCTGAATTTGCAGAGAGAGGGCACCAGGCAGGGCCTTCTTACTCTCCTTGTAGCCTGAAGTGTCTCCAAGCACTTAAGAAAAGCACCTATGTAGATTATTGACACTGGTGGTGAGGGAGGACCATAGGGAAATCCGGCCCGAGGAGGGAGCATCGAGGAGTGAGCCTGGGAGATCCCTCTGACCGAGGTCGGCTGGTAGCCTCCGGATGGCAGTAAAATTTAAGCCTGAAGAAGGCTGGCCCCCAAGTTCTCACCACCAAATCCTGGCAAAGGCCCTGCTAGCTCAGAGGGGCCCAAGCTCTGGGAATGGGGCACTTGAACAACTCTGAGAGTGAGTAAAAGAGCTAGTCACCATCAAGTCAATTCAACTCATGATGACCCCCTGTGTGTCAGAGTAAAACCGTGCTCCATAGAGTTTTCAATGGCTGCTTTTTCAGAAGTAGATCCCAGGCCATTCTTCCAAGGTGCCTCTGGGTGGACTCCAACCACCAGCTCAGGTTAGCAGCTAAGCAGCTAATGTAAATTAACTGTTTACATTATCCAGGGACTCCCTGGGAGTGAGTGCATCCTTAAATTTTGTTCCCTAGGCACCTCACTCGCCTCACCCTAGTCCGGGTCTCGTTGTTGCCACGTCAAGCAGGCAGGCCTGGGGATGCTATGCTGACTGCATGTCCACTGGCAGCTGAACCACACTTGGGTTTCCCAGGTTTTTCCCGCCTGAGAGAGGAAAAGTTAAGACCTGCTACAAAGATGCAGTCCTCTGAGAACCAGTGGGTTCACCTGAGCCTGGGAGCAGGTCTAGCTCCTTTTTTCTCAGAGAGTCCGACAGGGGCACCCATCCAGCCACAGCCTCTATCAGACTCAAGGCCACTTCCTCAAAGACCACGTGCCTGTCCTCAGCTGCCCTCACAACACTGCCTCTGGTCTTCTCTCCCTGGACAATGTGATTCTGGACCCCAAAACTGCTAGTTTTTACCTCTAAGTGGTAGAAGGTAACCCCAGCATAGTAAACATTGAGACTAAACTGTCTGTGCCTTCCAGCCCAAAGAGGTTCTACTACTTGTCCTGTCTGGTGGGGACTGTGGAATGCTTGTCAGGCAGACACTACTGGGACGTGGAGGTGGTTTTGGTGGCTGCTGGAGGCTCGGTGTGGTCAAAGAACCTGTGAACAGAAAATAGTGGTTTAAGCTAAAACCTGAAGAAAGCATCTGCGCCATAGGGCTCTAACGAAGTTGCTACCAGGCTCTCACCTGCCCCAGCACCAACATCTTTTTAAAAGACAGACCCAGGACAATTTGAGTGTCTCTGGACTGTGAAGGGAGTCAAGTGTCATTCTACAATATGGAGAATCTGAGCCCAGTCTTCACCTTCTCCACCACTTTAACAAGAAAATCTTCCCTTTTTTCTGGCTGCCCTCAAAAGGGGTCAGTATCCCCCTCTGTCCCTAACGGGAGACCATTCCCCCTCTGAGCATATATCTTACGGAGAAACTCAGAGCGTGGGTCATAAGCATCCAGGAGCTGCTGCCTCAGCTCTCTTTGCTGGTATCAGGAGAGGGTGGGGCTTCTATTGCTCATGGGATGACTTGGGAGATTTCCATGGCTGACCGCACAGTAGAAATAAAATCAACAGGATATCCCCAATGACACACCTTATTCTATTTTAATGTCTTAGTCAAGGAAAACTTTTCTGAACTCATTCTTTTCCTCTTCATCAAGTGTCTTTTAAAACTCTATTTCAATCTGCCTAATAAAAACCAGCCCATCCACTCTAAAAACTCTCCCCCAAACAGTGGCAAGTAGAGCAAATGAAGATAACTGTGAGCCACCAAAAAAATCTTAATAAAAAAGGCATCATCAATAATTATAGCTAATACACCCACGTTACTTTTATAGCAAGATGTGATGTAAGAGCAAAAACCGGCTCTGTATGTTCAATATAGTGTTTTAAGCATATTTCATACAGGCCCTGCAACATGGGTTTATCACGACCATAACTAAGATTTTTTTCCCTAAGTTTCAAAATATTTACAGACAACAGCTGAGGGTGGCTTCCTTAAGGACTGGCAAAATTAGGGACCCTTTTTCCCCGCTCTGCTTTAGATGGTACTTTCACTCTCACTTATAGTAACAAGGTAGACATGACAGAACCCTAAGACAAAGGTTGACCAAAAGAATTTTATGTTCCCCATTACTTCTCGTTAAACGCAAGGCCGTGCAGTATCCACGCTGCTCCTATCCTCTGTGTGAGGGTAAGATTAATCTGTTATATGAATGGTCCACGGCCTCAGAACTGGGCAGCTTACTGGGATTGGGGGTTGAGAACTACAAATATAGTGACCTATATTTGTAGTGGGACCTCTGTCAATGAGGAGGGGAGATGATGTGTTTCCCCTTTATTACTTTCCACAGAGCAGAAATTGTGAGTTCATGCTGCTATTTATTCACAACTCTCATACCTCATTGGGACCTAAGGGAAAGTGCACCCATATTCTTAAAAAGAGGGGGCAAGTACGATTTCCAAATTAAGAGCTACTATTTAACTGTAAATTTATAGACATTGTTTTCTTCCATTATTGCACATTATTAGTCTATTTTCTGGGAAAGGTATTCAGATCTTGGAGTTGCATACTTAGTCATAGTAGGTAAGCATCGTAACATGATGTTTAAGAACACAGACTCTGAAGCCAGACTGCCTGGATTCAAATCCTGGCCCTGCCACTTACTAGTCATGAGGCTGTAGGACACCCCTCATCCTCTCTGTGCCTCAGCTCCCCATATCTGGACCCCAGTGATTTGGGACTCATACTAGTTCCCACCTCAGAGGGCTGTTAGTAGGCTTACAAGATTTGCTACTTGTACAATGTTATATTTATTTTTTGTGGCTGCTATAACAAATTACCACAAACATGGTGGCTTAAAACAACAGATATTTATTCTGTCACAATTCTGGAGGTCAAAGATCAATGCATTGGGAGGGCCAGATTCCCTCTACAGGCTCTAAGGGAGAAACCGTTATTTGGCTCTTCCAGCATTTTTTTTTTTAATTTTTTTTTACTGTGCTTTAAGAGAAAGTTTACAAATCAAGTTAGTCTCCCATACAAAAATTAATATACTCTTTGCTATATATATATATTTTTTTGCTATATACTCCTAATTGCTCTCCCCCTAATTAGACAGCACACTCCTTCCCTCTACTCTCTCTTTTCGTGTCCATTCAGCCAGCTTCTGACCCCCTCCACCCTCTCATCTCCTCTCCAGACAGGAGATGCCAACATAGTCTCAGATGTGCACTTGATCCAAGAAGCTCACTCTTCACCATTATCATTTCCTATCCCATTGTCCAG
Organism: Loxodonta africana; assembly: GCF_030014295.1. Lineage (NCBI taxonomy): Eukaryota > Metazoa > Chordata > Mammalia > Proboscidea > Elephantidae > Loxodonta > Loxodonta africana. The sequence goes on along the minus strand of NC_087351.1, from coordinate 77,063,954 downwards.
TCCAATTCCTGTCTTTAGACTTGGCTTTGGGAATGGTTCATGTCTTGAGCTTACAGAAGGTCTGGGGACCATGACCAATGACATGCTTCTAGTCTTATTCAGACCAGTAAGTCTGGTCTTTTTACTTCCAGCGTTTCTTGACTCGTGGCCACATCCCCCCAGTCTCTGCCCCTGTGTTCACATTGCCGTTTCCCCTTGTGCTTCAAATCTCCCTCTGCCTTTCTCTTACAAAGACACATGTCAGTGGATTTAAAATCCAGTTGGATAATACAGGATATCCCCTCAAGATCCTAATCTTAATTTCATCTGCAAAGACCCTTTAACATTCACAAGTTCTGAGAATTAGGACATGCACCTGTCTTTTCAGGGACCATTCAACCCACTACACATGTCAAGCACATTGTAAGCACTATAAAAGAGTTTGTAAAATAAATATATAATTATGAGTCTATTCGTCCTACCTGCCTCCCATGAGAAAGAAAAAGAATTTCTTGGTATGTTAGGAAGACTCATGCCCCATAGGGTATTTCCTGAGGGTGTCCTACAACCGAAGTTCAAAGACTTATAAGGTCAGCATCCTAGACCAAAATCACAGAAATGAGACCACGCCTGGTATAAACCCTTACCTTAGAAATTCTGTACAAAAATGACCCTAAGTAATCCTAGTCCAATTTGAATCATTCCCCTAAAACTGTTATAAAGAACAGTTATTTTAACCAGGGAAGTTTAAATTACTTATCCTCTGAGATGAGTTTTACAGGTAATTCTATCTTGGATTAGACATGGATGCAATTGTTTTTTATAGATCTTGAAACCATGAGTTGAGAGAATAGCTTTCAAAGAAAATCTCAAGCCTTCACCTGCTTGCAGACGAAGTGTTCCCTAGTCTACTCAACACGTGCCCTCCGGGCAAGATTTCACCACCTCCCTTGGTGAACGAGAATGACCTTCCTCATACTGTAAATGTACTAATTCATACTGTACAAATGGTATGTTTATTCTGTGGTTATTATCACATCGTAAAACTGTACGAGGCAGATTTTTACAAGGCCCTTCCTTGTGTTGGGGACTCAAGAGTGAATCATGGCAGAATGTTTCTGAGGTGAGCCGAGACAAAGACCTAAGTGGCAATGGCTTAAAGATATCCATCTCTACTGCCCTGCGGGTCAGCTATGGACTAGAAGAGAGTGAGAGGCTCCTACGGGTTCCAGAAGGTTGAATTGTAATAAATCTGGGGTTTGTCCTTACTTGGAACAAGATGTATTTGCTGAACCAGCTGCCCTGAACTAGGGAACAAGATGGCATCTAGAGGCCACACAGCCAAGAGGCAGGCAAAGGAAGTGGGAAGATATGAAGGCAGACCAGACGCCTGCAAAGTTATGCTAGGCCTTTAAGTGTTAGCATGAAATTATTGCAAGAGCAGAAAAGACTATGACCTATGACTATGTACAGATCCTGGATACAGAATTTCTTAGGATAAGAAACCTATACATGAACAGCTTAATTGTTTTTATGTTAAGGCATTATCAGGCTTTTTCGTTTTTTTAATTGTGTTTTAGGTGAAAGTTTACAGAGCAAATTAGTTTCGCGTTCAAAAATTTATACACAAATTGTTATGTGGCATTGGTTGCAATCCCCACAATGTGTCAGCACTCCCCACCTTTCACTTTATACCTGGGATTCCCCATGACCATTTTTCCGTGTTTCCTGTCCCTTCCTGCCGTCTAGGCTCTGCTTTTGGGCCGGTGTTAACCATTTGGTTTCTTACACTGGATTGAACTAAGAAACACGTTTCTCACATGTGTCATTGTTTGCTTTATAGGCTTGTCTAATCTTTGGCTGAAGGGCGGACTTTGGGAGTAGCTTCAGTTTTGAGTTAGCAGGGTGTCTGAGGGTCATAGTCTCAGGGGTTTCTCCAGTGTCTGTCAGATTGGTAAATCTGGTGATTTTTTTGTGAATTTGAATTTTGTTCTACATTTTTCTCCCACTTTGTCCAGAACCCTTTATTGTGATCCCTGTTAGAGCAGTCGGTGATGGTAGCCAGGCACTGTCTAGTACTTCTGGGCTCAGGCTGGTGGAGACTGTGGTTCATGTGGTCCATTAGTCCTTTGGACTAATATTTTCCTTGTGTCTTTGGTTTTCTTCACTCTCCTTTGCTTCAAACGAGATGGAGCCAGTAGATGTATTTTAGATGTCTGCTGGCAAGCTTTTAAGACCCCAGATGCTACTCACCAAAGTAGGAGGCAGAACATTATCTTTATGAACTATGTTGTGTCAATTGACCTAGATGTCCCCTGAGACCATGGTCCCCAGCCCTCAGCCCCAGTAACTCAATCCCTCAAGGTGTTTGGATGTGTCTAGAAAGCTTCTATGGCTTTGATTTGGTAAAGTTGTGCTGACTTCCCCTATATTGTGTTTTGTCTTTCCCTTCACCAAAGTTAACACTTGTCTACTATCTCATTAGTGATCCCCCACATCCCTCCCCTCCCTTGTAACCATCAAAGATTTTTTTTTCTGCATGTAAACCTTTTCTTGGGTTTTTATAATAGAGGTCTCAAACAGTATTTGTCCTTTCGTAATTGTTTTATTTCACTCAGCATAATGACCTCCAGATTCACCCATGTTGTGAGATGTTTCACAGATTCATCACTGTGTGTATTATTGTGTGTATGTGCTATGATTTGTTTGTCCATTCATCTGTTGATAGGCACTTAGGTTGTTTCCATCTTTTTGTTATTGTGAGTAATGCTGCAAGGAACACGGGTGTGCATATGTCTATTTGTGTGACAGTTCTTACCAGGCATTATTTTCGTTAGTTTTTTGTTAAATATATTTTGTTCGTGGCAGCTTATCAGCTATGTTAAAGGAGTTTTGCCCATGCTTTCCTTGGGGTGAATAACCAAAAACTCATTGCCATTGAGTAGATTCCAACTCATAGCAACCCTATGGGAGAGAGTAGAACTGCCCCATAGGGTTTCCAAGGAGCAGTGGATGGATTCGAACTGCCGACCTTTTGGTTAGCAGCCAAGCTCTTAACCACTGCACCATATAGGGGTCCATTTTACCCCAAGGCCTCTGAACAGAAGAGGAAGGAGAAATAAAAAAATAAGAGACATTAAAGGAAAGACAAAAACTCAGGGAGAAACCCGCCTGTCCTGCCACTTGAGCACCTCCCTCCAGTGCTCCCACCTGGCCCAAATCTTCCCACCAAGCCACTTCCCCACTCTCCGGAAACAACCTTCTCCCACCTGGCCCAAATCTTCCCACCAAGCCACTCCCCCACTCTCCGGAAACAACCTTCTCTCAGTCTCCCAGGAGCCTTACTTCCTCTTAATTGACTTCACAGCCAGATCTTTCCAGTTGCGTTCTATTTGTTCTCAGGTTCTCCAAGTCCACCAGTATCAACCTTTCTTCCTTCTTATTTTCTCAAACATAAAGTTTTTTTCATAACTGCAGTTTGCTTCTACATTTGTGCTTCCTCTTTGTTGTTTTTTAAGTGTTCCATACTTGATATAAATAATTTTTATGCTGTTCTGTTCCACTGGAAGTTCTTTAAAGGTGAAGAGCTTCTGTTTCATTTGTAACTTTCTACCACATCATTTATATTAAAAAATTCTTCAAAAGTAAAATATCTTTATTGCTTTATTTTGAAATACATCACCATTGTAAAAAAAATAAAAACCCAAACAGTAAGAAAAATATGAAAGTCCATAATCTCACCCCAAAGAGATAACATCCATTAATAGTTTGGAATACATCCTTCTTCACATCTTGGTCTATGCATGTAAAAAGACTTATAAAAATGAGAATGCTTTATATTCTGTTTCACAACTTCCTCTTTTATTTTTATGTTACTACGCAGACCTTCTTTGTTGCTCTGAATGGCAATATGATATTTCATGGCACAGAAGTTTCCTAATATTATTGGCCTATTAATAGATATTTAGGTTGTAAGAAAGTTGTCACGGTTGAGGCCCATGTTTCAAGTTTGAGTTTCTGAATGGATAATGGTAATAGAAACTAAGGAAAAAGAATACAGAGAAGTAGCAGATCTTGGGTTAATTAATACTTCTTTCTTTCCCCTAATTTGCTCTCTTTACAGTAATAAACAAACAAAAAACCAGTTTCCATGAAGTTGATTCTGATTCATGGTGACTCCATGTGGTGCAGAGTAGAACTGTGCTCCAGAGGGTACAACCATCAAAATCAGGAAACCAATAATGATATGTTACTATCTAATCTTCAGATTCCACTCAAGTTTCACCAGTTGTCCCAATCACATCCTTTATAGCAAAAGGCTTCAATCCAGGATCACACACAGCATTTAGTTGCCAAGTCTCTTCAGTTTGCTTCAATCTGAGATAGTTTCCCCGTCTTTCCTGGCCTTTCATGGCCTTGAAACTTGAAGATTTCAGGCCAGTAATTTTCTACAAAGTTGCTCACTTTGGGTTTGTCTGATGTTTCCTCATAATTAGACTTAGGTTATGCCTTTTTGTCAGGGATATCAGAGAAGTGCTGCTGTGTGTTTCTGACTGTATTCTATCGAGTGGTGCTGGGTGTCCATTGTCCCATTTCTAGTGATGTTAACTTTGATCACTTAATTAGGTCGTATCTGCCAGGTTTCTCCACTGCAAAGTTACTCTTTTGTCTTTTGTAATCATCAAATATTTGTTGGGAGGTACTTTGAAGTTGTATAAATATTCCACTCTCATCCAACTTTCACCCACTGTTTTAATATCCCTTGATGTTTCCTAGCTGAATTTATTATTATGACTTCGGTTGCCAAAGTGATTTTCTGCTTTTATTATTATTCTACATTCACTAGTTGGCATTCCATGGTAAGGAAAAGCTTTCTACTCACACCATTTCTTACTCATTTATTTATATCAGTTTAGATGCATGGATTCCTATTTTATTAAATAGGTGATAACCTGTGACTAGTATTATTTATCTTGATGCTCAACTCATCTGAGATTTGGCAAGTGGGAGCCCTTTCAAGCTGGCTTCTGTGTTCTTTGACATGTCTCCATTATTCTTCTAGTACTTCCTTAATTTACAGCATGAAAAGATACTTCACATTCATCTTGTACTTTCTCTGTCCCAGCCCTGAGTTTAGCCATTTCTTCAAAGAGCCTTGGTTCATTTAAGTAGAGAATGTCATTTAGAAGCCAAGATCTAGGCATGACATGTGCTTATTGCTATTAGGGTGTTGCTCCTTTCAGACACTCTTTTTTTTTTTTTTTTTAATTAACTTTTATTAAGCTTCAAGTGAACGTTTACAAATCCAATCAGTCTGTCACATATAAGTTTACATACATCTTACTCCGTACTCCCACTTGCTCTTCCCCTATTGAGTCAGCCCTTTCAGTCTCTCCTTTCCTGACAATTTTGCCAGCTTCCCTCTCTCTCTATCCTCCCATCCCCTCTCCAGACGAGAGTTGCCAACACAATCTCAAGTGTCCACCTGATATAATTAGCTCACTCTTCATCAGCATCTCTCTCCCACCCGCTGACCAGTCCCTTTCATTTCTGATGAGTTGTCTTCAGGGATGGTTCCTGTCCTGTGCCAACAGAAGGTCTGGGGAGCATGGCCGCCGGGATTCCTCTAGTCTCAGTCAGACCATTAAGTATGGTCTTTTTATGAGAATTTGGGGTCTGCATCCCACTGATCTCCTGTTCCCTCAGGAGTTCTCTGTTGTGCTCCCTGTCAGGGCAGTCATCGATTGTGGCCGGGCACCAACTAGTTCTTCTGGTCTCAGGATGATGTAGGTCTCTGGTTCACGTGGCCCTTTCTGTCTCTTGGGCTCTTAGTTGTCGTGTGACCTTGGTGTTCTTCATTTTCCTTTGCTCCAGGTGGGTTGAGACCAAATGATGCATCTTAGATGGCCGCTTGTTAGCATTTAAGACCCCAGACGCCACATTTCAAAGTGGGGTGCAGAATGTTTCCATAATAGAATTATTTTGCCAATTGACTTAGAAGTCCCCTCAAACCATGTTCCCCAGACCCCCGCCCCTGCTCCACTGACCTTTGAAGCATGCATTTTATCCCGGAAACTTCTTTGCTTTTGGTCCAGTCCAATTGAGCTGACCTTCCATGTATTGAGTGTTGTCTTTCCCTTCACCTAAAGCAGTTCTTATCTACTGATTAATCAATAAAAAACCCTCTCCCTCCCTCCCTCCCTCCCCCCCTCGTAACCACAAAAGTATGTGTTCTTCTCAGTTTTTACTATTTCTCAAGATCTTATAATAGTGGTCTTATACAATATTTGTCCTTTTGCCTCTGACTAATTTCGCTCAGCATAATGCCTTCCAGGTTCCTCCATGTTATGAAATGCTTCACAGATTCGTCACTGTTCTTTATCGATGCATAGTATTCCACTGTGTGAATATACCACAATTTATTTACCCATTCATCCGTTGATGGACACCTTGGTTGCTTCCAGCTTTTTGCTATTGTAAACAGAGCTGCAATAAACATGGGTGTGCATATATCTGTTTGTGTGAAGGCTCTTGTATCTCTAGGGTATATTCCAAGGAGTGGGATTTCTGGGTTGTATGGTAGTTCTAATTCTAACTGTTTAAGATAACGCCAGACAGATTTCCAAAGTGGTTGTACCATTTTACATTCCCACCAGCAGTGTATAAGAGTTCCAATCTCTCCGCAGCCTCGCCAACATTTATTATTTTGTGTTTTTTGGATTAATGCCAGCCTTGTTGGTGTGAGATGGAATCTCATCATAGTTTTAATTTGCATTTCTCTAACGGCTAATGATCAAGAGCGTTTTCTCATGTATCTGTTGGCTGCCTGAATATCTTCTTTAGTGAAGTGTGTGTTCAGATCCTTTGCCCACCTCTTGATTGGGTTGTTTGTCTTTTTGTGGTTGAGTTTTGACAGAATCATGTAGATTTTAGAGATCAGGCGCTGGTCTGTCATAGCTAAAAATTCTTTCCCAGTCTGTAGGTGGTCTTTTTACTCTTTTGGTGAAGTCTTTAGATGAGCATAGGTGTTTGATTTTTAGGAGCTCCCAGTTACCGGGTTTCTCTTCATCATTTTTGGTAATGTTTTGTATTCTGTTTATGCCTTGTGTTAGGGCTCCTAGGGTTGTCCCTATTTTTTCTTCCATGATCTTTATCGTTTTAGTCTTTATGTTTAGGTCTTTGATCCACTTGGAGTTAGTTTTTGTGCATGGTGTGAGGTATGGGTCCTGTTTCATTCTTTTGCAAATGGATATCCAGTTATGCCAGCACCATTTGTTAAAAAGACTATCTTTTCCCCAATTAACTGACACTGGGCCTTTGTCAAATATCAGCTGCTCATACGTGGATGGATTTATATCTGGGTTCTCAATTCTGTTCCACTGGTCTATGTGCCTGTTGTTGTACCAGTACCAGGCTGTTTTGACTACTGTGGCTGTATAATAGCTTCTGAAATCAGGTAGAGTGAGGCCTCCCACTTTCTTCTTCTTTTTCAGTAATGCTTTGCTTATCCAGGGCTTCTTTCCCTTCCATATGAAATTGGTGATTTGTTTCTCTATCCCCTTGAAATATGACATTGGAATTTGGATTGGAAGTGCGTTATATGTATAGATGGCTTTTGGTAGAATAGACATTTTTACTATGTTAAGTCTTCCTATCCATGAGCAAGGTATGTTTTTCCACTTAAGTATGTCCTTTTGAATTTCTTGTAGTAGAGCTTTGTAGTTTTCTTTGTATAGGTCTTTTACATCCTTGGTAAGATTTATTCCTAAGTATTTTATCTTCTTGGGGGCTACTGTGAATGGTATTGATTTGGTTATTTCCTCTTCGGTGTTCTTTTTGTTGATGTAGAGGAATCCAAGTGATTTTTGCATGTTTATTTTATAACCTGAGACTCTGCCAAACTCTTCTATTAGTTTCAGTAGTTTTCTGGAGGATTCCTTAGGGTTTTCTGTGTATAAGATCATGTCATCTGCAAATAGTGATAACTTTACTTCCTCCTTGCCAATCCGGATGCCCTTTATTTCTTTGTCTAGCCTAATTGCCCTGGCTAGGACTCCAAGCACGATGTTGAATAAGAGCGGTGATAAAGGGCATCCTTGTCTGGTTCCTGTTCTCAAGGGAAATGCTTTCAGGTTCTCTCTATTTAGAGTGATATTGGCTGTTGGCTTTGCATAGATGCCCTTTATTATGTTGAGGAATTTTCCTTCAATTCCTATTTTGGTGAGAGTTTTTATCATAAATGGGTGTTGGACTTTGTCAAATGCCTTTTCTGCATCAATTGATAAGATCATGTGGTTTTTGTCTTTTGTTTTATTTATGTGATGGATTACATTAATGGTTTTTCTGATATTAAACCAGCCTTGCATACCTGGTATAAATCCCACTTGATCATGGTGAATTATTTTTTTGATGTGTTGTTGGATTCTATTGGCTAGAATTTTGTTGAGGATTTTTGCATCTATGTTCATGAGGGATATAGGTCTATAATTTTCTTTTTTTGTAATGCTTTCAGACACTCTTATAGGATAAAGCTAGGGAAATTTATTTCTTTATGTATTGATATAAAATGAAAATCATGAGTTTACACAGTTAAATTCAATTCTAATTTAATACCACACAATTCATTCATCCTAGTTATCTCCCTCTCTATGTCATAGCTTCTCTCTCTGATAGGGAGGCCTCTGCCTTTCGTTATTTGCAATATATTCACTAATTTGATCAAGGACCCTGCATGTAACCAACCAATCTCCTATTGCTGCCGTCACACCCCTACACAGATGCCCTCATCACCTCACCTACTCTGGTCTACCCTCAAGTCCTACACTGGCACAAGTGCCTTCCTTACTACACTCAGACCCTGACAACCTGTTGGGCCATCACCACCACACATTCACAGATGCTCCCTCACCCTACATGGGCTCCTATTCCCTGTGACAAGCCCCCGAACACCCCACTACCACACTCCCTGCTGATGTATTCTTTGTTCAGACCAAGGTAATGGCTTTACACTAAATGATTCAGAAGGAAGAGAGGAAGGAAAAAAGTTTATCTGATTATGTTTTAATTAAAAAATTAATGCAAATATGAAAGGCAAATAAAGACTTAAGAATTGTCACAGATTTAAGAAGACTAAGGAGGCATGATTAAAAAAAAAAAAAAAAACCCAGTGCCGTGGAGTCGATTCTGACTCATAGTGACCCTATAGGACAGAGTAGAAACGCCCCATAGAGTTTCCAAGGAGCGCCTGGTGGATTCAAACTGCCGACCCTTTGGTTAGCAGCCATAGCACTTAACCACTACGCCACCAGTGTTTCCAGGAGGCATGATAACTAAGCGCAATGTGGAATTCTAGACCAGAAAAAGGGCATTAGTAGGAAAACTGGTGAAATGAATAAAGTCTATAGATTAAAAAAAAAAAGTTAATAATATTGTATCAATATTTTCTGCAATTGTACTGTGGTTATGTAAGATGATAGCATTAGGGGAATCTGGGTGAAAGGTATATGGGAACTCTGTACTATTTTTGCAACTTTTCTGTAATTAAAACAGAAAGTTTTTAAAAACTATTTCATTCTCTTTAGAAAAAAATCCAAATGATAGAGAAATATTCAAACTAATAAAGAAGGAAGAAACAGTACCAATTGTACACAAACCCCCAGAAAATAGAAGAAGAAATACTTTTCCACTGATTACTCCAATAACAAAATCAGAAAGATATTACAAGAAAACTACAGACCAATATCCCTTGTGAAACTAAACACAACAGCTCTTAGTAAAATCTTAGCAAATCAAATCAAGCAATATAATTCACCATGTCAACAGACTGAAATATATATATATATGTGACTACCTCAGTAGATACTGGTGAGAATGCAAAACGATAGAGCCACTTTGCAAACAGTTTGGCAATTTCTTATAAAATTAAATATACACTTAATTTGTGATCTAACATCACTTCTAGGTATTTACCAAGAGAAATGAAAAGTTATGTCTACACAAAGACTTACACACAAATGTTTATAGCAGCTTTATTTATAATTGTCAAAAGCACAGAACATACCAAACTGGTGAATGGATAAACTTTGGTACAAAGGAATACCACTCAACTATAAAAAGGAACAAACTACAAGCAGCAACACGGATGAATCTCAAAAGCATTATTCTAAGCGAAAGAAAAAAACATCCTGTTGCAGCAGAATCGATCCCAACTCATGGTGACCCCACATGTTAGAAGCCAGACACAAAAAGTTATGTACTTACTGTATGATTCCATTATACGACATTTTGAAAAAGGCTAAACAAGAGCGACAGAAATCAGACCAGAGGTTTCCTGGGGATGGAGATGAAGACAGGAGACCGACTGCAGAGGAGCAGAAGACAACGTCTCGGCGTGATGGAAATGTTCCGTATCCTGATTGTGGTGATGACCGCATACTTTTGTCGAAACTCATCTAACCACACTTTTAAAAGTGTGATTTTGCTATATGTAAATTTTACTTCAATAAACATGACTTTTTAAAAATGATACTGTAACAAATACCAAAAAAATACTAGTGGTAGAGGTGGGAAGCAATGCATTCTCTTTAGGAAAAATTCAAATAGTATGGAAGTATATGCAATAATAAATTAAAAGTTCCTCTCTATCTTCTTCAATCCCATTTCTATTGCCAGTTTGTGTGTATTCTTCCCAATGTTTTTATGCATACTTATTTATATTCGTAAAAATATGTAAATACTACTAAATACATTGTTTGAAATATATGAAATATATTTCATGTCCCTTTTCATTGTGGACTTCTTTCTATCATCTGTCAGTACCTAAAAATCTCCCTCATCTCCCTCCTCAGCACTTTTTTCCACTATCAAGGATGGAGTGGGTTTTCCATTAAGTGTTGTTGGCCATCTCTGTTTGCCTTGAGCCAACTGGCCAGAGAGGGGTCAGCCTGGCCAACAAGAAGAACAGACTTATTCTAGTAGCTGACAGCATCCAAAGGACGCTGTGTTCTTTGGACCTGTTACCAAACTAGCCAGGTCAGTTTCTCCTCCTATTTCAAAGCAAATTTCCTCTCATTCTCATTGAATTGCCACAGCATTTGGCCTGTAATTGCACTGCAGGGATCAGGGGAGAGCAGGGCGTGTGGCCTAGAGGAAAATATTTCTATAAATACAGAGCAATTGTTGTTTGCACATTATAACAATTTCTTTTTATTCATTCTTTCTTCCATTCATTCGTTTTAGTGAGTCAATATGCTTAGAGTTTAAACTGTTGAACTACTCCTTGAGAGACTTGTTCAAGGTCACACGTGCACTGGCAGCGACAGGAAGGAAGAGGGTGAGGTTGCTATACTGCTCTGCCTTTGGTCAGCAGACAGGCTGTGCCAGACACCACCATTCCTACTATGCCCAGATCAGAATGCCAGAAGCACAAGTTTCAGCATAGGCAGTTGGAAATAACAGTTGAATTTTGGAAAGTTGTATGATAGCTTTAGCATGTCCCTAGAAGGAACACCTGGCAGGGACTAAGTGTCTACTTTGCACCTCAGAGAACTAGTTCTCAGACTGCCGTCCCTCATTATCCCCACACACTCCTTGAGCCCCAGTCTCAGTAAAGTGCATGACAACTTCAGACTGTGCTGACCAAATAAGGGTCTCAATCCACCTAAGGAATTCACAAGCCAGCATTTTCCAACTCACTTCTCTGCAAATTGGAGTGGGTAAGGAGCTTATGTAACTTGATAAAGATAGCAGCAACTATGCTGTGGCTGGTTAAGAGGTGTGGTTTCAGGTCTTATGAGTAGATGGTTTCTAAGTTCCCTTCACATTCTAAAGCTCTCTATTATGTTCCTAATCCAAGGCAGCAGTGCAGGGGTTATAAGCTTTTGTTTCAGCATCAGAGGGCTTGGGCTCAGTCCTGGTCCTGCCATCTACTAGCTAGATGATGGTTGGGTAAGTTACTTGGCCTTGCTCAACCTCAGTTTCTTCATCTTCACTGGGCTGTTGGGAGGTTTTTGTGAAAATATACCAGGGCTTAGCACAGCACCTGGCATATAGAAAATGCTCCATACTGTGGCTATCGTTATTACCATTACTAAGAAATTTATCTTGGAGGCAGGGCCAAGATAGTGGAGTAGTCAGATGCTTCTGGTGATCCCTCTTACAATAAAGATCAAAAAACAAGTGAAACAACTGTATATATGACAAGCTAGGAGCCCTGAACATCAAAGGCAAAGTTAGAAAACGGACTGAGCTGCAGGGGAGGGAGAGGCAGTTCAGAAGCAGTGAGGAGTTGCCGGACCTGAATTGCCGGGAACCCTCAGGCACCATTCCTTGGAATAGCCACAGTGGGACTGGCGGTAGCGTTCTAGACATGGTTTCCTCAGGGAGAGACAGCAAGCTGCACAGCCTACTCACACCCCCGGAACTAGAGAAGAATGGTGCTCTCAGCAAAAGCTAAGAACTTGCATTTATTTTACCATGCCCCCAGCACCCAAGCCAGCTTCAGGAACTGTCAGTTTCCCTGGGCCTGAGATAGGTCCTGCTGTGCATCCTGAGCCATTCTCCTGGCATTGGAGAAGGAATAAATTCTCAATTGGGGGAAAAGATAATCTGCCAGCTCCACTAAGCTGGTGAGCTTAGGGTAGAAGCTGCTCCTGTCCAGACACAAATGGTCCACAAACTTTGAATACCTTCCACCCCTGCATGGACCTGTGTGGGCTCACTTCAGGAGAATGGCCCTTTGTTGGCACACTGCAACTGTTTCAGCTGTGTGGTACAGAGGTGGGTGTTTGATGTTTGACACCACTGTATCTATTAAACAGTGTCCTCACCTACCCACATCAGGGGCCTAAGGACTGGTGGCTCCACCCATGTCACCTAGCTACCTGCAACAGGGGTCCAAGGATAACTGGTACCTCCCAGTCCTTACAACCAAAAGCATTGGGTGCCCATGGTCTGGCTGCAGAACCCAGCCACCTGTGCACTCTAGCGAACAGGGATGAACTTTCCTCATAGACACTCGGGGGAAGGTTGTCAGCCCCCTGCCTTGTTCAGAGTGTGACTCCCTGCTGCAACCAGATACCTGTGCCTACCCCAATCACCCTTGCCCCTCTAAGACTGTAGGACAAAGCCTGTACCACATACTTGATGACCAACTACCTGGACACCTGAGCTGAAACCATACAAGAAAAGTGAATGGACTCCTAGGCTCATATATCTGGTAACAGCTTTAGCCATCTGGTGACAGGACGTTAGCACTTCAAAGGTGAAAATAATCAAGCTAGCTTACTCAAGCAGCCTATTTGGGCATATCAAAACAGAACAAAGCAAGAAGCTAGGATACAGTAAGCAAACATAAAATAAACTAATACAATAACTTATAGATGGCTCGGAGAAACAGTCAATATCAAATCACATAAAGATGCAGAGCATGATTGCTTCAACAAGCTTTCAAAACAAAGAATCAAGGAATCTTCTGGAAGAAGGTGTTTTCCTGGAACTACCAGATGCAGAACACAAAAGATTAATACACAGAACTCTTCAAGACATCAGGAACGAGATCAGGCAAAATGCAGAACAAGCCAAAGAACACACAGATAAAGCAGTTGAAGAAATTAAAAAGGTTATTCAAGAACATAGTGAAAAATTTAATAAGCTGCAAGAATCCATACAGAGACAGCAATCAGAAATTCAGAAGATTAACAATAAAATTACAGAATTAGACAACTGAATAGAAAGTCAGAGGAGTAGAATAGAGGAAGTGGAAGGTAGAAATAGTGAGACTGAAGGGAAAGAGGCCCGGGATAAGTAGGGTGTTACTGAAAAAAAAGAATAAATTGGGAAGCCTCACACTACCTGATTTTAGAATTTATAATACCTCCACAGTAGTCAAAACAGCCTGGTACTGGCACAACAACAGATACATAGATCAACGGAACAGAATTGAGAGTCCAGACATAAATCCATTCACATACGAGCAGCTGATAACTGACAAAGGCCCAAAGTCAGTTAAATGTGGAAAAGACAGTCTCTTTAATAAATGGTGCTGGCATAACTGGATATCCACCTGCAAAAAAATGAAACAAGATCCATACCTCACACCATGCACAAAAACGAACTCAAAATGGATCAAAGACGGATGCTTGCTAGCGTTTAAGACCCCAGACGCCACTCTCCAAAGTGGGGTGAAAATGTTTTCTTAATAGATTTTATTACACCAATTGACTTAGATGTCCCCTGAAACCATGGTCCCCAAACCCCTGCCCCTGCTACAGTGGCCTTTGAAGCCACTGTATTCAGGAAACTTATTCAGGAAACTTCTTTGTTTTTGGTCTAGTCCAGTTGTGCTGACCTCTCCTGTACTGTGTGTTGTCTTTTCCTCCACCTAAAGTAGTTCTTATCCACTACCTAATTAGTGAATACCCCCTCCCTCCCTCCCAAAAGAAAATATTCTTTGATGGTTACGAGAGCAGGGAGGGAGGGAGGGAGAGGGGTATTCACTGATTAGATAGTAGACAAGAACTATTTTATGTGGAGAGAAAGACAATACACAATACAGGAGAGGTCAGCAGAACTGGGCTAGACCAAAAGCAAAGAAGTTTCCTGAATAAAGCAAACAATTTAAAGGCTAGAATAGCAGGGACAGGGATTTGGAGACCATGGTTTCAGGGGACATCTAGGTCAATTGGCATAATAAAATCTATTAAGAAAACATTTGCATCCCACTTTGGAGAGTGGTGTCTGGGGTCTTAAACACTAGCAAGAGGCCATCCAAGATGCATCAATTGGTCTCAACTCACCTGGAGCAAAGAACACCAAAGACACAGGTAATTATGAGCCCAAGAGACAGAAAGGGCCACATAAATCAGAGACTCCATCAGCCTGAGACCAGGAGAACTAGATGGTGCCTGGCTACAACCGATGACTGCCCTGACAGGGAACACAACAGAGAATCCCTGAAGGAGCAGGAGAGCAGTGGGATGCAGACCTCAAATTCTCGTAAAAAGACCTCACTTAATGGTCTGACAGAAACTAGAAGGACCCCGGAGGTCATGGTCCCCAGGCCTTCTGTTAGCTGAAGACAGGAACCATTCCCAAAGCCAATTCTTCAGTTAGGGATTGGACTGGACCATAGGATAGAAAATGATACTGGTGAGGAGCAAGCTTCTGGGATCAAGTAGATGCATGAGACTATGTGGGCAGCTCCTGTTTGGAGGGGAGATGAGAAGGCAGTGGGGGACAGTAGCTAGCTGAATGTACACAGAAATACAAGGTAGAAAGAAGGAGTGTGCTGTCTCATTAGGGGAAGAGCAACTAGGAGTATATAGCAAGGTGTATATAAATTCTTGTATTAGAGACTGACTTGATTCGTAAACTTTGACTTAAAGCACAATAAAAAAAAATTTTTTTTAAGAAATTTATCTTTCTTAGAAAACACAAAAAGTTTTTCTGAAAACGAAAATCCTCCGTTCTAAAAATGTTGCTAAGTAAAATAAAGGAGGATGTGACAATCTGAAGAAAAGGACTGGTCAGACAGTTCTTTTTCTTTTTTTCTTTAACAGATCAGCATGATAACCATAAAGAACAGTCTCAGAGGTAGTTATTGAAGAAAACTGAGGCCTGGGGAGGTTCAGTGACTACTCAAAATCACAAAGCTAATTAATTTGCCAATCTGTTCTTAACCTCATTTCTCCCAGTCAAGCATCCCCTTCAAGGCACCACGCCTGCTCTGAGAAACACTGGTTTTAGAGGTAAATCACTTAGCCCCTCTGGATTATACCGATGTTAAGCTCATTTACTGAGCACTTACTATTTGCCTAGCACTGTCCTCTACATCTTGATGTTGTTGTTTGGTGCCATCAAGTCGATTCCGACTCATAGCAACCCTACGTACAACAGAACAAAACACGTAAGGTGTCATAAGATGTGCTCTGCACCTTACAATCATTTATTCATTCAGTCTGCCACGTGTAAGTATCACTTTCCAGTTTTATGGGCAAAGAATCTTAAGAGCAGAAAGGTTAATCATCTTGCCCAACGTTATGCTGAGTGAAATAAGTCAGTCACAAAAGGACAAATATTGTATGAGACCACTACTATAAAAACCCATGAGAAGGCTTATACACACAAAGAAACAATCTTTGATGGTTACCAGAGAAGGGAGGATGGAAAAACACTAAAAAAACAATAGGGAAGTAGTAACTTTGGCAAAGGGTTTAAAAAAGAATCATCTTGCCCAAAGCCACACAGTCAGTAAGTAATGGAATCAGGATTCCGGTAGTGGTCTAACTCGATGGGTCAGAGGAGTCAGACCGTGTATTCTCCAGGCTCCCCACCAGCTCTAATTCACAGCTCTATGGATCTTAGGGTTCCAAGACACTCACAGGTACCCAACATTTGGAGCACAAGATTATCCCCTAGAACTTGACCTTCATGTGCTTCCATGTGACAGTGGGAATGGGCCCACATCAAGCAAGAGCTGGAGAGGGAGAACTGGGTCCATCTCATGGCACCAGACTGGGCTACTCTCAGCCTGACTTTCTCAGCCTGGAAGAGAATGGTAATTCCACTCAACTTGCCCCTCATTCAGTCAGATGGGCAAGAGGCTTTCTTCTCAGAATATTTTCCAAAGATATGAAGCATGACTTATGGCCTGATTTGGAGGAAGCTTTTTAGTAGGGCTGCAAACCGAGAACTGTGCCTGGAAGGGAAGCCCCACGAGTTTGGACTGGGAGAGCAGCAGCAGAAAGTCTCAGGGCTGCCCAGTGTTCTTGGCTAGGGTTTTGTGTGCAAGGAAAAGCATTAAGAAAAGTGCAAAGAAAAACCTGAAGAGCGTTAACCTAGTTGCCCCATTGCCATCAAGTAGATTACAACTCACAGTGATCTTATAGGACAGAGTGGAACTGCCCCATAGGTTTTCCAAGGAGAGGCTGGTGGATGCCAACTGCTGACTGTTTGGTTAACAGTCATAGCACTTAACCACTGTGCCATCAGGGCTCCAGAAGAGCACTGTTGTTGTTGTTGGTGTTAGGTGCCGTCAAGTCGGTTCCGACTCATAGCAACCCTATGCACAACAGAATGAAACACTGCCCGGTCCTGCGCCCTTTACAATCTTTGTTATGCTTGAGCTTATTGTTGCAGCCACTGTGTCAATCCACCTTGTTGAGGGTCTTCCTCTTTTCCGCTGACCCTGTACTCTGCCAAGCATGATGTCCTTTTCCAGAGACTGATCCCTCCTGACAACATGTCCAAAGTATGTAAGACACAGTCTCGCCATCCTTGCCTCTAAGGAGCATTCTGGCTGCATTTCTTCTAAGACAGATTTGTTTATTCTTTTGGTAGTCCATGGTATATTCAATATTCCTCACCAACACCACAATTCAAAGGCGTCAACTCTTCTTCTGTCTTCCTTATTCATTGTCCAGCTTTCGCATGCATATGATGCGATTGAAAATACCATGGCTTTGGTCAGGCGCACCTTAGTCTTCAGGGTGACATTTTTGCTCTTCAACACTTTCAAGAGGTCCTTTGCAGCAGATTTGCCCAATGCAATACATCTTTTGATTTCTTGACTGCTGCTTCCATGGCTGTTGATTGTGAATCCAAGTAAAATGAAATCCTTGACAACTTCAATCTTTTCTCCGTTTATCATGATGTTGCTCATTGGTCCACTTGTGAGGATTTTTGTTTTCTTTATGTTGAGGTGTAATCCATACTGAAGGCTGTGGTCTTTGATCTTCATTAGTAAGTGCTTCAAGTCCTCTTCACTTCCAGCAAGCAAGGTTGTGTCATCTGCATAACGCAGGTTGTTAATGAGTCTTCCTCTAATCCTGATGCCCCGTTCTTCTTCATGTAGTCCAGCTTCTCGTATTATCTGTTCAGCATACAGATTAAATAGGTATGGTGAAAGAATACAACCCTGTCGCATGCCTTTCCTGAAGGGCATTAGTGACTAGAAATTACTAGCTAGAAGGCCAGCATATGGGATCGGTTGTAAGAGTACAACGTCTGGATCCAATACTGAATTTTATTCCCTGTTAGGTTTCTTATGAGCTGAGTTGCCTCCTGAGTGGTGTCTTATAAAAAAGGAAAACAGGCACAGAGAGACACACACACAGGCGGAAGGCAGACATCATGTCCCAATGGAGACAGATGCATCTACAAGCCCAGAAACGCCAAGGATTGTCTGCAGCTACTAGAAGCTACAAGAAGGATTCCCCATAGAGCTGTCACCCTGAGTTTGGACTTCTAGCTTCCTGAACTGTGGGACAATAAACCTTTGTTCTTTAAAACCATCATTTATGGTATTTGTTATTATGGCAGACCTAGGAAACTAGGAAGCTAAGACGGTGAGTTTTAAACTGCTTCTTGGAATATATTTTGCCTTTTGGAAATCATCAGAATGAAAACGCTGATTAAATTATTTTTAAAATAATAGTTATTGTCCCATTCAACCGCAAACATTTCTATAAAGATCTGTGATTTTTTTTTTGTTTGTTTGTTTTTTCTTTATAAATTGGGCTTTGTCTAATAAGACAGTGAGACAGAGATCGGGCTGGCTGAATTAAAAAAGGACTACATTTCAAGGCCCTGTGTGCTTGACCGGCTATAATTAAATCTAAATCTGAGTGCAGACCACCATGCAACTTTTACTTCTGGCACCCAAGAATTACTTGTAATTAACAAACTAGGTGCTTAGACAAGATAAGGGGCTACATTTCAAGCCCCTGTGTGCTTGACCAGCTATAAATTACTGATAATCCTCCTGAGTTGTTTTTTAAGGCCTCACCAGGTGCAGAGCATTCGCTGTAAAGATCAACGTGGCCTATGATTGACCTGCCACATGAGATAAACGTGAACAGACCCCTCGCCGAGGATCAAACCAAGATCCAGAGGCATCATGCATGCACAACACCTCAGAATAAGTCCTGTTCAGCATCCCGACAGCCTTTGTGACAGACTCCATCTTGGTACCAGCAACCTCTGCAAGGAAGTCCATCTTGAATTCTAACTGCACGTGCATTTGATTTTCATAATCCCTCCCCTTCTCCTGGAAATCTCCACCCATCTAATGAATAAAAATAATGCCTCCCCCCTCAAACCTAAAAACTTTTATAAGCCTTAGGGAATCCTTTGTTCATTGAGAGACTGGAGGCTTGCGTAGGTGGAAACCCCTCTCCCTCTCTGCCTCGAGAGCTTTTTCTCTTTCTGTCACTAATAAACCTTTGTTCCTGTGGAACGTCTGAGCCTCTCCTGGTCATTCTTGGTCAGAAGAAGGTAAGAACCTAGGCAGGGCTTAGTCCCAAGCTGGGAAGCCTTGCCCTGTAACAACAGGACATATGTGCAATATTATTCTCACATATTTCTTATAAATTTATATAAAATCTATCGTGTATCACTAAGAGTAGCCAAGAGTGATCAGTGGAACAACTTCCCATCAACAAACTTCCAATGTATACTGAGAAACTAACCCTGGTCTCAAGGAAAAAAACATCCTCTGCTGGCTCTTTCTTACAAAAACTGTGAACAAATGCCTTTGGTTTTCTGACAAAGAACTCGAATTAATTTAAGAATTACAAGTAAGGTATAGGCTAAACACAGACTGGCCCTTGACATTAATCTCCTCCTCTCCACTCTGACCCCTAAGTCCTCAGGATTGTTGAAACGATCTGGATGATAATTCAGAGCTGGACATTGCTGGCAGGAAGTGCCCCGCCAAGCACATTGTGGAGGGGGACTCAAATAAACAGCCTCTTTGTTTCCCATCAACCCTCAACCCTAGGATGTTTAAGTCAGGTAGGGAAGCCATACTTAGCCCCCTTGCATAGGTGAAACAATCTTCATGGTTTTTTTATCTAAATTTAATTAATTTTGTTGTTATTACGAATATACACAGCAAGATACACCAATTCAAGTTTCTGCAAGTACAATTTAGTGACATTGGTTACAACCTTCAAGTTATGCAACCATTCTCACCCTCCTTCACTGAGTTCTTCCTCCCTCATTAACATAAGCTTAGGGGCCCCTAAGGTTCTGTCATGGATTGAATTATGTCTCCCCAAAAATGTGTTTATCAACTGGGCTGGGCCATGATTCCCAGAATTGGTGATTTTCCTATACGTTGTAAATCCTGCCTCTATAATGTTAATGAGGAAGGATGGGCAGCAGTTGTGTTAGTGAGGCAGGACTCAACCTACAGGATTAGACTGTGTCTTGAGGCAAGCTCTTGAAATATAAAAGATAGAAGCAAGCAGAGAGACAGGGGGACCACATACCACCAAGAAAGAAGCACTGGGAACAGAGTGTGTCTTTGGACTTGGGGTCCCCGTGTGAGGAAGCTCCTAGTCCGGGGGAACATTGATGAGAAGGCTGACAGAGACAGAACGTCTCACCCTGGAGCTGACACCCTGAATTTGGACTTCTAACCTACTAGGCTATGAGAGAATAAATTTCTCTTTGTTGAAGCCATCCACTTGTGGTATTTCTGTTAAAGCAGCACTATATGACTAACACAGGTTCCTATCTAATCTTTCGAGTTGCTATTTTCAATCTGATCCCATATAGATAGTTCTTTAAAGACCATAATGCTCAATCTTCATGATTTTTTCCCAAGTACTTCTAGGAATGGTTAATATGTCCATGCAGTTTATAAAATACGATGAAATTGAAATAAACTGTGGCTAGGTTCAGTCCCACAGTATTTATCGTTCAGTCCCACAGTATTTATCGTGTATCTATCACGTGCCAGGTGCCATGCTAGGCACCAAGGATACAACCAGCAGCAAAAAGGACAAGGTCCCCAACCTCAAGGAGCTTACAGTCTAGTGGGGTGATAGTCAATAAATTAGTAAACAAAATGCCAAATAGAAACAGATGGTGATAAATGGTGCCTACTTTAGGCAGTGAGATCAGAAACCTTTTGAAAGCAGCTAAAAGTGAGCTGGTCATGTACAGAGTCAGGGGAGCAGAGTCCAGCCAGAGGGAACACAAACACAAAGAGGCTGTGACTGGGAGGAGGTGACAGATGGCCAAGAGACCTAGGGGGAGTGTGTCAGGGCACGAGCGGTAAGAGATGAGGTTAGAAAATCGGTTTGGGGCCAGATCACAAAACACCTTATACATCGGATAAGGAGGCGGAGTCAAGGTCATTGAAGGCTTAAGAACCAACGAACATGATCTGATTTAGCTTTTTAAATTATCACTCTGGTTGTTTGAGTGGATTACAGTAGAGGCAAGTATAGAAATAGGAAACCACTTCATTAGTTCAAAAATAATTTATTAAATGCCTACCATGTGCCAAGCTCTTCGACTAAGGTGAGGTGGTAGAGAAGAGAAAATTAAGATCAGTGAGACCTGTTCTGCAGGTAGACCCAAGAGGACTTGCTGATGATGAAAATGGGAGATAGAGGGGTGGGAACACTGCTGAGAGGATTTAAGAGTCACTCCCATGTTTCTGGCTTCGGTAACTGGGTGGACATGATACCATTTTGGGGGAGAGGGAAGACTGGTAGAGGGCCAGGTTGGGAAAGAGTAGCAGAACTCAAGAACTGTTTTGAAGAAGTAAATCTGAGAAGCCTGAGTGACATCTAAGAGGACATGTCGAGTGTCATGGATGAGTGAAGGGCTTCAAGGAGAGGTCCGAGCTAGAAAAACATCTGTGCACAGATAACAGGGGACATGATCACCTACAATTGAGCCCCAAGGACTTCCAGCAAGCAGTGAGTAGAGGAGGCATCAGTAAGTTGGACAGTGAGGTGGAAGTAAAACCATTCAGTACAAAGCCTTGGCCTGACTAAAGCCACCGCAAGTTACAAAATCTATCCTTGAGCTTACTATCAATCTGGTGGGAAACAGACTTGCAAAACAGGAAGTCACAGAACAGAACAGTAAGTCCTGTGAGAAGGGAAGTACCAGGTACTATGAGAACAGTAAATGGCTCCTACTCCAGACTTGGAGAATCCAAGACTTCCTGGAGGAGGTGATGGTTAAACCCCAAAGAATGAGAAGAAAATGAGCATGAATGGGAGTACTTTGGTGGAGATACCTCTCAGAGCAGTGGGAGCAGCATGTGGAAATCTCTGGAGGCAAGAGAAAACATGGTCCTTCTGGGGAAAGGCAAGAAATTCTGCATGCCTGGAGTATAGAGGCTCAGTGAGCTGGAGCGAAAAGGTACAGCCAGATCACAAAGGGCTTTATCCCGAGGACATTGGGACATTAAAAGGTTGAATCAAGGGAGTGAAGATATTTCATTCCTGACAAATCACTCTGACTGCAAAGCGGAGAATGGGCAGGAGAGGGGTGACACTGGAGGCAGGAAGACTCTCTAG
Organism: Loxodonta africana; assembly: GCF_030014295.1. Taxonomy (NCBI): domain Eukaryota; kingdom Metazoa; phylum Chordata; class Mammalia; order Proboscidea; family Elephantidae; genus Loxodonta; species Loxodonta africana. Next base: position 77,041,653 of record NC_087351.1, on the reverse strand, counting down.
GAGGCCATTGTCCAAGCGAGAGATGGCAGAGGCCTGAATGAACCAGGCCCTGCAGAAGCTAAGAGCATGAAAGGCCTGGAACACACCAGACCTACAGACTGACTGCATGAGAGGTTGCTGGGTGAGATAGGGATGCTGGGGTTTAAGAGGGCCAATAAACAACATTCTGGTCTTCCACCCTGAATTTGGAAGCAATTCATACGGACACACAAGACAGACAGATGGAGATGAAAATAGTAGCTTTATTACTGATAAGGCTAAATTGGAGAATGAGGTTTGACCTATGACCTCCCTGATATTTCTCCCCTGAACTAACTTTACCTACCCAGATGTAGCAAAGCTGGGCAACTACAAGTTTCCTCACCAGGGACAGGCCCTCTACAGCAGAGCAGAGTAGAAGTAGGTCCCTACAGATGAGGGAGAAAAGACTGAGCCACACTCCACCAGCTTCTCCTCTCAAACTCACCAAGCTCATGAGTCACTCCTCCTTATAAGTGAGGGGACAGAGAAGCCAGGAATATTCCTGCCATATTTTCCCCTCCCTGAAGAGTTGATTGGAAGCTCCCTGCCCTCTAAAATGTGAGAAGAGAAGGAAAGTATCCCCCACTGTATTTGGAGATTTTCCTTTTGCCCATCTAGACCCAATTGTTCTGGGCTCCAAGGTCTGAGTTCCAATCAGCCCCCTCTGCACTTGGCCCTGCCCGACCAGCCCAGTATCAAAACCACTCCATCCCCTCTCTCCTACAGGCCTGGTAGTGGTAACAGAGTCCCAATGGTACTGCATAATACCTTGTAGTTTCTTTATTTGTAAATAACTTCTTTATTAAAGGCTCTTTAAGTGATCCTAATTTGAATGTGCCAGTGGTTCCTAGAGTCCTGGAGTAGTGCAAACGGTTAACACATTCAGATGCTAACCAAAAGGTTGGAGGTTTGAGTTCACCCTGAGACACCTCAGAAGAAAGTCCTGGAGTTTTACTTCCAAAAAAAATTAGCCATTGAAAACCCTGTGGTATGCAGTTGTCTTCTGATACACATGGGGTCACCATGAGCCAAAATCAACTAGAATCAATTAGAGCAGGTTCCTACTGGGACATTGGTGATTACCTCCCCTCCCCCAAATTAGGAGAAAACAAGTATAACTGACATGGGGAAAAGGATGAGACTGAGTTCCTAAGGATTATGGTTTGAGAAGTTCACTGGTTTGGAAAGATAATAGGCTTACTGAGATAGTGCTTGTCTTTTAATAGCTCTGCTGTTTTGGCAAGAATGATTCTGCTCATTTAAAAAAGAAAAGAAAAGGAGAAATCTCTGGAAATTTCACCTCCTGGAGACAAATGCTATTAATATCTTCCTACACAATTCTCTTAAACACAAATATATATACTTACACAGATACGTTCAATTTTTGTGTGAGTGGATCATACTCTAAATACTGTGTCAAAACCTATTTTGTTTCTTGCTTATCTTTAAGTCTTAATTTTGAGTTGTCTGGGAAATAATCCAAGAAGATACGTTCAGAAATAAATTAAATATAACAATTTAGAGTTCAAGAGAGAGATACGGTCTTGGGGTCACCATCAACGAGATGATCATCAAAGTTTCAGGGGGCAGAGGATCCCACCAGGCAGCGGGTTGGAAGAGAAGAGGTGAGGGCCAAACATAATTCCCCAGGAACTCAAACACCGACAGGGCAAGAGGACCCAGAGGAGGGACTGAAAAGGAGCAGCCAAGGAGGTAGGAGAAAACCAAGAGAGTTCTTGACCTTCAAGAAAAAAGAGTGGTCAATAGTGTAAAAGAACACCATCAGGTCAACTAAGATAAGGGCTTTGGATTTAGCAATAAGGAGGTGGCTAGTGGCCTGGATAAGAGTGATTTTAGTCAAGTGATAGAGCAGAAGCTAGGACGTAAAAGAGCTGCGGAGAAAATAGAGGTAATTTTCCTGCCTGCCCACTCGCTGTCCCCCTTACCCTCATCAGAGCCTCTTGAATTCTAATGTGCATATAAATCACAATGGCATGTTATTAAAATGTAGATTCAATTTAGTAGGTCTAGGGTGGGGCCTGAGATTTCGCATTTCTAACAAACTCCCTCGTGATTTCCACACTACTGGTCTCTGTACCACATTTGAAGTAGCAAGTACTAGTGTGATGAAATGAGTTACTTTACGTGGCCTTTTGCCTTGGTTCTTTGGAATAACACCTTGAGAGATTTTTCCTGAGGGGTTAGCGTTGCCCCAGTTTTCTAGGGCCTGAGGAGTCAGCTTTGCCCTAGTTTTCTACCCCAGAGGCTTTGTTACTTTTGTCCAGGTTGATTGACATTTCCTGGGTAAACTATAAACAACTCGATGGTTTGAGACTTTTTGTCTGGCCCTGGGCTGCAGTCTGTCCTGTGATTGGTAAGGGACTGGTCAATATAGTATGCAAATGAAATGACTATAGGCTATGTAAACGAAGTGACTGTGGTCCACTGAGGGAACTGGTCATTTTGTGGCCCTGCTGAGAGGATCATAACTTGAAATTGATGAGGAGTTTGCTTATATAAGCAGCCAATCTCACAGAGGTTTCAGAAAGGTGTAAAGGTAAGACAGGCAAGAAGAGAGAAGCAGAAAGAAAGGAAGAGAGGAACCCCCTAAGAGAGGTGTAACATAGGCCAAGGGCTGTAACACTGACGATATCAAGAGGCCTGGAAGGGGCCCTGCAGCAGAGCTGGCAGCAACAGACCCAGGAGGGGCCCTCAGGCAGAGCTAGTGGTAATAGCAGAAACCTGTTACTAGGAATGCAGCTAAGAGGGAGCAGAACAAAGCTGCTACACTGACTATGAGCTGAGTTAGTTAGCAGTGGGGAAGCCAAAGGCAGGAAGACCTGCACAGCTGAGAGGGGTAGTGCCTGGCCAAGAGGTGGCCTGTCCTGAGGGGACCAAGAGGAGGCCTATCTTGAGGGGGTTGAGAGGAGGCCTACACACCCAAGAGGGGGCGTGCATGGCAGAGAGAAGGGGCTGTTTGCTTGCATGGCTGAGAGGAGCTGAGAGAGCTGTACTCTCATAGGAAGGGATGTACTGTCCACTTCAGGGAAGCCTTCCAGGTTTTGCTTATTTGCTTCCTGGTCCTGACCCTCAGTTGTACCCTATTAATTCCTTGATAAAACATTTCATTGTAAATATGGTCTGTGAGTTTTTTGTGGCCATTGCAACGAATTATCAAAACCAGCAGAGAAGTAGAGAGTGCGGGGGCGGGGAGGTGGGGGACTGACGTCAGAAACAGTGAAAAGTTGGAGAGTTGAGGTATGTCTGACCTCCACCTCACAGGAATCAGCTTTGTGCTGATCCTGATTCTTATTGTCCCTTGACAATTTAGACGAGTTCTGACAGTATTGCTATTGCAACACAAGCAGTAACTAGATCTGACCAGTCAATTCCAACTCATGGTGATCCCATGTGTGTCAGAGTAGGGCTTCTGTTTGCTTGTTTGTTTTTAATTTAATTGTGCTTTAGGTGAAAGTTTACAGCTCCAGTTAATTTCTCATGCAAAAATTTATATACATTGTTTTGTGACATTGGTTGCAATCCCTGCAATGTGACAGCATGCTCCCCCTTTCCATCCTGGGTTCCCCATGTCCATTCATCCAGTTCCTGTCCCTTCCTGCCTTCTTGTCTTTGCTTTTGGGCAGGAGTTGCCCATTTGGTCTTGTATATTTGATTAAACTAAGAAGGACGTTCCTCTTGTGTTTTATTTTTTGTTTTGTAGGCCTGTCTAATCTTTGAAAAGTAGGCTTCAGGAGTAGCTTCAGTTCTGGGTTAGCAGGGTATACAGGGGCCATAGTCTTGGGGGTTGCTCCAGTCTCTGTCAGACCAGTAAGTCTGGTCTTTTTTCATGAATTTGAATTTTGTTCTACATTTTTCTCCCACTCTATCCAGGATGTAGAGTTTTCAACGGCTGATTTTTTGAAAATAGATCACTAGGCCTTTCTTTCAAGGCACCTCTGGGTGTACTTGAACATTCAACCTTTCAGTTAGCAGCCAAATGCATTAACCATTTATATCACTCAGGGACTCCTTAAAGTAGCAAGGGGCTAGAGAAATTGGGCTGCTCAGTGACAAGGCCCAGTCTTGATAAGTTCACATAGGGCTTTACCAAAGAAATGCAAGTGTACAAAGATGAAAATGAATTAAAGTCCTAAATTACTATTCACATCAGGAAAGCACTAAAAAAGAAAACTAGAGGAAATTTCTGTTCTAATATGCTTAGTTCTCTTTCCTGCCTATGTGCCTTGGCCATGAAAGTCCTTTTATTTAGGTCATTTAAAAGTATTTCTTAATTTCCAAACTTAGGAGGGTTTTCTAGTTATCCTTGTATTATTTCTAGTTTAATTACATTAGGTCTGAGAACATCCTCTCTAAGATCACAGTCCTTTGAAATTTGTTTATGGCTTAGAACATGCTCAATTTTTGTAAATGTTCCATGACTGCTTGAAAAGAATGTATTCTACAATGATGGGTGCAGTCTTTTATGTCTATTAGGTCAAATTTATTAACCAGGTTGACAGGTCTCCATATTCTATCAAGTACTAAAAACAGATGTGCTAAAATCTCCAGTCTTTCTACCAGGAAGGCCTTTCCTCCTTACCTCTGCTTACTTGCTCAGGTCTCCATTCCACAATCAGAGAATCAATGATGAGCACAGTCTGCTCTGGTCCCTGCAGACTGGTCCTCGTCCTCGAGAGCCTAAGAAGACTTCCCTGATCATCAACACCTCCCTAACACCATTTCAGACCTGGGAAAATTTCTCCCTCCTCTCCTTTCTTACAGCATTCACTGCCTTTTCTACTAATTCAACATTTACATAATCTGTCTTCATTATAATTGTTTGTGTTCATAATTTGCCAGGTTTTAAATTCAGGGAGGGTAAAGGCTATCTTATTTCTTTTATAACAGCTTTTGTTGTTGTTTGGTGCCGTCAAGTTGGTTCCAACTCATAGCAACCCTATGTACAACAAAATGAAACACTGTCCGGTTCTGTGCCATCCTCATGACTGCTGTTATGCTTGAGCTCATTGTTGCAGCCACTGTGTCACTCCATTTCATTGAGAGTCTTCCTCTTTTTTGCTAACCCTCTACTTTACCAAGCATGATGTCCTCCTGCAGGGACTAGTCTCTCCTGATAACCTGTCCAAAGTACGTGAGATGTAGTCTCACCATCCTTGCTTCTAAGGAGCATTCTGGCTGTACTTCCTCTAAAATAGATTTATTCCTTCTTTTGGCAGTCCAGGGAACCCTGATGACATAGTGGTTAAGTGCTACTGCTGCTAACTAAAGGTCCGACAGTTTGAATCCAGCAGACGTTCCTTGGAAACTCTATGGGGCAGTTCTTCTCTGTCCTATAGGGTCGCTATGAGTCGGAATTGACTCGACAGCCACAAGTTTGGTTTTGTGTTTTTTTTTTTTTTGGTTGGGCAGTCTATGGAATATTCAACATTCTTTGCCAATGCCATAACTCAAAGGCATCAATTCTTCTCCAGACTTCCTTATTCCTTATTCCAGCTTTTGCATGCATATGAGGCAATTGAAAATACCATGGCTTGGGTCAGGTGCACCTTAGTCCTTAAAGTGACATCTTTGCTTTTCAACACTTTAAATAGGTCTTCTGCAACAGATTTGCTCGTTGCAATGCATCGTTTTATTTCTTGACTGCTACTTCCATGGGCGTTGATTGTGGATCCAAGTAAAATGAAATTCTTGACAACTTCAATCTTTTCTCCATTTATTATGATGTTGCTTATTGGGCCAGTTGTGAGGATTTTTGTCTTCTTTATGTTGAGGTACATACTGAAGACTGTGGCCTTTGATCTTCATCAGTAGGTACTTCAAGTCTTCTTCACTTTCAGCAAACAAGGTTTGTGTCATCTGCATAATGCAGGTTGTTAGTGAGTCTTCCTCTGATCCTCATGACCCGTTCTTCCTCATATAGTCCCACTTCTTGGATAATTTGCTCAGCATACAGATTGAATAGGTATGGTGAAAGGATACAACCCTAACGCACACCTTTCCTGACTTTAAACCACACATTATCCCCTTGTTCTGTTCTAACAACCACCTCTTGACAGCTTTATTGAAATATCATTTACGCACCATAAAACTCACCCTTTTAAGGTACACAATTCAGTGGAAAGCTGTCTTATTTATCTTGGCATGCACTATACAAATGATTCTCAATCTTGGATGCATATTGGAATCACCTAAAGAGTTTAAACAATACTGTTGCCTGGCTCTAACCCCAAAAGATCTGAACTTAATTGTTTGGGGGTGTGGTCTGGGCATTGAGGTTTTTCAAACCTCCCAAAGTGATTTTAACTTATGGCCAGGGTTGAGAACTACTGCCCTATAGCATTTTGTGCATAGCAGGCACCCAATGATAATTTGTTAAAATCATCGATTAGCCCTAGCTTCCAATATCAAGTTAATTAACTCACCGAAGAGCTACCATCCAGATCTAATACCCCATCAACTGATCACATAATGGTTTGCTACATGTGTCCGTCCCACTTAGGTCGTTTGAAAGGCAGACTCACAAACTCATTTAGAAAAGAGGTTTCCTTGTGAAGACATGCAGACTTCAGTTGAACAGGATCACTGAATAAGACACAAAACAGGTATTAAAGGAAAAAATGTAAAGGAAAGATTTACCGCGTTTACATTTGTCTCTTGCAGCATAAATGACATGCTCACATGGGGAGATACTGTCACAAAGATGGTGACATATCCCCAGATTTCTGCATTCAAAAGTCAGAGATAAAATGGTTTTCATTAGGGCATCAGTAATTTATGGAGAAACCTCAAGATTTCATTCAAGACCACATGTAAAAGTACTTCTGCCACTTTGTTTATCTCAGGGTGTCTTTGTTATTGTTTTGCTTTTTTCTTCTTGTGGGACTTGTATACTCTTCGAATGACAGCAGAGCAGTCTCATTTTTGCTTCCACAGCTGTGAGCGGCTCCAAGACAGGGACCGTTCAGTTCTTGTACATTAGCGCATTCTCGTGCTGGCACATGTTAGGTGTTCAATAAATATTGGTAGAATGAATGTGATCACATCTCTTCTCACAATATTTACATATGATTTAAACTGTGTAGGGGGCTGCAACCAGTTTCCCGTTTTGATCCTTTTTGCGATTCTTAATTATGACACTCTGAACTGGGGCACTCCGTAAACTGCCTGGGCTACAACAAACTCCAAAGGGGCTTTTACTTCCACGAAACCGGTTGTTGAAGGTAAGAAAGGGATCTGTGAAAGCAAAGCCGCACACTGAGTAGCAAGGTTGGTCACTCCGGGATGAATGAATACAAGATTCTCGCGCCTGGGAGCAGTCCCAGAGAAAGGCGATTCTTGTAACACCACTTAACACCTGCCATTGACACCTTCTCCTCAGAACCTAATCCCGCAGGTCTGCATGGGCTTTCCGAGCCGCGCCCCCTAATTCGCAGCCACAGGACTCCCTCGCGGGCAAGTTACGCCCCAGGTCGCAAAGCGGGACAATTCGGGAATCAAGAAGACAAAGTAAAACTAGGTGCAAGAAGGAGAAGCAGCTTATTTAGGCAGCCAGCTACTCCCTCAGAACCTCCACTCCGTCCCCTGGGCCCGGCGCTCATACGGTGCCGGACTCCAAAAGCCCAAGCTCCCTCCACGTGTCCTCTCTTCCCAGAAGCCTCCTTTGCTGCCTCGGGAGGAAAACCTCCTGACAACTCGCGGTCTGTGGACTACGACTCCTAGAAGGCACCGCGCCGCTTCTCTCTCCGCCCCCCCTCCACGGGACACGCAGGCGCTTTGGGCTTCGTCAACAAGCCGGGCTGGCGTCTCCTGGATGAAGTTCCTGATGGGATTTGTAGTTTTTCTGGCGCCAGCTGGGCGGTCGGTCAAAGGAATGGGAACTACAAGTCTCGGCGGCCTAAGCGTGACGAGTCGTCACGTGGCAGGGGGCCGACCGGGCGTGCGTGCCGCCGTTGATCCGGTGCTGCAGTGAGGAGGTGGTTCTCGCCCGTGTTGTGTGTGTGAGAGAGCGAGTGAGTGAGTGAGTGAGTGAGTGAGTGTGTGTGTGTGTGTGTGGGGGGGGACTCGGCTTGTTGTTGTCGGTGACTTCCCCCTCCCCTTCACCCCTCCCCCTTCCCCGCCGCCGCTGCAGTGGCCGCTCCCTGGGCCGTAGGAAATGAGCGATAACGATGACATCGAGGTGGAGAGCGACGTGAGTCCCGGGGCTTCTTCTTCCCGTGCGGGTTGTCAGGCGGGGACAGCGGCTGGGACTCTCAGCGGGGCGCCGGCGGGAGGGGGCCGGGCTGCCGCCGCCTCATTTCCCTTCTCTCCGGGACTTGGACCGCTTTAGTCGCCCTCCCGGCTCGCTTCCTTCCCAGCTCCTAAGCGGAGGGGCCTCCAGGGACTGGAAGTGGGGAGGAGACACGCGGCCTATGGGACCCCCACCTCCCCTGAGGAGGAGGGTGCTGCGGCCGCCCGCTCCTACCCTATTCCGCTCAGGATCCAGGGGACAGGGGTGGGGTGCGCTCGGGATCCCATTGTCCGGATCCTGGGAAAGGGGACGGTGCTCAGGACCTGTTCTCTCGGTCTGCGATCACTTTTTCCTGTGACCTGCGGATCCTGGGGGTGAGGGAGGGCAGAGAGGGATGAGAGTGTCCAGAAGCCCCGAGCTGGGTGCAAGGGGGAAGAGACAGTGCTCGGGACCCCCTCCTACCCCGGTCGGATCCGGAAGGAGAGGCGGCGCTCAGGACCCCCCTGCCCCGCTGCCGGATCCCGCTGAGGGGTTGGAGCGTGGGGTGGGAAGGGAGGGAGGGGGTCGGACTGACTCCCCACCCGCCGCTTCCTCCGCCGCCGGCATTTTCTAATTATTGAATATGAAGTGTAAAAATAACTTTTATATTTTCTATTTTTTTTTTTCTCTTATTTCAGGAAGAGCAACCGAGGTTTCAATCTGCGGTACGTCTCCTACTCTCCATTTCATTTTCATTTCCGTTCAGTTCTAGTACATTTGGGGGTCAGAGAAAAAAAGAGATCGTTCTATTTTAACATTGTAGTAAATCTGTTAACCGCTAAGGTGAGGTGGGGCCTTGTTCTGGGATTCCAGGTATTGGGGGAAGGTTGCAATTCTCATAATTCCAGACTCTCGGGTGATAGGTTCCAGTGACTGTGAATGGGATGAGCTGTATGTGAAGAAAGGAATCGTTCCAGTAGTTTTCAGATGGGGAATCTAGCCACCACACTCTAAAGCAGGAAATGAGAAATACAGCGTTCTGAAGTAGACTGTAGCATAATTTCAGGGCAGTGTCCTCAGAAGATGTAGAACAAGGAGGTTCCAAACAATATCTGCATATTAGTCGTGAGTGAAGCTGAAGCACATGCAATCACCTTTAACCAAAAGTCATGTGACTGCTGTAGACCTAGAATCTGGCATGTGATACTGTAGTGCAGAAATTGGAAATGTAGAGGAGCCAGAGGTTGAATATGAAAGTGTCACATGCAGCTTATTGTGGTCTGACTTTTTATATTTGAGTTGAAGGAGAAGTATAAAAAATAGGAAAATTGTTGGAAGATGTGGCATTGGCAGACAGGTTTGCTAAGAGATGAGGACTCCATACACTGTATGGACTCCATACAGTGTTATCAGTAATTTATCAGGGTTATTAGTATTTTTAGTAGATGATTCTGTGGATTTAGGTATACACTAATCTCATGTCTTTGGAGACAGAGCCAGTACTGTGAGTGTTCTGTGAATAATAGATTAGAGGGGAAGAAGGAATAGACAAAAAACAAATCAGAGAAGTGAAGGGAGAAGTATATCAGAGTATCTAATATATGACAGTTGGAAAGAAGGGTATAGAATAGGGATCAACAATTCAAATGTCTGTGGGGGCCAGGCAGCGAGATAGTTAGGAATACAGCAGTGGGAAGAAGTGAGGACTGGGGTACTGGGGAGCACACACCTCTTCTAAAAAGGCAGCCATTACTCAACTCCAGTGAGTTGTTACTATGTAGGGGTGAGGGTTCAGTGCTGACAGGTTCCCTATTTTTTTTAAGAAAGATTTGGAACCCGGATTTTTATGTTATTCTGATTTTTAAAAGAATGTGTGGAATGTTCAAGCTGTTTAGTGGCTGGTTAGAGTGTGCATGATGCCACTTTGATACTTCTGGTATACGAATTTAATTACCACAGGATGAAGGCAGGCACTCTTGTACCTGCTCTTTATTAGAGCGAGCAAAGATTGTGCAAGTGGCCCAAGCAGATGCACAGTAAGAAAAGTGTTGCTTTTAAGAACTGATACTTCCATTAAACTGCAGGATACAGTTGTCCCAGGAGTCCTAAAAATTGTCCTGGAAAATAGTCGCTAAGAAGATTTTTTTTTTTTTGCCTTAGGTCTTTGAAGTATTACCACATACCTGTATTTGTACATATATTTGAAAATTGAATTCCTTATTTGGTTATTATTATCTCTAATAATTTAGAGTCTGTTTACATTAACAGATGTATCATGTTCACGGCCCAGTCTATTTGAAACATTTTTTTCCTCCAAGTTTCCATTTTTAAGATCTGCCCCAGGGCCTGGGCAGGACTGGCGGGTAGGGATTGACTAGAGCTCTCATAGGCTTCCTTTGCAGAATTACCCATTCAATTGGAATTATTTTGGCTCTCCATTGAGAGAAAAGCTTTCTTTGTGAGGTTTTGGCTCACGGTTCTTGAAAGTGTTCTGCTTTTCAAAATATTGAAAAGTTGATGTAAATTGGTTTATTAGATTATTAAAATGCCTCTACTCTCTTAGAATGCCAATCTCATTGTCTTCCCTAGATGTTTTTAGTTTGGTGTTAAGGTGCCTAGGATTTTTCCCTTAGATTTCGGGGGTTAGGGAAGGCGTGTGGGTTTGACCCTTTGTTTTTATTTTGACATATATACTTGTTAAGACTTTTAAGATAATCACAACAGCATGGAGAAGAAGGAGATGTGCTACAGGCAAATTTTGTAGTTTATCAAATAATTGTGAACGAGTGAGGTAAAAAAGGATTGTTTTTTTTTTCTTTGTGAATACATCTCTTTACTCTCTGAGACTTAGTATAGGTAATAAACGTTTTTAAAATTTTGCGGGGGGGCTGTTAAGCTGTATCTTAGGAATAATGTTCAGAAAAGGGCGTGAACTGTAAACAACCAAGTATTTAGATTTGTAAACCAACTTTTAAAGTTATTTGAAAAAGGTTCTGTGGGTCCTAATATCAAAAGAGACATTCGTGTTTTGTAACCTCACTGCAGTAAGTACAACCTTAGTACATGAGAAATGTAGGATACTCAGCAAGAACAGAGTTAGGAAATAAGGCTAACTGTAAGAGAAAGTGAAACTGTTTTGACGAATATTTTTTGCTATTGCCTCGGTACAAACGGAAAACAACTTCTCCAGCAGCAGCCAGTAAGCTTTGTTTGAGGAAGTAACCCCAAACCATTTTTATTATTAAATTCAAACACCACAGAATCCAACTGATGCTACTTTATTTATTTTTGGAGGGAAAAGCTTGCATTTTGAAGATAAGTTTCTGGGACAGGTATATATTATGCAAGGGGTTCCTTTTGCTTTGTTTCTATTTGGGAAGTTTCTTTTGGAAAGGAAACCCTAGGCCTTTTCCAATGTATTGTCCTTTGTGGCAGCTGAATGTGTTGGAGTTACAGTGTACCTGTAGGAGATTTAAAAACAGATTTGTGCAATTCCACTTCTGTACCTTTCTGTTGTGACATATTTTTAACTTCTAAGCTCTCTTTTTTTTTTTTTAAGCTCTCTTAGCTTCTTTAGGGATTGCAGTGTATTCAGAAAGAAACGAGCTTGGTCACCTCCGAGATTGGAATCCACCCAGGAATTGAGTGTCTGTTTTACCTGAAATCAGTTGCACAGCAGAAGTGCTGCATGATTCATGTGCTTTGTCTCTCCTTAGAGTGTTGACAGTGATGCAGAACTGTCAGGTTTGGTTTCTCAGTATGCCTGTTTGATAGAGCAAAGGATATTCTTACGTTTAAAAATTCTTTTTTTTTTTTTTAAAGATGCTACTAGTGGTGAAATAGTTGATCAGAAATTCCAACTTGGTTTTTAATTAAAATTTCCTGACCAAGAAAGGCATCCTTCATCTTAAATGACTATAGTTTGATGGCATGTTTTGGTAATAGTGTTCCCAAGCTCTTTTAGGCACCACATGATAAAGTCTGGATAACAGACTTACTCATTAGATGATGTTGGGAATGTCTTGGCTTCAAGCAGGATAGGTGTTGGGAAGTTGAAATTAATAATTTCCTCTTAAAATCCTTAGTGAGTTTATCTCCTTCTGGCTGCCTGTTATTTCACGTTGCAGTCTTCATGTTGTTTAAGGTGAATGTTTTAAGTTGCTTAGAAATTCACTTTTATTTATTCTTTCTGGTCCTGATCTACCAGATGGAATAAATTGATCTTTTCTGATGAGAATTTCAGGCCTGTTTGTTTCCAGTGTTAAGGTTATTAATGTTTAATAAGAATAGATTGATAATAACCCTAAGCAATACTACCTTCCATCTAGGACGAATCTTTCTTAAAGTTGGTGAATGTTTAGTGGACAACTCTAATTCTCTGTATGCTGAGAATTTTCTATATTGGAATTGAGAAGATTCCGGTCAGGTGGGGCTAGGTGTCAGGTAGCCTGCAAGAAATGCATTGTTGTGGAGAGCCTTGTGCATCCTAGAATAATGAAGCATTTGTTTCCCCAAGCTATTTGCTTAGAACTTACAGGAAGTAAGGCTGCTGACTGATGTAATACCTTGAATGAAGATGTGTTCTCTATGCAATAAGTTGGAAGGAAATAATTTAAAGAGATTTCCCTCAACTTTGAACAGACCTGTTTAGCTTAGATGACCTCCTGCCAATTTAGCAACTTCTTGGCTAAAAAAATAACGTTTGCCTTCAACATTTAACAACACTTAGAATACACGTGCTTGTTAGTGTCAGAGATGGACAAATTGTAGGTGAGGATTTTTGTTCTGGCTGCCAGTGTGGAAAGTTTAGTGGAAGTAAAACTGAGAGGCTGAATGAAAACCTTGGCAGAAATGGCCAAGCTGGAAGCGATTTGGTGCCGGAGTTCTGTTGAGCATCTGTGGGCCACTCTTCAGTATTGCTAAGTCCCTTGGTATTTGTGTTAGCCTAAGATGCCCTGAAGGAAGAGTTTTCTGGTAGAAACTGCAAATCCGGTGTACCTGAAACCAGTGCCCTTCCTTATAGGTTGTGCACATGAGGTGTATTTGGGGGCCTGCTCTACAGCACGAGAATACCTTGTTGTCTCCTAGAATTGTGCCTGAGTGCTTAATTAATTCCACACGGGTGCTTTCAGTACCACCTGTTTTCATTATCAAACATCTTTCTCAGTTCAGGAAAGAGAAAGCTGGCTTATCTGAGTTGAGCTTTATTTGTTTAGAACACAATTGTTTGCGCCCTCCCCCCCCCCCCCCCCGCCTTTAAATCAGTTTTGAATTTGTGGGAGGATCTCAGATGCCACACATTGGGAGTCTTCACCCAGTTTTTCTTTCTCAGCTCTGAAGTCTTGGCCCCTTCAAAAAGGGTTGCCAGCAAGTGAAGACAGTTAACAAGGCAGTGATAAGTCTGGCAACTGGCCCTCCACTTGAATGAAGCGGGATGGAAGGCAGTGTTATCAGGTCGGGTGGATCTGTGGTTTGGAAATGTTCTCAAACTGAATTCTCAGCCTTGTGTAAAGGTTTTCCATATGCTCTTTCAAGCCACTATAGTGTATCATTAAGTTCAAAGTTGCCTGGAATTAGACATGTTAGTTCTGCATATTTCTAACGTGCTGTTTCAAATGAGGGTTGGAGAGGAGAAAAATACATCCTTGCCATTGTCTGAGAGAGCTTTAAAATTGACTGGTTAAGCATAGCAGCTCAGGCATGGACACGGCAGGAGGGATTGGTCTAAAATCCCACCCTTCTGCTAATTAAATTGAGCCTGGAACCACCACAGAAATTCCATCCACTACTTTAAGAACAGTCCCCAGCCCAGGCTTTCTACCAGGCAGTAGACTGCTGCCTTTCCTTGTTGAGCCAACTTCTCAAACTTGGCTGGCTCCCCAGATGAGAAGCCAAAATTTCTGCTGATGGTCCACAGCCAAGTTCACTTACAATCCTCTAACCGAAAGGCTTGCCTATCTGAGTCCTTTCAGGACTCAGTGAATGGGAAGGGGGTAGTGCATTGTGGGGATGGTTTGGTGTTAGGTTATATTTAGCTCCACCCCTCTAACGCAGGCCTGAGTGAAACCAAGTCCAACTCAATTCTAGCAGCTTGAGATTTGCAGGGCTCTCCCAGAAAGAAAACAGACACTTAGAATTTTATTTGTATCAACAAGAGGGATTGTGGGTAACTGTGGTGTCATTGCTTCTGTGCACAGCTCTTCAGCTGGGAGGAGGGCCAGGAATGGGGTGATTTAGTAGACTGGGAGTATCTTGGGCTGCTGCTGGAGACCAAAGCTGTGCTGTTAACTTGCATGTAAATAAGCCATCTTAAGGGAGTATGTAGCCAACACAGGAGAGTCTGATACCTGCCAAATGTCATCCCTCAACTTTCTAAATGCTTTAGTTATAGTTCAGGTTAGAACCCAGCCCAATTTACATGTGTATAGATGACTAGAGGAGACAGTAGTTTAGAAAAGGACTGGGCACTTAAATAAATTCCTTCATATTTTACACTGCTATTTCATACAGCTCTGAGAAGGCATTTGCTGTTTTCTAGCTGTAAAGCTGTATGATGCAGAGTAGCTCCCTACCCTCAGGTTCTCTGTTGTTTCTAGCTTGATTGTCCCCAATTTCCCTATAATACTCCATATATCGTGATGGTTCAGTAACTACTCATTTTATAGTGGATTCAGACTTGATAAGGAAAGCTTTAGAAATACTCCAGGTCCCTGCCCTGGAAAAGAGGGAGATGCTGTGGAGAACCAGGTTGTGATGGGAACCATGTGTCAGATTCAGCAGAGCCGCAGGTGAGGTGTTGCGCTTGAAAGACCAGGAAATAATTAAAATTACCACAGCTGCTCCCAAACTCCTTTTCCTCTGTAATGACTTAGACTTTTTGGATTAGATAATATGAGAATTTCAAGTCCTTTCATCCCTACAGTTCTTGTCTTGATAGTAGATTTTTATCTGTACATCTTGTCTGATACAGGGATTCTTTTGAGGCAACATGATTCTTACGCTAAGCCAAGCTATTTACTCTTGTTGCTTCATTTTTAAAATCCCTGGTGCCCTGTCTGGGTGGGTTAAAGCTGTGAACTTCTCATACACAGACTTGCTTTTTGGGTAAACTCAGAGCAGGCTTATGTACTCAGGGTAAAATCTCAGAATATCTTTCCATAACTCCCAAAGTGTAGACGTGATTAAGTTCTTGCTTCAGGTCAATTAGGCGTTTGTGTTGAGAGTTTGGAGGAGATGCCCTTTAATGAGGACCTGTTGAACGGTCCTGCAGTGCTTTCCAGCCCTGTCACTTCTACGTGGAGCTCTAGTGCATTTTGCCATTCCTCACTGTTGACAGTGTCCCTCCCCTTCCAGCTGACGGTTCCTCTTTGTGGTTCTGATCAGGACCAGAATAAAGATGTTGGTCTGTGAGCATTTAGATAATGCCAAATAAGTATGACCTGCCACAGGTGCTTGAGGAAATTCTTCAGAGCCTGTGGGTGTCAGAAGATCGCCATCTAGGAAGTGTGTCTTTCTGGCACAATCTGTGAGAGGGGAAGCCCTTGGCAGGATAGCACCTTGGAGCTACTTTAAAAAATAGGAACTCTGAATGCAGTTGGTGTCTTTTATCAGCTCGGTTGTAATGCTTTCAGATTCAAACACCTGGGTTTTCTAGAAGTTTCAGTTTCTATTGTATAATTTGGCTAGAAGATCCTAACCTAGTACCCTTAGTGAGCTGGAGACCAGACAGAGACTCACGGTGATGGGGTTCACACGGAAAGAAGCACGGCACCAATCATTTAGCTCCTTCCCTGGGCACCCTCCATGGGACTCTCTTACAGTGTGGGTGATCACACCCTATGAAGGAGCTGCTGGTGCTTTTCCCTGGTCACCTCCCAGCCATGGACTGGCAGCTCTTCTGTCACATAAGTAAGTTGGGGCAAGGACTGGTGTTGCAGAAGAGTCACATTTTGTCCCCACAAATAACTTTTCTTTTACTTATGCACGAGCTGGATGCATCGAGCTACTTTGGATGTTCCTGTCGCAAGCCTTGCTCACTCCTTTTTCCCCCTTTAGCAGAGCCTAAACCTGGAGACTCCTAACTGTCCATGTCGACAAATCCTTCCCAGTTCCATCACCAGGGACAATGATGACAGCATTTACTTCCAGGCTGTATCCCACCTGCCTTGTACCAAGCAAAAGAGTGACATTTCTAATGTGCTCTTTCTCACATTCTTATAGGCTGACAAACGGGCTCATCATAATGCACTGGAGCGAAAACGCAGGGACCACATCAAAGACAGCTTTCACAGTTTGCGGGACTCGGTCCCATCACTCCAAGGAGAGAAGGTGAGTTTATTAAGAAAGCTGATTAGCCACCACTAACTTGGAACTTGCTGTTGGCCTTAGCAGGGCACGCACCTCTCTGGAAAAAAAAATGTAGCCAAGGGTGTTCGGATGGCATAGTTCTTTTTCTTTTTTGATTCTTGATCCACTTTAAAGGAGCATCATGTACCCTACCTGTTTATTTTACCTTTAGCGAAATATGTCAGACGTACTAGAGCTGCTTATAAGACATCAGTAGAAATTGCCTTTAAAAATGAGCATTAGTTGTAATAAATTACTCATGCGAGAAATTGTTACAACTGTACACTGTAGTATAGAGAGTAGTCCATAGTAGTTTGGGATAGCACTAAAGAGTCCTTAGGTTATTGATACTCCAGATTTCCATGAGAATTTCTTTCATATTGTTCGAAGTTAGTATTTTAAATGAAAACTTACAGGAATGTATGTGAATGGACCTGAACACTAATGGTTTTCCAGTCCCAATGGTTGTCATGTATTTTCAAGAAGTATAAAGTGCATTTTAAGCTTTGTTACAAAAGACTTTGGGACAGGAGACACATTCATACGAAATAGAAGAAAAAAGTAACCATTCTTTCCCCTCTTCCCTTCCCACTGGTGGCCTTCCAGAAACTAGTGTTTTTCCTGGAGGGGTAGGTGCCAGCTGTTTCTACATTTGAAAGCAAAGTTAGGAGCTTTGAGTAAAAAGCCTGTGAGTTAGAGTTATTCCTTGGAATTTGGAGAAAACATCTGTTTGCAAAATTAGTTCCACCCTTGACACAGAATGTAGCTGGCTGATCTCTACAAGAATTGAGTGAAATAAGTGGCAAACTGGGAAGAGGACCTGTGTTTTTCTGGTCCAGTGATCCAAAGTTTAAACAAGCAGCCATTTTCTTAAGAAAAATCTTTGCTTTCAGGTGTAGTTTGAATGGCTCGCCTGATTTAGCTGTGTGGTAGGGTTCCTGGATTTGTTTGGTTATTCACTGTTAAATTTGGAATCATTATGGTTTCATTTTGCTTATATTTGTCACTCTGGTAAGTCATATGCGTTATACTTTATCTAAGATATGGCTTTCCATGTGGCTGAAGCATAGATTAGGTCTGATCTTTATTTAAAAAAAAAAAAAAACAGACCCTGTGAATAGTATTGCAAAACCAGAATTTGCCATGGGTTAGGCCTACTTAGTGTGGACTTGATTTAATGGCCTTGAACCAAGATACTTACCTGGAATAACAACATTCCTGGGCCCAGCACCACGGGAAAGCTTTATGATGGAGAAAAGGACACACCCTCTTTTAGTCAAAGTATACACGTGTAAAGG
This sequence comes from Loxodonta africana, assembly GCF_030014295.1. Lineage (NCBI taxonomy): Eukaryota > Metazoa > Chordata > Mammalia > Proboscidea > Elephantidae > Loxodonta > Loxodonta africana. The sequence continues at coordinate 77,023,761 of NC_087351.1, read as the reverse complement.
ATTATGTCTTGTGCTTGTCTGAGCTGTTGACAGTTGGTGCTTGTTCCCATACCATGGTGTCAATTAAAATCACTGTGGCGAACTAAATGGACAAGAGTTGCCCTCTCCCAAATCTCATAGTCACATCTAACTAGGCGTGGTACCAGGGCAATGTTCCTGAATTGTGGCCTGTGGACTACCCCCATCACAATCACTACTGAATCAGCCTTTTTGGAGGCAGGCCTGGGAATCTGTATTTATAACAAGCAGTCAGGTGACATTCTTAAGTTCGAGAAGACTTTAGGAGAGGCAGGTCATAGAACGCGCAGCTGTACATTTTTCCTTATCCAGCATATACATTGCCGTAACATTCTTCCTTAAGTCCTTATAATCGCATTATCCTAAATCCTGTGTCGTCTCCTTTCTTCAAGGAAGTCGTAGGTTTGAATTTGGTAACCTTACAAACAGAATAGTTGGTCGTTTGTTGTGACCCATTCGTTTATTCACTCCCTCCATTCAATATGTATATTTATTGAGTCCTGCTACATGCCAGGCACTGTTCTAGATACTGGAGTATAGCAATGGACAAAACAGACAAAAACAAAAGATCTTATTCTGATGAGGAAAGGATAGAAAATGAACTAATAAGTAAAAAGATATATATGGTGCATCAGATAAATGCTGTGGAGAAAAATTAAGCAGCGAAGAAAGGGTTGCAATTTTAACAATTAACTCTCAGTGTGAAATATTTGTATTATCACACAGGACAGGACAGGGTTTCAAAATTAGAGGCAAATAAGCAATGTTTCACTAGGAAGGTGACATTCGAACAAAGATTTGAAAGAAATAAAGGAAAGAACTGTGCCTCTATCTGGTGATGAGTATTCCAGGCAGAGGGAGGGCAAGTGTAATAGCCTTGAGGCAGGAGCATGGGAGCATCCCTGGGCTGTTGTAGGAAAACAGAGAGTCCTGCTGGTTGGAGTGGAATGAGTGAAGGGAAGGTGGTCAGGGTGGTCAGAGAAGTAGCAGGACTGGTGGGGGTGGGTGTCAAGGGAAGCCAGATTTTAAAGCACCAGTCAACAGAGCCCTAATTTGGGAATTTACTAGGTGCTATTCTAATTTTGAAACCCTGTCCTGTCCTTTGTGATAATACAAATATTTCACACTGAGAGTGAATAAAGGAAATGGCTATTAGCTCTGATTGAATTCCAGCCCCTTCCCATCTAAAGACCTCGATCTTCTTTATTCTGTCTACCAGCACTATTTCACAGTGCAGTGACTCTAACATAATACTTGGGTTTCTGAGACTTCAGAGTTCTCACTAAATGTTGCAATTTTTTTAAATGTGGTATTTAAACCAAAGGAAATTGGCTCATGCTGATTTTGATTGCATGTTACCAAGTGGACATTTACGTGCAAGAGAGTGCCTCTTCTAGAGGACACGTGCCTTCAGTGTTCATGTTTTGTTTCTTAAACGCTGTTGTTTGAGTCTTTTGTGTCCTTTGCTGTTTTTCAGCTGGATGTGGAGCCATCTGGGAAAGGTAGGATGGCATTAGAACCCTCAGCCAGTCAACCAGAGTAAAGTAGTAAGGGCAAGCTCAATTGTGCCCTGTTTTTTATAAGGAGGTGTTACCTTTTTTAGAAGAAAAAATTGTAATAATTCTGTTTTAAGAGACTTCAGTTGGGGTCCCTAGGGAATGTTGTTGAATGGCTCCTTGCCAGCATTAAGTTCACCATGTTGATGTAATTAGGTTATGACATTATGTAAATAATCACAAAATGATTATTTTCAGGGCTTTTGAACCAGTTCAAACCAATTCAGTCATGGCTGATAAAGCATAACTAAAACGCCTGAATTCTTACAATTTAGGTGATCCAGAATGGGAAAAACTTCCGTTGAAGCGTTGGAATGGGAGACTTGGAAAAGGCATAGTGAGCTCTTTCAGGAGCCTGATGCAGGAGATTGGATTATTGCCAGGACTGTGGAGAGCGACGGACATGTGGACATTAAGAGCTGCACGGGGCGGGGCGGGGGGGGGCAGGAGCGCCATCTTTGAGCAGGGCACTGCAGTTTCTCCCTCTGAGCAAAATCCTATGGGCAAGAGATTTGGTTGCTGTGCAACACATCTGCTGCTCTTTTCTTAGAAGAATAAGTTTCTAGCAGGGCTTTGACTCATAATTTTTCCCATTCTGGTTCACCCAAATTCTAAAAATTTGGGTCAGCTTCCGGTGTCGCTTCCTTGGCCATGGCTGAACCAGTTCGAAGCCCTGATTATTCTACTGTGTGAGTTTGGGGAACTTAAAGCAGATCCTTATAAGGAAGGCCTACAGTCTCCTGTGACTTGAGCATCTTTATGTCCCAGGTGACTTCTCATTTAACATTTAGATTGTCGTATGTGTGCTGAGCTTTTTATTTTTAAAGAGAAACTAGCGTTGTTAGATTAACCAAGAATAGGGGATACGTGTGAAAAAAAAAAAATAGCTTTGAGTGTGAAACCTGAACTCCATTTATCCTTTGTTTCTTACATTTGCACTCTAAAATAAACATCCTAAAGAATAGTCATCTTTTACTTGTGTAAAGAAAACAATAACTAACATCCGTATTACAGCGTAAAGTTAAGTCTGCACAGCAATTCAGTTGGTATAATTATTGCTGCTACTACTTATCAGAGGAAGCAGGCTCAGGATCGTGATTCTAGTCTATAGGGGACAGGGACTAGAACTCAGGACTGCTGGTTGTCAAGTCCCATCTTCCTAACACTCCATGTTGTTACTGTTGAGTCAATTTTGACTCATGATAGTGACCCTATAGGACAGAGTAGAGCTGCCCCAGCGGGTTTCCAAGGCTACGGTCTTCCTTTATGGAAACAGACTGCCACATCTGTCTACCCTGGAGTGGCTGGTGGGTTTGAACTGGCGACCTTTTGGTTAGCAGCTGAGTGCTTAACCACTGGATGGCCAGGGCTCCGATACTCCGTAACCCATTGCTGTCAAGTCGATTCCAGCTCATACACTCCACAGAGGTAAACAATTTAAGGGTATTTTAAAGAAATCTTGCCAAAATACTTATGTCTTTATCTTGGGAGCTTTACCTGGAGAGAAACATTAATCTGGGCTGTGTGTGATACCTGGGCTACTAATAAAATACTCTTCCATAAGGGGCATCAGTCACTAATATTGAGGTGCAGAGAGTCGAGGATCATTAAAGTTTGTAAATTACTTCCAAGTACGCATGGCTGCTCTGAGCCCAAGGAGCAGAACGTTACAGTTGGCATCCATTGGGTCTTGCCATAGGTCCCGGTGTTCGCAAGTGGACCTTTATGTGCAAGAGAATGCCTCTTTTAGAGGACATGTGCCTTCGGTGTTGACGTTTTGTTTCTTAAACTCTGTTGAGTCTTTTGTGTCCTTTGCTGTTTTTGAGCTGGGTGTGGAGCCAGCTGGGAAAGATAGGATGGCATTGAAACCCTCAGCCAGTCAACCAGAGTAAAGTAGTAAGGGCAAGCTCAATTGTGCCCTGTTTTTTATAGGGAGATGTTACCTTTTTTAGAAAAACAACTGTAATAATTCTGTTTTAAGAGTCCTCGGTGTCCCTAGGGAATGTTGTTGACAGGCTCCTTGCCAGCATTGAGTTCACCATGTTGGCGTCACCCCATCAGTTTGCCTTTACAGTGGGGGTATAATTCTGCTGTCTCTCAAATAAGTTAGCTTCAGCACCTGAACCAGATGATTATATCCAGTCAGTGTCGTCTTATCACATGTGACTTTAGGGATAAAAAAAATCAGTGTCGTCTTATCACATGTGACTTTAGGGATAGAAAGTTGTATTTCACTATTGCCATTTGTATCTGTATGGTGGTTTGTAGTAGTTTCTCATCTTTTAAGTTTCTTCCTAAGTGCCTGTTGACGATACTTAACTGCTGTCTCAGGCATATGTGCTCTGGATTTCCTCCTTCTGGATAGGGCTATGTTGAAAAGAGAAAAATATAATCTAAATGAAAATTAACAACAGGGTTTTCACCTGGTCAGCACTAAGGTCAGAATTTCTGAATTTTGGTGTGAGAACATGAGGGCTGCCTCTGTCAGCGCCAACCACAGAGTCTGGCTCTTACACATTGTGGAGTGAGAGAGAGAGCCAAAGGAAATGGCAGGCTCGCTCAGCTCTTTAAAGAAAACAGCAGTGGCCAACTTTGTGGTGCTCTCCTAGATGAATAAGAGCCTTACAGTGCTGTAGATATTTAAAGGTGTAATGAGTGGTGTCTACTCTGGGGGGGTCTTGCTCTCTTTGGGAAATGATCATACCTAACAATTAACAATGATAGGTAACATGCTGAGCAACAAATAAGAGGTAAAAACATTGAGCTAATTTCAGTTTCATTTCCATTAGAACCTGATTTCCTTAACAGGTAGATGTTGAAACCAGATCATTTCCTTATGCCAGCGAACAGAATGATCCTTCAGGCTGAAAGACAGGATCCCTGGTAGATCCTCCCATAGCTCTGTGACCAAGGCATTTATCTCAACTGTAATTTTACATATATTTATGTGATTGGAAACCCTGGTGGTGTAGTGGTTAAGTGCTATGGCTGCTAAGCAAAAGGTCGGCAGTTCGAATCCACCAGGCACTCTATCCAATAGGGTCACTATGAGTCGGAATCAACTCAACAGCAGTGGGTTTTTATGTGATTACTTGATGAATGTCAAATAACCATTGAATAACCATAATAAGTACTGTGAAGGCAGGGAAGACGTCTCCTTTTCATCATGTTTCTTCCTTCAGTGCCTGGCACGTAATAGAGAGCACAGTATTTATTAACTGAAGGAAACAAGTCTGCTGTGTACCCTGGCAGTGTTAAACTTGGAGGTAGCCCGTTCTGGCGAACATCTCCAAAGCCAGGACAGTTCATTCAGCAACACTGTGTCTTTACATCGTATCTGGGCTGCTGGTTGGAGTCTCCTTAAAATGAAATGTGAACCACCAAAAAAAACCCCTTGCAGATGCCTCGATTCCAACCCATAATGACCTTATAGGACTCTGCCCCATAGGGTTTCCAAGACTGTAATCGTTACGGAAGCAGACTGCCGCTCTTTTTTCTACAGAGTGACTGGTGGATTCAAATGGTGACCTGTCAGTAGCTGAGCACTTGTCCACTGTGCCACCGCCTTGTGCATTTCACCCTGTTACTTACTCATTGAGGTTATTACCTCGCCAGACTCCAACTTGGGCAATTATTTTCTCTTGAATTTTCTATATCTTAAGTGGTTGCCCATAGCTGCCCAAGTCCCCCTTAAGCTTTAGGCTAAGCATGTATAAATGTATTTATTTAATTCTTTATACACTGTATTTGTGCTCTGCTGAAAACCTAGTTTTTCGTTTACCCATTAAGGTTTAATAACAGGCGTTCCATGTTCTCTTAATAAGGTACCCAACTTGCCCTTTTGCTTTTTCTCTTCCTTTCCTACATTGTTGTTGTTGTTAGGTGCCGTTGAGTCAGTTCCAACTCATAGCGACCCTGTGTACAACAGCATCAAACACTGCCCAGTCCTATGCCATCCTCACAAACATTCCTACGCTTGAGCCCATTGTTGTAGCCACTGTCTCAGTCTGTCTTGTTCAGGGCCTTTCTCCTTGTCGCCAACCCTCTACTTTCCTACATTAACCCTCAGCTTTATCTGAGTCTTTTCTTTTCCTCAAGGTCCAACTCAAGCCTGGTGCAGTCCGGCTTTCACTTTTTTTTTTTAAGTCAAAGAAATACTGTGTATCTCTATTAATATAGAGGCTGGAGTGCCCTGATATTACAATATCTGCAGTGTACTTTAAAATTCTTCAGGACCAATAAAACCAGTTGCTGTCCAGTTGATTCTGACTCATGGCAACCCCATGTTTGTTGGACTAGAACTGTACTCCATAGAGTTTTCAGTGACTGATTATTTGGAAGTATACTGCCAGGCCTTTCTTCCAAGGCACCTCTAAGCAGACTCCAACTGCCCACTTGTCCATTAGCAGTTAAGCATGTTAACCATTTGCACCACCCGGAGACTCCTCAGTCCCAATGGTGTCATCTAAATGTAGGTGTGTTCTTTTTAATCTACACCCTAGAGGTAGCCAGCTGCCCGAATAAGGCAGCTCCCCCCTCAAAAAAAACTGTTGCCACTGAGTCAGTTCCTGTTCGTGGGGTCACCATATGTTGCAGAGTAGAACTGGGCTCCATAGGGGTTTTTTTTTTTTTTTTCTATTTTATTTTATTTTAATTAATTTTTATTTTGCTTTAAGTGAAAGTTTACAAATCAGGTCAGTCTCATACAAAAATTCACATACATCTTGCTATACACTCCTGATTGCTCTCCCTCTAATGAGATAGGACAGTTTTTCCCTCCACTCTCTCTCCTTGTGTCCATTTGGGTAGCTTCTGGCCCCCTCTGCCTTCTCATCTCCCCTACAGACAGGAGATGCCAACATAGTCTAATGTGTCTACTTGATCCAAGAAGCTTGTTCCTCACCAGTAGCATTTTCCATGCCATATTCCAGACCAATCCCTATCTGAAGAGTTGGCTTTGGGAATAGTTCCTGTCTTGGGCTAATAGAAGGTCTGGGGACCATGGCCTCCAGGGTCCTAGTACCTGTCTGACCATTAAGTCTGGTCTTTTTATGAGAATTTGAGGCCTGCATCCCTCTGCTGCCTCGCTTCCCTCAGGGGTTCTCTGTTGTGTTCCCTGTCAGGGCAGTCATCAGTTGTGGCTGGGCACCATCTAGTTCTTCTGGTCTCAGGCTGATGTAGTCTTTGGTTTATGTGGTCGTTTCTGTCTCTTAGGCTCATAATTACCTTGTGTCCTTGGTGTTCTTCATTCTCCTTTGGTCCAGGTGGGTTGAGACCAATTGATGTATCTTACATGGCCACTTCCTAGCATTTAAGACCCCAGACGCCACTCTCCAACGTGGGATGCAGAATGTTTTCTTTTTTTAAATAATTTTTATTGTGCTCTAAGTGAAAGTTTACAAATCGAGTCAGTCTCTCACATATAAACTTACATACACCTTACTACATACTCCCATTTACTCTCCCCCTAATGAGTCAGCCCGCTCCCTCCTTCCCGTCTCTCTCCATAGGGTTTTTAAGGCTGTGAGCTTTCAGAAGCAGATCATCAGGCCTTGTCTCCCAAGGCGCTTTCTCGATGGGTTAGAACTGCCAACCTTTACACTTGGTAGCCAAGTGCTTAACTGTTTGAGCCATGCAAGGATTAAGGCAACTCCAAAACAAAAAACGCAAACCCACTGCTTTTTAGTCAATTCGGACTCATAGTGGCCCTGTAGAACAGAGTAGAACTGCCCCCCTAGGGTCAGGTTTCACATTTAAGAGAACTATTCACAAGGGCTACCCAATCCAGTGCATGCTTTCCTGCCTGTATACACTTAAGTGTTTCTCTCTGCCTGGCCCTCCCATTCCCTGTCTCTAGCTACCCGGCCTTCAAGGCCTGTATCAAACTCTTCACTGCCCTTTGAACCCAATGGTACCTCTCTTAACTCTGCTGGCCTTTTGTGTTGCCCTTCTGTGTCTTCCTTATTCCTTTTTCTTCTTTTTTAACATTTTATTTTTGTTTGGGTGAAAGTTTACAGAGCAGATTAGTTTCCCATTCAACAATTTATACACATTCTGTTTGTGACCTTAATTGCAATTCCCTCAACTCTCTACCAGCTTCCTCCCTGGGTTCCCTATTTCCATTCGCCTATCTTTTCCTGCCCCTCCCTGCCTTCTGAACTTTGTTTTTGGGCAAATGCTGCCCTTTTGGTCTTGTACAGTTGCTTGTTCTGGGGAGCACATCGTTAATGGGTATTATTGTTCACTTTATAGGCCTGTGTATTGCTAGGCTATATGGTGATCTCTGGGAGTGGGTGTAGTTCCAGGTTTGAAGGGTGAAAAGGGGCATAGTTTTGGGGGTTCCAACAGTCTCTATCAGACCAGTAAGTCTGGTCTTATTTATGAATTTGAATTTTGTTCTACATTTTTCTTCCACTCTGTCCAGGACCTTCTATTATGACAGAGTCAGTAGTGGTAGCTGGGCACCATCTAGTTCTTCTGGTCTTAGGCTAGTGGTAGCTGTGGTTCATGTGGTCTATTAGTTCTTTGCACTGTTCCCCTGAGTCTTTGATTTTCTTCATTCTTCTTTCCTCTAAACGGGAAGAGTCCAGTAATTGTATCTTAGATGGCCACTCACAAGCTTTTAAGACCCCAGTCACCACTCAGCAAAGTAGAATGTAGAACATTGTCTTTATGGACTATGTTATGCCAGTTGACCTTGATGTCCAAGACTGGTCCTAAACCCTCAAGCCCAGTGACTGAGTCCCTTAAGGTGTTTGGTTGTGGCTAAGAAGTTTTCATAACTTTGCCCACTGTGTGCTCTACCATACCAAAAACCAAACCCACTGCCGTTGATTCCGACTCATAGCGACCCTATAGGACAGAGTAGAACTGCCCCATAGAGTTTTCAAGGAGCACCTGGCAGATTTGAACTACCGACCTCTTGGTTAGCAGCTGTAACACTTAACCACTACACCACCAGGGCTCTACTATATACATGGATATATCTGCAGTACATACAAATATGTATGTAGAAATATCCTCTGCCAAACCTATATATTTTCATGGGTATAGTCCTATATGCTATCCCACACCTCTTCAGCTTAGGTACCTACCTATGTATCATCCACTTGTGAATTATCATGTTATTAGTGTCATGGCAGGGTTGTGTATAAGTATTTACTGTTGCTGCGTTTTACTTTTGGGTACCTCCCAGTGTTCTCCTTTGCCTTGGTCATATTGTGCTGGTATCCCCCTTACTGTATATTGCCTTTCCTTTCACCCAGGTTAATACCTGTCTACTGTCTAGTTAGTGGTTTTTCTTCCCTCCCTCTCCCATTCCTGGTAACTGTCAAAGAATATTTCTTTCTGTGTATAAACCTTTTCTTGATTTGTTATAATGGTGTTCTCGTGCAATATTTGTCCTTCTGTGATTGACTTATTTTACTCAGCATGATGCTCTACATACTCATCCGTGTTATGAGACGCTTCGTAGATTCATCGTTGTTTATTGTTGCGTGATACCCCATTGTGTGTATGTACTGTAGCTTGTTTATCCATTCATCCATTGATAGGCACTTAGGTTGTTGCCGTCTTTTTGCTATTGTGAATAATGCTGCAGTGAACATGGGCATGCATATGTCTATTCATGTCACAGTTCTTACTTCTCTAGGACATATACCTAGTAGTGGAGTTCCTGGATTATATGGCATCTGTTTCTAACTTTTTAAGGAAGTGCCATACCATTTTCCATGGTGGGCATACCATTTTACAGTCCCACCAGCAGCGTATGAGAGTTCAGATCTCCTCACACCCTCGCCAGCATTTGTCGATTTCTGAGTTTTTCTGTCATTGCCATTATTGCCAGGGTGAAATGTTACCCCATTATTTTGATTTTCATCTCTTTAATGGCAAATGATGTGAGCATTTCTTCATGTATTTGTTGGCCACCTGAATGTGTTCTTTGATGAAATATCTGTTAATGTCCTTTGACCAATTTTTAATTGGATTGTTTGTCTTTTTGTTGTTGAGGTGTTGAAGTTTTCTATAAATTTTAGAGATGAGTCCCTTGTCAGATATGTCATTGCCAAAATTTTTTCCCCAGTCTATGACTTCTCTTTTTATTCTCTTTTGATGTACGTAAGTATTTCATTTTTAGGAGGTTCCAGTTGTCAAGTTTATCTTTGGCTGTTTGGGCATTTTTCCTTATTTCTGTGATTATCTTACCTACCTAACTAAAAGATAATGCTGCTTGAAGCCAAAATCCTTGTTAATTATTTTGGGATTCTCTGCTATACAGAACTGGGAGGAAGGAGTCACTTCGATGAAGAGAACTTAAGAGCTAGGAGACTCTAACTTTTTTTGCATCTTGAGATTTGGAAGGATAGGGCTTGCTTACTAGGCTTTTCCCTTTGCAATTCTTTTTCTGTTTTCCTCTAAAAAAAAAAAAAAAATGTGGAAAATTCAGAAAAACCTAAGCCTCCCCCCTCTAACACAACCATATTTCCTTTGTTCTAAGATTCTAACAAACACTGCCCAGTAAAAATTTAATGCAAGCCACAAATACATTTTAAATGCAGTTTATTTTAGATACAGTTAAATTTTCTAGTAGTCATGTTAAAAAAGTTAAAAGTAACTGGTAAAATTAATTTTAATAATGTATCTTATTTAGCCCAATGTATTAATTATAATTTCAACATGTAATCAATATAGGGAGCCCTTGTGTCCCAGTGGTTAAGAGCTCGCCTGCTAACCAAAAGGTCAGCAGTTCAAATCCACCAGCTGCTCCTTGGAAACCCTATGGAGCAGTTCTGCTCTATCTTATGGGGTCACTATGAGTCGGAATCAGCTCAACAGCAAGGAGTTAACAGGGTTAAAATCAATACGGTAAAAATTATTAGTGAGATATTTTACATTTGCTTTCTAGCACTAAGTCTTAAAAATTTGGTGTGTGTTTTACGCTTACGGCACATCTCAATTCAGAGTAGTCACAGTTCAGGTGCTCATTAGCCGCACGTGACTAGCGGCTACTGTATTGGACAGTGTAGTTCAAAGACATATTTTCCCCACCCCACCCATTTTAATGAGACTGACATTGGGTACCATCTTAAAGTGGATGTTAAAAGAAATGCCCCCCTTTTTTCCTCTGCAAAAAGCTGCTTTTAAATCGTGGTTCATCTTAAAACGTATGGCATCTAAGTAACAAGAAAATGTGAATCGATTTGCATATTCTTTTCTGGTTTCCTCATATACGTGCTTTACACGGGTGAAATGTTACAGCTTGCTGCTTTCATGTAATATGCTTTTTCCCTCATGCTGGTGTTCATCTTTCCTCATTAAGGATTTTTCTGTTGGACATTTAAGTTGCTTCCAGTTTTCCAATTTTGTAAACGAAGTAATGGTGAACATCTTGGTGTACGTGGCTGCTTCCGTAGGATAGATTCCGAGAAGTTGGATTGTTGGGTCAAGGGGTGTAAGCATCTGTTTTTTTGCTGTGTGTTGCTAAATTGCTTTTCAGGATGATTGTTTCCATGTCTTCTTTTTCTCATTTCTTACTTTTTCAACAAGTTCTAAAGACTAGCTTTTGGTGGTGTTTTGAGAGTACCAATTTCACCATTACTGGGATTTTTTTTTTTTTTTTGGAAGGGGATGACTGTTTCCATAGACAAAAGGCAGTATCTTCATTAGTTTTGTATTTTATTTATTATCTTGGAGAATAATTTTTTTTCTACATGTTTGTTTACCAGTTGGATTTCCTCTTTGTGAACCTGTGTGCTCCAGTTCTTTGTGGCTAGAGATTTGATAGGGAAGTGCCACACCTTGGTTTCGAACACCAGGGGCACAAGAAAAAAGAATGCAGGGTTTGAAAAGTGATTCATGCTGACGCTTAAACAAATGTCCAACTCCTAGCTTTAACTAAGCCCCTTATAGAGCCTGATAGCTCTGCCCTTGCCTAGTGGTGAGCAGAACAGTCCTGCAAGCTAGGGAAGGCCTGGAAGAAGGAAGCGGCTGAGGGGCCACAGGCTCTGCTGGCTGTCACCCCACTACCCTCCAGCCTCACTTGTTGGCATTGATGAGGGTTCTCCCTTTTTTTTTTTTAATTGTGTTAACTTCACATAACGTGAAATAAACCATTTTAAAATGAACAATTCAGTAGCATTCAGTGCATTCATAGTGTCGTGCAATCACTGTGTAGTTCTAAAACATTTTTCTCACCCCAGAAGGAAGGAGGTCCCAATGAAACTTTCATTCCAACTCTGAATGAAATCGTTTCATTTCATTCAAAAAACCTAAGTCTATTTCACAGTCTAACTTTTTTTCCCAGAAGATAGCTTATTCAAATGTAAATTTACACCAGCTTTGCCCTAAACCCCTTGATTGGATGCCAACTCACAGTGACCAACCCTATAGGAGGACAGAGCAGAACTGCCCCAGAGGGCTTCCAGAAGCAGACTGCCACATCCTTCTCTCTTCGAGTGGCTAGTGGGTTCGAGCCACCGACCTTTCGGTTAGCAGCCGAGCTCTTAACCACTGTGCCATCAGGGCTCCCTAGCTTTGCCTTAGCCCTGTCTTTATCTCAATATGTGTAAAAGCTTGTGCAGATTTCAAAAAAATAAATGTTTTTATTTTCTTTAAAATAACTAGTGCAAAATAAAACATGTCAGTTGGTGAGTAAGGTAGTAAGTTGCTTTTTTCCATCCCTCAGGACATGGCATTTAGTTCTTAAGGGAACAAAGCATCTGAAATACTGGCTCTATAGAATCTCTTTTTGACAGAAAGCTAAGATCAGTGTCTCTCAAGTCAGCCTTAGGACCCTGGGAAACAGCAGTGCGCATACCTTCTGGTGTTCCTGAGGTTAACGATGTAGTACTATTGTTCTCTTCCTCACCTCTCCCCACCCACCTTTTAAGACAACTTGGATTGTTATGCAAATCCAAGGTACTGTAATAAGATTTACTACTCCAGAAAGGTTTGGAACTCTGTGTGTAAGGCTTCCTTAAATGGGATTTAGTAACCTTGGACATCATCCAAAAAAAAAAAAAAAGCATTAGCATTTACTATTTCAGGAATCATTTGGGGTCTTAAAAGGTTCTTATTGGAATCCAACTCTTTTGGATCTGGGGCCTTTCATTGAAATACATAGTAGATTTTTTTCTCCGGCACATGGGGTGGGACAGACTCAGGTCCAAAGCAGAGCTTTGTAAAAGTGGGTGCCTCTGGAGGATGGGTTGACTCTGAGGACATACCTGTTGACAGTGACAGTCACTTGGCAGGAAGTGACAGCAGGTAGGGAGGGCTGTCAGAGAGATGAGAAAAATAATTAAAAGCTAGTGTCCATGCCCTGTGTGACTTGGTGATGCAGTAGAAAGAGCATGGATTTTCGAGTCACATGACTGCATTTGAATCCTTTCTAAGCCTCTTAGTGACACTGATTTTAGGCCACTTCCTCTCTGAGCCTCAGTTTATCTATAAAGTCAGGGGGTACTAATACCTACCCCCATGATAGCGTTGAGGATTAGTTGAGATAATATGCAATGTGCCTGGCACACAGGTAGTAAATAAAGAGCAGATGTTAAACAGCGCAGTGCTTAAGAGCATGGGCCCTCGAGGCAGACTGCCTGAGTTCAAATCCTGACTCTGCTACCCGCTAGTTATGTGACATTGGGTAAGTTACAGCTTTGTGCCTCAGTTTCCTTGTTTGTAAAATAAAATATCAGAAGGTTGTGTGAGGATGCTTGGCACTTAAGTACTCAGTAAATGTTGGCTGCTGCCATTACTGTCATCATCATTTTTACCATTATTTGTATTGCTATGTGCAACCATGGCTTTGAAACAAGGTCCAGCAAGGCTGTCCAGCATCCTTTTGCATGACTCCCAGAGGTAAAGAAGAGGTCCAAGGAGCCAGTTTGTATTAATTGATAACGCTCTCTTCAATCCCCTCATCCCCAGTCCATCCTGCCTCAGGGCTATGTCCAGACCATTTAAGAGACTCGTTTCTCCTCAGAAAGGGCGTCAGAATTAGCAGCTTTTTTTTTAATTGTATAAACTACCAAGAAAAAAAATTATCCCTGTCCTAACTGAGTACCCGAAGGCAACAGTCAGTTGTCTGTGGACACTCTGACTTACCAAATTCTCTGCTCAGTCCCACTCACTTGTGGATTGTCACTTGATTCAGTTGGCTGAGAGCAAAATCAGAAACTGAAAGCTCAGAGCCATTCCATAGTTCATGTCATAAATTCCAGCTTCTTGCTGGCTTTGTGTTACTGTTCACATATTACAAACTCATAAACGCAGAGAAGGTCCTGCCCACACCTTAACCTTGTGCCTGGGGTCACGTGATCTTGTATGGTTTGGGAAGATGGGATTTTAGATGAGTAGCATTTTTCTAGTTTGTCTTTTTGCTCTCTCCTCTGGACCAAATGCATATGCAAGTTTGGGGGAATTCTGTATTTTGTGCTTTAAATTTTTTCTAGTCTGGTTTATTGCTTATTGGTACCCTGGGAAAGGCAAGATTATGTTAACTCTGAATTACTCTTTTGGACTTGCCTCTGCGTGGTCAGGGATACCTGGAGTGACCTGGGGCGCATCTGCTTTCAATGGGAGTGGAGGAAGGGCTGTGCTTAGCATTCTGGAAGCCTTGTGCTAGGTTTAAAGGTTGCATTAAAGCCGCCTTTGGGACCTCTTGTTCCTAAGGTACTCTGTATTCTAAGCATCTATGAATTTTATCTTCACCCAAAAACTACCATGGTGTGAAAATCCCATCATTCACGGGATCCCTCTTCTGGTTTGTTTTACTGTACTTCCTGCTCACTTTGCACTCTTGATCCTAATTTCATGGTTTCATGTATAAATGTATAAATACTTAAAGGAGAAATTGTAGCGTAAAGGCTACTACTCCTTTTGGTCATTCATGAAAAGTTATCACTGAACATTCGCAAGTACTCTCTGGTATCAGAGGTTTTTGCTTTTTTTCTCTTGTCCCAGATGTACATAAGTAGTTAAACAAGAGCTAATGTTGCTGTCCAGAAGCTGTTAGTTGAAAAGTAGTTTTAAAATAGGCAGATTTAAAAACAGACTAGGGTCTACCTATACATAGCAATTATATCAGTGGTGGAAAGGGTAGAATTTGGAGGGCTAGGTGGGGTCTTAGAGAATTTCTTGTCAGATAAGGAATGGCCATGGAGAGAAGTGTTGTGTCTGTAGTCACAGAGCCCATTAACAACACAGCCTAGACTGCACTGCCGTCTCCTGATTCACAAACTCTTCCTGGCCACTATACCACTCTGCCACCTATCATCCAGTATTCATCGTTTGTCCTCCATCTCTAGGATGCAGAGAGGCAAGATATTTTAATTACTTCCTTTTAATTATGTGCCTTATATTTTCAATTTACCACCTAATGATTAGATCCTAATAAGGCCCCTTTGGCAGAAATGGGAGACAGCATCTGGAGTGGCCTTACAACCAGATTTGCAAGCCCACGTTGCTAGTTACTCTCATTCCTTCTATGTAAGCTAAGCTACTCAGCTAAAGAAATACATCTGGCTGTTTCCCACCCCTCATGCCCTTGCCTGTGCCCAGAGTGACCCTTTCCCACAAAGTCCACTTTGGCCTAATGCAGGGTTTACCATTTCAGATGGGAGCAGGTGTAAGCAGAGCCCAGGCCAGCACCTGGCACACGGAAGGTAATCCCCCCCAGCCAGAAGCCATCTTGCCTGTGGCCTTTCTAATCTGTACTACTCAGTAAGCTTCTGGACAAAAGAAGCCATGACTAATACATTTAATTTCCCCACAGTGTCTGTCCAGTACCTTGCACATATTTCGTACAAGATAAAAATTGGTTGATTGAATATGAACGATTTCCTTTTGAGGAAATTGCCTTAAGGGTGCTATAGAGGAAAGCCTGGTAATTCTAGCACTTGAGAGGACTGGTGAATAAACTCAAGCCCTGCAAACCTCTCTGATACCCTAGCCAGCCTGAGGGCTAGACATCGAGATTGTCAGAATTTAATACAAATGGATCAGTTTTGCTAGCCCGAGCGTGAGTATTTTCTTTGCTTTTCTCCTCCTGCTGTATTCGGTTACTTAGGGCCTGCTGGGGTTATTATACAAAATTGTTGAGTACTGCCCTGGTCTGAGTAAGACACTTGCCTACTCCAGAGGGGCCTCAGTGGCACGAATGCCATACTTTAGCTACTAGACTACCCTACCTTTGGCTTCAGTTCTTTTGGCTTTGTACCATTCTACCAATTCAGCTGGCTGGCAGATGTGTTCACTCTAGTCATGTTTGCAGCCTGGAGGGAATCTCCCAGGCACATTTGACTTCTAGGAGCACAGTAACCTGACGTCTGTTTTGCTGGTTTATTAACTTGTTCCTCTGACAGGACGGTGCCCAGCCTGCCCACAGCCATGGGAAAGGTGTGGCTGCTTCCTGAAATGGCCCAATCTCATGCCCTAACTGTATTGACGCCAAGCACCAACAGCTTTCACAAAAGTTTCTTGAGCCAGGAAGGCTGAAATATAGTAACACAGCAGTATCACTGACTTTGAAATCATTAACAACAGTCTGAGCATTTGGCTGAACTCTAGGACCTTAATAAAAACTTCATACCCACTTGCATTCCAAGCCAGCTCCAACTGAGGTCTTCTTACTCATGTCTTTCTGGACCAGCTGCCTGTCGTCAGGCTCTACCATAGAGCGAGTGTGGTCAGCTGTCGGTTGAGTAGCACTTCAGTGTTCTCAGACGTAGCCGGGCTGAGGACCTTAAAGCAATTTAAAGAACCAAAGGGCATGAGAGGAGGACAAGTTTTGGAGTCAGATGGACCTGAGTTTGCATCCAGGCTCTGCCACTGTCTAGCTGGTGATTTTGAAGAAAACAGTGAACTTCTCTGAGCCTTAGATTCCTGGTGTATGAAGCTACCTTTCTGAGAATGCTAGTGAGAGGAGGTATGTGAAGCACCTGACACTGTCTGGCACAAAGAAGACTCCCCATAGCGATTACACTTCATTTCCTCAGTCTTGTCCCACCTCACACTGTCACCCCCAGGACCCCCGTTGCTGTTGCTACAGAAGGCATGGTTCCCTCACTATTCGGACTAGGTCTTTATTTTGTCTCCTGTGCTTTTTCTCATATTGCAACAGGCATCCCGGGCCCAAATCCTAGACAAAGCCACAGAGTACATCCAGTATATGCGAAGGAAAAACCACACACACCAGCAAGATATTGACGACCTCAAGCGGCAGAATGCTCTCCTGGAGCAGCAAGGTGAGCGCCCAAGTTCGTGGGGCAGCTGGCCCTGCTTTTGCATCTGGGCCTGCAGAGTCAGAGCCAGTTTTGGAGCATGCATGCAGAAGCGGCTTTGGCCCTGCTTCTTGGAGCCTCAGTAGTTGAGCATTAGAACCATCCTGAGGAAGGACCTGAGCTGCCAATGAGGAGACAGTGGAGTCTAGGGAGTTGGACATCTAGAGACTTGTATCTTTTCTGACACAATTTCTCCCCTTCTTGGGACTCAGGTGCTCTGTCTGCAGGTAGGGGGTCACACCTGGTGGCATCAGGTGTCGGAAAAGAGCTTTGAGGTCCTTGGAGTGGAATGTGCTGTGTGAGTACCGGAGACCCCAGATGTTCAGGGACAGTGAGCCCCCCCCATTGTCAGTGGTAGTCCAATCAGGGCAGCCTATGGGCCAGGCCCGTGCTGTTCTCAAATGCTCACACCCACCTTTTCCTACAACCACAGGGGAAAGCGAGAGCTGATCAAGTTCTTTGTTCCTGGGGAATTCACTTCTCTTCCTCCCTCATGGAAGATGCAAGTAAAAGGAAATGCAAGTAACCACTTGGGATAGAACACCTCAGATAAAATAAAATAAATGGGTTGACCGTCAAGGCTGCAGATGAGCTGAACTGTGGGATGGGCAGCGGGAGGCATCAGTGGGTTGGTTACTGGGCCAAGCAGCCTGCACGTAGGGGCTGTGTGTCAGAGGACCCAGGTAGTCTATGTGTATTCATGACTTGCTTCCAAGTGCCCAGCTTATCATTCCAAGTGGATCTTGTACATGAGAACTAAGCCAGTACTTTTCTTTGGATGATATGTCTTATGTCATCCTTCCCTGCTATTGTGGATGATGTCATCAGAGCTGTTAACGTATGACCTTTGCACCCTTGTGGAGGCTGGCACTGCCAGACCAGCTTCTCCTCTGTCATTGCACTGTTGGATCCCACAGGGAGCTCATGCTCCTGTCTCCACACCAGGCTTCCATGGCAGGGCAGTGACATCACAAGCCTTCTCTTTCGGGTTGAGTGGGATTGCAGAGTGTCTGACTGTGTTCACTGGGCCCCCAGGCCTGGCTGGAAAAGGAGGGAGGGAAATGAAGTATATGGATGGAACAGCCACCAGAAGGGAGTTCTTCTGAGCCACCTTGAGCCTCAGGGGCCAGCAAGCCCTTAGGAAGAACAGACTGGACCCTGAGTCTGAGACTTCCTTACTCCCTGGTCTCCAGAAGACTGTAACACTCTCCTTTGGTTGCCTTTCAGTCCGTGCACTGGAGAAGGCGAGGTCAAGTGCCCAACTGCAGACCAACTATCCCTCCTCAGACAACAGCCTCTACACCAACGCCAAGGGCAGCACCATCTCTGCCTTCGATGGGGGCTCAGACTCCAGCTCGGAGTCGGAGCCCGAAGAGCCCCAAAGCAGGAAGAAACTCCGGATGGAGGCCAGCTAAGCTAAGCGGGGCAGGCCAGCAATAAAAACTGTCTGTCGCCTCTGTCGTCTCATCCACTTTCAGTTCATCGTTAGAACCCTCAGAACCATTTAAGAGACTCTTTATTTTTCTTACTCTTTTTTTTTTTTAATTTTTATTTTTATGTAGAAGCTCTTGGACAACAGCTGTCGTTCTACTCCTCCATTTCCACTACTTTTTTTTTTATTTTAAACATTTTCCCTTCAGGGATTCCCTGTTCCCACCAGGAATTTTTAAACCAAAACACCCCAACTTGGCAGCTTTTTCTGTGGAGGACAGACGGCCGGCCGGACCTCTGAGCACATGGTGTCCTAACCGCCCTACCAGCTTCTCCAGCCCTGCCGGGCACCACCACCTGGAGGACTCCTTCCCCTCATAGGCCTCTCCTCCCGGTCCGCCCTCACCTCTACTTGATAGACTTTGTGAATCTGTGAACTGCTCTACTTTAAGAAGACCATCGGTTTGGAATAATCAGAATTATCCCCACTCCCCCTTTTTAAGGATTTTTTTTTTTTCCCTAAAAAGCTATTTATCACTCCTGTTAAAAGACCAGATCCTTGAGGAAGTTGGTGGTGTAAAAGGAAAGTGGGGACAGGTTTGCAGAGCAGAGTCTTTGGCATGTTTCACTGCTGCTTCTCCCGCAGCGGTTCTAAGCCTGCGTGGCAGCCCTGCGGGGGCTCCATGGCCCTCTGGTGTGCGTGGGAGAGAGCAACCGTGACGCGTCAGCCACCAGGGAGTTGGTAGGGGGTGGCTTTTTGGGGGTGGGGCGGGGGGGGGGATTGGGTGGGGGTAGAGGTTTTGTATTGAGGGCCAGTGATGACGTTTTGATATTTATTTCCTGCTACTGAAATTTGAATCTGAGTGAATTGTCCCTATTTCTGATGATGTCGGTATAGCAAAGCTGCAGATTCATAAAGTAATGATCAAATCTTCCTTTCTTTCCGTGTGCGTTTCTAAGAAATAGAGCCAACTGATTTTGTATGTAAATACCAAGAGCAATTTACCTGGTACTAAACCCGCACGCACCAGTGCGGACCCTTCCCCGCCCTCGCCCGCTCCTCTCCTTCCATCTTGGAACCTGTCTCCATTATGTGACCCAGCCCTGGTTCTGGCTCGGTCAACAGATCCCAGTGAGGGGTTGTGTGTGTTTAGGCCTCATTTCTTTGTCTTTTTCCTACTCTGTTCCTGGCATTCGCTGATTTCTAGTGTATACTCTGTAGTCTCAGTCCGTGTTTGATTCCATTCCATGGAAATAAAAAGTATGTTGTACATACTGCGGAAGAATTGTCTTGCAAGTTAAGGCTTCCCCCTTTACTATAAGACTATAAATAAAAACTTATTTTATCCTTCTTAGTGGTGGTGGTGTCTTCTTGCCCTTGCAAAGGCTAAGATGGAGGGAAGAGCTCTGTGGAGGCCACTGAGCCAGTGTGGAAGCCTAAGAAGCAGAGGCTGCTTAGCTGGGCTTGCAGATCTGGGAGCACTCACAAGCCAGAGCTGCTCCCCCTTTGTTCTGAGGGCTTAGCCCAGCCCAAGGGGGTGGGTAGACCCCTGTGATAAGTAGAGGATGGTATCTTAGCTTGCTGGACTGAGGCTTCTGAGGTTCCAACAGGGAAGGGGTTAACCATGGAAATATCGCTAGATGTGGTTCCTGCTAAACAAATGAGCCATGGAGTTAGCCCAGAGCAGTGGGTTCAGGTTCCTTCTGGCATTCTCCAGGACCTTTCGATTCCAAAGAGTTCCAATATGTTAAGAGGAGTCAGCAGATCTGCCAAGGGCTGGATGTAAAGAGGCTACAACAACATCCAGTTGCTAAGGACTCAACACTAGACTGAACGTCTGTGACCTTGCGGCAAAGAGGATTTATGACCAGAACACAGCTCAACTTTGGTGTTCCTGTCTGGCTAACTGACAGTCACTCGCTGTTCCTAGACCAAGGAAGGAGTGAAGTCAGCTTTTCGATTTGCCACCATCTCTAGAATGGTGGGAAGTGCTGGGACTCCTCCCAGTTGGGTGTCAAATCCATAGTATTTTTTTTTGGTTAATGGTGGTTGGCAAATGTTTCTACGATAGACAATTTATAACATGAGCAAACAAAATGCACGATTACATTAAGGAAAATAAGGATGCTAGGAGATATTAAAGACAACGTTTTTAAGGCAGAGGAGAGGACTGGAATAAACACAAAATTGAAAATGAGAAGTCAGGTAATTGCATAAGCCCTCAAGGTTAGCATGTTTTTTTTTCCTCTTTTCCATCACCCTTAAATCTCTTCGTTGTGTGTCAGGCCTTAATTATAAACTCTGTATTAAGAGGCTGTGTGTAAGTTAGAGTGGGGTCGGTCAGGGTGAGCCTAGCAGCAGGTGAAACCACATTGATGGGGGATGAAGGGAGTGTGAAGCGGGGCAGCCAGAGGGCACGGAGCAAGCCACTCAGGGCTGGACTTCCAGAGCAAACAGAAAGAACCTGGGGAGAGGTGATGTCCCTTAAAGCAAGTCGTTGGCTCCAGGATGTTGGCTGGACAAGGGGTTGAGTCTTGGGCTTCTTCAGAAGATTTCAGTAAGCCAGTTGGAGGAAGAGGGGCAGGAGAGACAGCTGGTTCACCTTGGAAGATCTGAACCCTGTGAAGAACATGCTGAGCGGACGCTGGTAAAGAGAGGCTGGTGCCACCGGGAGCAGCTGCCTGGAAAGGAAGACAAGGTAGGAGACCTTGGGCTAAAGGGAACAAATGTCACAGCTAAGTTCCCTGTATGCGGTATGTGTGTCTAGGAAGTGAGAGTGTGTAGCCCCCAGGACACCGAAGCTTGGCTATAGCTTAACTTTGACAAGGATGTTATTCTATGGTTGGTTTTTGTCATTGCTCTCTGGACCCAACCCAGTAAAGCTCTCTGGACAGTCTGCACAAAAAGCCAGATAAGTCATTTTGCTTGATCGCTGCAGTGGGTGGCTTTACTGAGTGAGGGAGGGGCTTGTTAAGTCTACATTCTCTTTTCCACACTAATTAAGCCAATGTGTCCCGGCCCTTTTGCAGTGGTGAGCTTGATATTTCCCGACCTTTACAATTGCCCAAGTGCAAGAGTATTTAAAATGACCCAGTTTTTAAAGTTCTTGATATGCTAATCCCACTGTATTAATAGCTACAACCTCAGCAAAGAATTGTCTTAACTTACAGAGCTATCATCCTAGCTGGGAAAGGAGGAAAAAAAACTGGGTAGATGATAGGAGATAGAACCCTAAGCTAGGACTGAAAAAAACAGAATTCTGCTTCTAATAATGGAGTGCAATGTTTTACGTTTGGTCTCTGAAGTCAGACTGCCTGGTTCAAAATCCTGTCACTGCCACTTAATAGCTGTGTAATCTTGGGCAAGTCACTTCTCTTAGCCTCCGTGTCCTCATCTATAGATGAGGATAATAATAGTACTAACCTCAAAAGGTGGTTATGAGGATTAAATGAGATAATGCTCATAAGGCTGTTGACCTCTGGGCCAAGTGAGCACTCAGGAGCCAACTGTCACTATCTACACAACGCAGGTGACGGGCTGAATCTGCAGGAGGGAAACGCCCAGCTCCCGCACTCCTCCCGAAGAGGCCCCTGGTGCGTTAGTCTGGTGTCTGCCCGTGGCTCTGCCCATTCCCGCGCATCACTATTCAGTTGGCATCTCTGACCTTTGTATACTATTGGAAGCTGAGACAGAAGCCCCCATAGTGGTGTTACTCAAAGTGGAGTCCTTGGGCCATCCCCAGGGGTGCCTGTTAACAGGATTCCTGGGCTCCAACTCCCGTGGCCTGTTAAAGCGTACTGTGGCCCAACACCCAGAGTCAGGCTGTTTAACGAGTTCTCCCAAGTGGTTCTCATGCTACTCAGATTTGGCTACCCAAAGTCAGATAACTCAGGGAACAAAAGGAAGCTGCTGGGGAAAGTGGGGCACAGCTGAGCTGAATAAACAAAGTGGGTCTGTGGTCAGGCTCTTTAGGCTGCACTTGGAGGAAGGCAAGATGTGGTGGGGGAACTGGTCCCTGAGCTACCTTGATGGTGTTTCCCCTTCTTCCAATGGGGCTCTAACTTACTATTTTGGATGCCTAGCTGAGCTGCCAAATCCTTAAACTCAGGAAGGAAGCACGCCAGGGGCTGCCCCAGCCACTCTCTTTTGAGCCTCCAAGCGAGGGTGGTGTCGGGGCAAAACCCATCTTTATCCTGCGCCCTGGCCAGCCTCTGGCCACCAGGCAGGTTTATGATGCAGCCAGATCAAGGCCCTCTCAGGCCTGTTCTCCAGGCTGCCTTCTGGACCAGCTCCAGGAATGTTAAGCTACATCTCTTATTTGTTCAAAACGGACTTTCTCTAGCCTGAGGAGGAACCCCAGAGTTTGCCAAGTCCTCCACTAGATGTTGAGTGGAAAAGCCCTGGTGAGAATGAGGCCCTGTTGCAGGTACCATAGATAGATCCTGACTCTGCAGAGACAGACTTGCCTTCAGTGTGCAGGGCTTAGTTAGGTATGGGCTAAGTAATACAGCCCCAGATTTTCCCCAGGAAGGAATCAACAAAAATATTTTCTAGTTAATTCCTCAGGTAGAAAATATATTGGCCAAGTGCCCCATTCGTGGAACAGTTAGGGAAGGGCAGGTTTAACTATGTGTTGGACTGGAGTGACTGCATCAAGAGTCCGTGCCTGGGTTTTGGAGGCTCTCCTAGCAAAG
This sequence comes from Loxodonta africana, assembly GCF_030014295.1. NCBI lineage: Eukaryota > Metazoa > Chordata > Mammalia > Proboscidea > Elephantidae > Loxodonta > Loxodonta africana. The sequence continues at coordinate 77,000,780 of NC_087351.1, read as the reverse complement.
CATCATGGCCCCACTGTTAAGTGTCGTCATGGTTCAGCTTCATCAGGGCCAGGGGCAGGGGTAGGGAGTCCCAGAAGCTTCATAATCAAGGCCAGAGAGATGCAGGCCCCCAGCTCTAAGCCAGCCTATCTGGGTTGGCAGCCCAGCTCTGGCTCTTACCTTTGGGTCATAACATGAGAGTGGTAACACAAAGTGGCATTGTGAGGCTCAAATGGCATAAGTGAGTAAAGCCCTTGAACTGTGCCTGGCACATAGTAAGTTCTCAACAAACGGGAGCAATTCTCAGGCCTGTATACAAAAAAAAAAAGAAGTAAATTCTGGGCCATGCAACCAACATGTCTGAGCTTTGCTGAGATAAAGAGTAGATAACCTCTATCCTTCTCTGGTGTAATAAGGGTTGAGTGCATAAAAATCCTTAAAAGAAAGGGGAAGGAAATGTATATTGAATGCCAATGGGTGGTAACAAATAATATCTCCCTTGTTTTCTGAACAAACAAGACCACAAATCTGATTCGTTTTGGAAAAAAATGGAAAATGAAATATACTCTTGCTGGTGGGACCAGAACCACTAGCCATTAGCAGCCTGGTTTCAGTTCGTGTTTCTGCAAGTGCCTGGTGGCAGGTACGGTGCTGGGCACAGAGGCTGCAAACACACCTTGTGCCCCTTTGTTCCCCGCCTACGGCTGGCTCCAGTGGTGGTGGAGCCTTGCCTCAGAGGGGACCCTCTTACCCTTGAGCAGAGTCGGCCTAGTGGGGCGAGGTGGAGACAGGCCCATCAGCTCCTTGTGGCCTGATGACGGGCCCTCCAGGCATCCACCCTGGCTGATGTTTGCATGCTTCTGCATGGTGGGCGTGTCTAGAAGAGCCAAGCAGGTGGCCCCGGACAACTCACAACTAACTGGCAGAGTGGGTTCCCTCCTGCACCCAGCTCTTGTTGCCAGCTGCCAGCAGGCCTGCTTCAACTGCCAGGCCCCCCTTAGGATTGTTTTCCTTTGATGTCCACTGCAGGGGTGGGGCCCTTGTACACCTACAGCCTTCTGCAGGCAACATTATCCAACACAGTCACTGCTATTAAGTTTTCCCAGTAAATTGAAGGCCAAAGGGAAAATAAAACAAAGAAGAAGAAAAATCGAGGATCCAGTATTAAGAAAGCCATGCCAGAACCTTCTGCTCCAATGCCGAGCATGGAGAGGGATTAGCCTCCTACCAAGAAAAACAGAAACCTGACAGCTGCCACGGAGGCTTGTAGAGATAGGTGTGCCTTCTCACCACAAGCCAGCCCCTGTGCCAGCCCGGGAGCACTGAGCAAGCACTGCAAAGTCTGGTTCAGGAAATAACCAAAGGACGGTCAGAGCAGCCAACCACACCCTCAGTCATATATCACCCAGCCCAGGGGAGTCCAGTGACAGTGTGGCTCCCCCGCATAGTATTTGAGGGTGTCATTGTTTCATATCTCCCAGTGCCATCAACAACTCAGAGGTGGCAGGGGCAGATCTGGGGCTAAAGGCCAATGGCTTTGGGTCAAAAGGCCACAGCAAGGCCAACCAGCTGAGATGGAATGTCATGTCCACAGCAAATACCTACTGAAAGGCTAGTAGGAGCCTTCAGGTAGGGGAGACTCGTTAAACAATTTGACCGTTCCCCATCTAGGAAATAAGAGCTCAGGGTCCCTTTGCTGTTTTTAGGCAGGCATTTCCAACTGGGAGCTCTGACGAGGCCGGAGACTGGTCTCCGTGCTTCCAGCCACCTGCCCAGCACAGTGCAAGGCCTATCATGGGTGATCTCCACGGGTGCACAGATGTGTGCGTGCCAGTGGACTTCAGCTGCCTTGAGTATTCACCTCTGTGCACTTGAGCATCAGCCCTGGGGTTGGCTCTGCATGGGTTCAACTCACAAGGTATCAAGCAGCTCATATTCTAAGCCCAGCACTGTGCCAGATCGAGGTATCCTATAAAGCCAGGGCCCTGCGTTCAAGGAGCTTAGTTAGAGTAAGGGCTGTACCACCTTTCCCACAATCCACTGCACCTCAGCATCTAGACTTGGGGCAGCTGCTGCTCAGAGAGGGACTTGAAGGTGGAGCCTAGCAAAGTCAGCCTTCCTGGGGGTACAGTGTAGATCTCCAGCATTCATTTCACCATCACCATCGTTATCCCCTGACAGGGGGACCCTTTGCAGAGCACTCAACCATCCTCTTGCGCACCAGGCCCTGGTCAGCGTGTCTTGGAAGCAGCTTCCCTAGAGCCCTGTGAGGGAGGACCTGTCTAGCTTTCTTCCTTGAGAGGGTTTTGAGATTAAGCCCCGTTCTGGGTCTAGTAAGAAGCCCTGGTGGCACAGTGGTGAAGCGCTTAGCTGCTAATCGGACCCACCAGCTGCTCTGCAGGAGAGAGATGTGGCAGTCTGCTTCCATAAAGATTACAGCCTTGGAAACTCTATGGGCAGTTCTACTCTGCTGTATAGAGTCACTATGAGTCAGAATTGACTCAGCAGCAACTGGTTTTGTTTGGTTTTGGTTCTGGGTCTAGCTGAAGTCCCAGGCTCCTGTTATGCCTTTGTCTGCCCCATCAACCCAGGCCATCACAGGGAGAGCAGGTGGCAACATGAAGTCTCACATCCAGATAACCAATAGGTAGTATTTTAAAAACATTTTATCATGGAAAAATTTTAACGTGATAAAAGCTGAGAGAATAACATACTGAACCCAAATGTATCCATAACTCAGTCTCAACAATTATCAACATGCAATGCTTCTTGAAAGAAAAGGGATGAGAAAACTGCATTATTACTATTGAAAGTAAGACAGTGCTCACCAAATAAAACTGAAGAATTCCAAATCATTTATGTTGATATTCCCTCCTCAAGGATGTAGAGCCTAACTCCCCACTCCTTAAATAAGGACTGCGCAGAGTGACTTCCTTCTAAAATGCGTAGTCTGGAAAGGGGGGAAAAGACAGTGTAGAAACCCCACAAACTACCTCAGCTGAGCACTGATGAATCATGTTGATAGTATGTACCCCCGGTATGATGTGATGAGCAGGGTACTTTACCTCTGAGTCTTCCTCCCAAAACCCATAACCTCAGTCTAATCATGATAAAAACATCAAATTCCAATAGGGGGAAGTCATGGATTGGATTGTGTCCTCCAAAATATGTGTCAATTTGGCCAAGCCATGATTCCCAGTATTGTGTGGCTGTCCTCCATTTTGTGGTTTGAGTAATTATCTTCCACTTTGTGATGTGTTGTAAATCCTACCTCTATATGTTAATGGAGCCCTCGTGGCACAGGGGTTAAGTGCTCAGCTGCTAAACAAAGTGTCAGCAGTTTGAAAATCCACCAGCTGCTCCTTAGGAACCCTCTGAGGCAGTTCTACTGTGTCTTACAGGGTCGCTATGAGTCGGAATCGACTCAATGGCAATGGGTTTGGGTTTTTCTGGTATATGTTAATGAGGCAGGATCAGTGTGGGGTGTATCTTGAGTCACAGCTTTACAAAAGGGTATGAATCAGGACACACTCTTACTCAAGTCACACCCTTGCTTGAGTTACACCTTTTGTCTTACAAGAGATAAAAGGAGAGACAAGTGAGCAGAGAGAAGAGGGACCTCACTACTACCAAGAAGGAAGAGCCAAGAGCGGAGTGTGTCCTTTGGACCTGGGGACCCTGCGCTGAGAGCCTCTTAGACCCAGGAGAATATTCATGCCAAGACACATGTGGAAATCTCCAAGGAATGCCAGGCCCACAGATGTTGAGAGGAGACAAGGACCTTTCCCAGAACCAACAGAGAGAGAAAGCCTTCCCCTAGAGCTGGCACCCTGAATTTGGACTTCTAGCCTCCTAGACTGTGAGAGAATAAGTTTCTGTTTGCTAAAGCCATCTAGTTGTGGTATTTCTGTTATAGCAGCACTAGGTAACTAAGACAAGGGTCATCCTACAAACACACGTGACCAGCACTCCTGAGAAATGTCAGTCATCAAAAACAAAGTCTAAGAAATTGCCACAGCCCAGAGCAGCCTATGGAGACATGACAACTAAATGTAATGTGGCATCCTGGGTAGGATCCTGGATCTGAAAAAAGGGCATTGGGTAAAAACCAAAGCAATCTGAATAAAAGGTATGCTTTTAGTTAAAATAATGTATCAATATTGGTTCATTAGTTGTGATAAACGTACCATAGTGAGGTCAGATGTTAACAATAGGGAAAAATGAGTATGCAGTATATAGGACCTGCGTCCTTACAGCTTTTCTGTTGATCTAAAACTATTCTAAAATAATTGTTTTTTAAAATATATTATTTTTATTATAATTATTGTTGCTGCTGTTATTTGTATTTTCGGGGCTGTTTCTGCAAGGTGACCAGAGGCCAAGGGAAAGTTTTCCACTAAGCTGGGCTAGCAGTGAGCCCTCTGTTCTGGCCCTACCTGGTTTTGTTCTTGGATGTACCAGGGGAGTAGGGGGATGGAAGCTCAGGCCACCAGGCCCAGGTTTTCTGAACCTCACGCACTACCTGTGAAAACCAGAGACGACAAGCCTTATTGCAGGGAAGTGCAAGAGGGTGTCCAGGGACTGGCTAGGCGTGCCGGGCGGGTTGGAGAAGGCTGGCTGTCTTCAGGTCTGCGGTCAGCTCCCGGGAAGACTGACTCATCACGGTGTCGCTGCCTGAGTCACGCCAGCCTCACGCTCTGTACTGGGGCGGCACGCATGGCACAGCGAATGCCACCCTATGCCTCTGACAGGGCAGAGTAGAGGGTCAGAGGGTGAGGTGGCCCTGTCCTGCTTGCTGTCACCACCCCCTTCTGAGTGAAAGATGGAGGCAGGCATTAAGAGCCTCAGTCATCCAGCCCTGGAGGTCACCCAAGCATGCCCCCCCGCCCCGCCCCCAGGCCTAGAGTGATGGGAGAGAAGCTTGAGCTTCGGAGGCAGCAGGTATGGGCTCAGGTTCAGACGCCGCCCCTCAATAGCTACGGATCCCTGGGTTAAGCTCTCTGACCTGTTTCTCCAGTTGTAAAATGCAGATAATACACCTGCCTCACCCACCTCATGAGGTTGAGTCAAGGGTCAAATGAGGAAAGTGCCTAGAGCAGGAGGGACTCTCTCAGGGGTTATTGTTTGGGTGGATGTGCCAAGAATGGTCAGGGTTCTTCAGGCAGCAAATAAGGATCTCCTTGGTCTTGGGGCTAATCTGGGATAGCATTCTGTATTTATTGGGATGCTTTTGGATGCAAGTAATAGTAAATATAACTCAAATTAGCTCATAAAGCTGAAAAATCCAGAGGCAGAGGGGCCTCGGGAGCGGTGTGATAAGGGTTCCGGCCATGTTCCCAGGGAGTCTTTGTGTGCTGGCTTCTCAGGCTGGCTTCCTTGTAGGCAGGAAAATGACTGTAGAAATCCCAGGCCACACAATACACTACCCCTAAAAGGAGTTGCTTCCTCTCTACCATCAAATGTCCTGGGCTTCTCTCTTTGGACTATATAAGGTTACCTGCTGAATCACTGTCGCTATCTAAGCTATGCTGATTAGTTTAGGCCTGGGTCACTACCAAACTTGAACAGATTACTGAAGTAAAGGATAGATTTAAATGATTGGTTTAGGCTAATCAGGGTCTGGCCCTAGGAGAAGGAAGGAGGTCAACCTCACCCAAACTTTTTGGCTGCTACAGTTGGGGAGTAGGGGGATGGATACTAGGGGAGTAGGAGGCCAGCATGGTCCACTACAGGTTTCCATCCCAGTAATAATCCACTGTTGTAGAGAACAATGGCAGTCTGCCTCTCTAGCATCCATTTCTCCCTTTTGGTAAGAGCCCTGATTTTTCATTTGGGGCTTCATTCCTCCCCCATCCTTAAATTATGTGAATCTGATAGTGCCTCATTTCCCACTGTGGGAAAACCATGTGACCAAGATTTAAGCCAATCTGCACTGTATTCTCCTGGCCACTGTGGTTGCTTCTCAGAAAGGCACTGGACTTGATCAAAGCCAATAGAATGCAATGATTCTCACTGGGAAGGAAGACTAGAGCAGTGTCAGCTGCTCTGTTCTCTGAACTTGAACTCCAGAGGATATAAGGTCTGGAGCTGCTGCTGCTGTCATTTTGCAACCACACAGAGAGACCCCGAGGTTGGGGCTGGTAAAAGAGGGAGCATTGGAGAGAAATGGAGAGGACAGAGACCTACTGAAGCCACTTACAGCCAACCTAATTCCTGGACTTCGCAGTGTCTGAGTCAACACATTTCCTCTTGGCTTTAAGCCAGTCTGAGTCAGGTTTTCTGTCAGTTCCAACAGTGTCTTAAATCATACAATTCTCCTTCCTACGTGTAAAGGCAGGGAACAGCAACAAGTGAAGGGCAGAACAGCAAAGGGGAAAGGCCGTTCATTGTTCTGTTTGTGTCGTGCCCTATCATGAAGCTACTGGCCAGAATCTAACATGTGCCTTTAAGCTCAGAAATGATGCCATCGAGAGCAGGCAGTTTAGGAATAATCTTGTTTACAGGTATGATTATCTAAGAATTTACACCAGCTTAATCATGAGATGCCCCTTCTGCTCCCAGTAGGGCCTGACAGGCTTCACACCTTATACAGCACTCAACTCAAGGTGATCTGAGGTAGGCTCTAAGAGGGAAGTCTGGCCCACCTGGATATAGAGATCTGTTGTAGTTTTGTATTTCTTTATTGATGGAGGAAAATACTTACTTGGGGTAACCCATCTTGAATGCTATGTAAGTGTCTCCTATTTAAGGATCTACATGATAAACACCTCAGAGAATTTACCAGGAAACCTCCAGACCCAACTGGGAGTGGAAAGGGAATGTCATGGATATGCCAGCGTAAACTCCTCTGAGATAATAATAATATAGTAAGCGACCCTCTCTTCTCAACCTTGCTAAATGTTACCTACCCTTTGAGCCCCAGCTCAAATCCCCCCTCTCTGGTACAAAGCCAGCTCAGACTGGAGTCTCTTCTGGCTCTTAATCATAGCAATTATTACTGCAATTAATCTCTCAGTATCTTGAGGCTTCCAGTGTCCTCTAAGAAGGTTTAGTCTTTTGTTACAGTGATGGGAGGGATGCATTTCAATGTGTTACTTTGCAGCCCGAACCTTTAACAGGGTAAAAATAGCACAGGAGGCAGGAATTACCCTACCTCTGAGGATACCTTCTTCTCTTCCCTCCAAGGCCACAAAGTACCCACCATCTTGGCCACCCTTGGGAGAAGATCTCTGGCTCAATGAAGAGGAAAGCCAGGTGACTATGGGGTTCCAATCTGTCCCTGTGACAGCATCCCTGCCTCTGGCTAGGACATCCATCCATCCATCTACTCACCAGGTGCTGAATGCCAGCTCTGGGGCTACGGAGCCCAGTCCCCACTCATGGGGAGACGGGCACACAGGCAGTCAACGATACACACTGTGTGGAGTGCTATGACAAAAGTAAACGGAATCGCTATGGGGAGCGTAGGCAAATAGCTCTCCCACTCCTTTTCAGTCCCACTGCATCCTCAACTGGAGTGAGAAGATCAAGTCAGATCTCTTTGTCATCACCAGGAGGAGACTGGCAATCAATGAGTAACCTTCAATACCTTCTAACATTAGGCATCCTGAAGGAATTTTTTGGCAGAGATCACAAATAAGAGACGTTGTAGAAAATGTCATTCTTTTATTAATTCAAGGAGGTGAGACATAGCCCAGTATGCCAAAGCAACAGGGAATAAGAGGCAGCAATGGCCAGAGTTTTGAGAAGAGCCTCATGCTGCATCTCCACGCTCCAGTTTGCCTGCAGCCCGTGGCTGCTCACGTGAACGCCGGTGACATGGAGTTCACTGTGACGCAACAGTGAACAGACGACCCAATTCGACAGCCCACTCACCAAGGGGCTCAGTGTGGGCGGGCAGCAGAGGCACTCACTCCCACCAGCAGGTCTACAAGGCAACTTGCCTTGCAGCAGCCGGCTTATTTAGCACTGGATTTTACTTCTGCGAGCCAATAGTGGGCAGAACGTGAAAAAATCCTGAGTCAGAAATTAAGGTGAGAGATTTAGTAGTGTTAATACTTTAGGTGAGAAAAGATAACACTGTCTTCAAGGAGGGTGGCCTGGCAATCTGGTGGAAGACAGATGGAAATAAACAGGACAGTCCTGGGCTACAGGTGCTGCCTTGAGGACACCAGAGGGGTTTTCAGGGCACATGATGGGGTGCGTGAGGGGGCTGCTTCCTCCTCCACAGAGTTGAAGTAGAGGTTCCTTTTCCACTCATAATTGGTTTCCCAGGTCTAAGTCACCACACCTGGGGCTGAAGCACCACTTGCGGCCTTGGAGAGACTGCAGGGCTCTGTTCTCCGGCTGAGGAAGGACTCCAAGTTCACACAGCACTTTCTCCCCCAGCTCCAGATGACCAGGGTGGGAGGTGAGAGGTATCGAAGAAATGCAGGGAGACTTGAGTATCTCCTAGTGGAGTTCCATCAGTGTTTTTTTCTGGAGAACTCGTATTTTCAGTCCCTGGGCAGGCACCTGGCCCGCCAATTTAATGGTGGTGTGCGGGTAAGAACCGCAGTGGTGGCTCTGGCTGCTGTAATACTCATAGACATCATTTATTTCAATACGACTGTGCAGGCTGGAGAGCTGGCGGGAGGGGCTGCTTCCTGTCAGCATGCACTGTTCCCCAGCCTAACCCTGGGCAGGCCAGAGGCGGCTTTAGATGTCACACGAGCTGATAGATTTTTGGTTTGACAGGTGTGGAAAGGATTCAGAAACCACGCCACAATGTTCTCCAAACCCAGAGCCAATGGTTTTGTTTAACAAGAAAGGAAAAAAAGAGAGCCACAGCTCAGAGTGGCTAAGGCTTGCGTTGCACAGAATGCACTACGTATCGGATCGTATTGACCTTGGTCTGACTGGGGCGGTGGGTGAACACAGCCAGGGAACCCCATGTCCTCTAGTCGGTGGCAGGCTCTGCTGCTGCCTCATCCTCCTGCTCCTCGAGGCTGGGGACTGGCTTTTGCAGAAAGTGCATGGTGGCCTGGATCACCTTATCGGGTCCAATGTTGTACACAGGGTGAGTGGGCTGCTGCAGGGAGACAGACAGATGACAGTTAATCACCTCGGTGCTCTGCAGCAAGTGTTCACCTCCTTGAACACATAGTGTGCTTCTAAGAATCTACTATGTAGAACCATCAGAATATACACAAATATTTATCACACCAGGCCCAAATGTTCAACAGCCTGTACCAGGTCCACAGGGTATTTGCTAAAAACATACTATATTACATGAAACACCAAGTAATATTATACAGCCATTAAAAAGCATGCTTTCAAATACTTAGTGATATGGGCAGATGCTTATAACATATTGAGAAAAACAGTATGCACAGTATCATCCCCAACTTACTTTTAAGAAGTGTGTACATGAGGGCAAAGAACTTGCTTTGGCTCTATGGCTCTGGTTTCTGAAAATAACCAGAGCAATCAAGACAGGCATTTGTCTTCCAAAATAGCCAGGCAAGTAGGGGCTACAGAGGCCCACACCTAGCAAACGAACTTCAGGGCCTAAATGCAGACATGCATATTCACTGATTGGACTGATAATAACTATGCGTTAAGGCCCAAGTCATGCATATTCATTGAGGTCCCAACCAGTAGGGGACCTGGGACCTTGGAGGGCTCTCTTTTGGGGCCTTGTGGATTGGTGAGAACATCTGTGTATGGTAGAGGGTGTGGTGTGTGCGTCCCTGGGAACAAAGGAAGCCTTGTGGTATCGGGACCTCTCCCAGACCTTGCCTGATGCGTCTCTGGGCTTGTATCCTTTCTGGTTGTACTAAATAGGTGACTGCAAGTACAGGTAGCCTTTGTGAGTTCTGTGAGTCATTCTAGCGAATTATCGAACCCACCAGGGGCAGTGAGAACCAGCAGAGAGGCTAGTGTTTTGCCTATTTGGCAGGGGCTGGAAGGACAGAGTCCTAACTTGTGGAGACCCAACTCTGGGTGGTTAGGGTCAGGGAGAGAAAGTGCCATATGGGTGGCTGGTATCAGAATGATCAAGTGGAAAAGTGAGGATATGAGTTATCTTCCCATTTTGGAACTTAGCTTTATGGAGACTATCGTTCATACAGTATATGTGATGTATATGAACAGACATCCACCAAAATAGTAACAGTGATGTGTGATTGTTCTCAGTTTTCTTATTTATACGTGTGTGCGTGTATTCCAGTTATTAAGACAATGAGCATGTATTTACATTTGTAATCAAGAAAATGAACCGTAACCCTACTGTGCAGTAAGGGTGTCAGGCCATGTTTAAACTCTTTTATTTTACCGTACTTCGTCACAAAAAACCCAAAGGAAACTTTAGGTCTGCGACAGGGCATAACCCTAGGCCAGGATTCAGGACTCTCCCCCTCTGGGAGAATGAAGAGGACATAATCACAGGAGAGATTCATAAAATTATAAGAGAACACTATGAGCAAATTCATGGCAAAACATAATGAAAATTCAATAAACTGAGTAATTTTATAGAACAATATAAATGGTCAATATTGACTCAAGAAGGAATTTTTTAAAACCTATTTTTTTATATGAATAAATTAAATCAATAATTGATTATTCTGTCATCACTGCTTCACCTCCACAGAAAAGATACTAGGCCTTGATGTTTTGTTCAGGCAAGTGTTATCAAACCTACAAAAATCAATCTTTAACCTATAAAAACTTTTTCAGACTTAAAAAAGGGGGGGGGGAAGCTACCCATCTAATTTTATGAGGCTGTATTATCCTAAAATTACACACAACATGACAACTGGCAGAGGCCCCATCATTTGATCACTCTGGACATTCTTAACCGGGCTCACATCACAGACCCAGAGGACATCCTGGAGCGTCTCCTACCACCAGGCTATTCTAGAACCCATGCAGCATGAACATGCTGCCCTCAGGGAGCCGACATTTCTGAGGGAGGCAGACAACAAACAAGCTGAACGAACACTTCCAAGCTGCGAAGAGTGCTGTAAGGGGACAAAAGAGGCCCGACGGCAGCACACTAGGGACGATCCCAGCTACAGAAGGTGTCTGGTGCAGCTTCTCTAAGATATGGCACTAGGCAGACAGCTCACGGAGAGGTGAGGTCAGCCATGCAGTGCAGTGTGGCTGCTACAGGCCTGCAGGGACTCACTGCCTGAGTAATAATCGCCTGTGGCTTCCTCAGAGAGGGGACCCTCGTAAGTGGTAGTAGGTTGGAGGCCCTAGAATAAAGGCACAAAACCTCTCTCGTGGATTAGTCCACCGGCCGGAACTGAGTTGGCCTAGAAGGGTGTTCCCTCCACAGTCACAAAATGGGGAGAAAGTCCTCATCCTCATGAGTGGGCTGCAAAGTGGGAGGAGGGTAGGACTGTGAGCTGACCAGCCTGTCTACACAGGACACAGAGAGCTAGTTCCACACACCAACGGCGCTGTGCTGCCTCCTTGGCAAGTCCCCCGTCCTGGGGCCCTGTGAAGGAGAGGTGTTGAGCCGCCCACCCCACCTTACCAGAGCGTTCTCAGGCACCCCCAGCACCACATCATGCAGCATGGCTCCGCTGCCAAAGTGCTGGGCTATGGACAAACCGCTCAAGCAGTAGCAGGTGTGGTAGAAGTCACGTGACCTGCAAGGACAGGGAGGCTCTGAACAGGTGCTCCTCTGCTCCCAAGTCTCTGGAGCAAGTGTTATCAAAACAGGGCTTCCACGGGGTTTGTCCAGGTTCCAGCCCCTCTAACAAGTTCCCGGGCGACGCTAATGCCGCTGGTTTGGGACCAACTCTGAGAACCACTAGCAGAGCAGTGGTTCTCAAAATGTATTATACGTAAGAATCACCTGGGGATCTTGTTTAAAATGTAGATTCCGATTCAGTATATCTGGGGTGGAAATGCAAATTCCCAGCAGGGGTGCAAACTGGAATGAACTGGTTGGCACCAATGGTGGCCACACACATTCAGGGGCTGTGATGCTCACACATCCCACCAATGCCCCCCACACGGCTAGAGGGAATGGGTTTTCCCAGCAGTTTTTTTTTTAACCCATCCTTCAGTCCTGCCCAGAAATGTGAACTGTAATTTTAGAGTTGGTCTCTCCAGCTGTCTTTTGGAAAGGGCTGGAAGGCACAGCTCTCTGGTGCCAGTGCTAAATTAATATATTTGTCTAGAAAAAAACAACAAAATGTCTAGAAATGGACCAGATTCTTCCTATAAATTGCTGGGGACTGACCTTCAGCGGGACCTTCCCCTGGATGCTCAGGGAGGATGTTGGGGGAACAGGGGGGCAGCAGAGGAGGGCAGGGATTATGATTTCCCCTTTCTTTTTAAATTACGGCACATACAGCACCTCAGATTTTGTCATTTAATCCACTCTGTAATAGCTGTTGTGATTACAATCTCTGTTTACGACACTCGGGGGTTTTAAAAATCCTGTATCGTGTTCTATTTAAATCAGTTTGGTTAAAAAAAAGAAAAGCTAACAACCCAGAAATTTGCTGTTTATGTATCTGGAGGGAGATGGTGTAGGTGGCGGGGGTAGGGGGGCAACTGGAGATGGGGGACACACCCAGTTGGGGTACTTTTTCCCATGCAACACTAGCACTAGGCAGCTGGAAGGGCCAGCAAAGATGGAAAGGGGCGCCTAGGCTTTTCCTGTAAAGGCTTTGGTAGGTGCTTCCACCGAGGGGCATGCTCCTCTCTCCCCTTCCCAGCTCTCCCTCCCTCCCCAGAGAAAAGGCACTCACTTGCCAGGTTTATCCAGAAGCCCCCCAGCGGGGCACTGGCAGCACATCAGAATGTACTCCTGCAGGGCCTGCTGATGAAACATCCAGTGGCTCATACTGAGGGCGGGATCACCTGTGAGGAGGCAAAGGACAGTGAGGGCCTGGGGGAAGGAAGCAAAGGCAAGTCCAGCAAAGTACCCATGACTTACTCGTATTTAACTACCTGATGGAACCAGTCAAGGTCTCTATTCTTGAAAATTATACTCAAGACATGAATATAACATCACATGTCCCTTCTGAACCGTGACATGAATCAAAGCGCAGCAGCTCAAAGCGGTGCTTTCACTTTCCTTGAAGTGTACCCCACTAACTTGGAAGACCACCCCAGACCACATCTCCGGCAGGCAGTGAACTAGCCGCTTGGCTTAGCTTTCCAGACTGGCTTGTGTTACTGCTCCTGACCTCGGCTCATGACGCTTCTTAAGGCATTTCCTTTAGCGAATCTCTGAAACTTGCTAGCCAGACTCTAATCAGCTATGGGAACACTTAACAGGGGCAATAAAGTCTTATTCCTTCTCCTAATTGCCTAAGCCTGAATTTAGACTCTCTTCAAAGGGAATTTTCCAACTTTTCTCTTGGCTCAAAAAGTTTTACTAAGAGGCATTCCTGGTAAGTGCCCTCCTGCATCATGTAATATGATGGTGCTGTTGTTGGCAGCTGTGGTAGAGGCCGCTCTGACACATGGCAGCCTGGGGTATAACAGGATGAAATGTTGCCTGGTCCTGCGCCTTCTTCACGATTGTTGATTTCCAAGGAGCAGCTGGTGGATTCAAACTGCTGACCTTCTGGTTAGCAGCCAAATGCTTATTAACCACTGAGACACCAGGGCTCGCTCGCTCTCTACATACATTTACCATGGGGCTTCACTCCATCTCCTTTTACTTATTTTCAAGGTTGTTTCCAGTTCCTTGCAATTATAATGATGCAATGAACATCTTTGTGAATATTCTCCATTTAGGATTATTTTCTTCAAACAGATTCACGGGAGTGGAATTAATCAGTTGAAGGGAATAAACATTTTGAAAGCTTTTAGGAGATGCTGACAAACTACTTTCCAGAATAGCTTTAAAAATTTATACAGCCTCCAGTAGCATTTAAAATGTTACTGTATTATCGGCAGCATTAGCCACTAAAAAAATTCTCAGTAATCGAAACGCTAAAAACAGTACCTGATCATTTATTTTGATTTGCATGTCTCTGATTACTAGAGTGAAATTTTTCCAAAACTTTACTAGTTGCATTTTTTTTTTTTTTTTTTTTTTTTTGAGATGCCATCTATCTGTCCATTGCCTTCTGAGAGCCATTAGTCAAGTTTATTAATCTGGCTTTTTTATATTTACCCTTTATCTGTGACATCTGCTGCACATATTTTCCCCTGGTTTTTTGACCTTTTTTTAATGCATGAAGTTTTAAATTTATGCTGCAAACTGTTGATTTTTCCTTTGTGACTTCTTTTAGAAAGCGTATTTAATAGATACGGGGTTTCCTTTTGGGGTGAAGAAAATCTTCTAAAATTGATTATGGTGACGGTTGCAAAATTCTGTGAATGTACAAAAAAAAATCCACAGAATTGTACCCTTGAAATGGATGAACTGTATGGTATGTGAATTATCTCTTAATGAAGCTGTTATTAAAAATCATATTTATTAAACTTCAGGAGATCTGCATTAAACAACTGTACCACATATACTTTTCATTTATAATCCACAACAAACAAAGGGCTACTGTTATGACATCAGTGATAACCTATGGCCAAAATGAGAATCTGAAAAGAAAATGCTGTTTTTATTACTAAAAAGATTACAGAGTGTTTCGGTCACCTCCTACATTACTGGAGTTTGGAAGTTCAAGAACTCTACAAGGAACCTGCAGAGATCCTGAATTAGCACACCAGCACTCATAATCATAGTAGGTTGAAGGGAGATATGATTACAGGGGATAACTGTGTACTAGAATCAGCCTTTTAAATCTCTTACACACACCCAAACCCAAACCCAACCCACTGCCATCAAGTCAATTCTGACTCAGAGTGGACCTATAGGGACAGGGTAGAACTGCCCCACAGGGTTTCCAAGGCTGTAAATCTTTACAGAAGCAGACTGTCCCATCTTTCTCCTGTGTAGCAGCTGATGGGTTCAAACCACTAAACTTTCAGTTAGCAACAGAGCACTTTAACCACTGCACCACCACGGCTCCACCCCCCCCCCCCTTAAACTATAGATCCCCATTCTAATGTCTGAGCCCTGGTGGCGCAGTGGTTAAAGTGTTGACAGTTCAAATCCACCATCCACTCCTTAGAAACCCTATGGGGCAGTTCTACTCTGTCCTATAGGGTCACTATGAGTCAGAATTGACTCAGTGGGGTAAAAACAATGTCACACTGCATTTCAAAGGTACCTTTCATCTAAGAAATCAAGTCTTTCCAAACAACTGACAGGGGTAGCTCAATTTCACAGGTGGAGAAGTACAGGCATAGGGTATGCCTCACAGAACACACAAGACACTAGTAAGTGACAGTGGAACCAGAATCCCACAGGCCTGCTGCCTTCTTAGTGTTCCACAAAAATGAAATAATGCACTGATTAGTCAGCCTGTGATATTTCTGAAATATTAATTCATTCTTCTCAAATACTGTCTTCTCCACATGCAAGACAGCACTGTTGTGGAGCTACTGACAGTCACTTGCCAAGTCAGGGGATGCCCTGGATTCTTGGCTGCACTGTGTCAATCTTTTTTTTTTTTAGTTAGCAATACAATCATTGCCTTTTAAAAATGTATTTGTTCATTTACTAAGATAAAAGTAATAATGCATACGGTTAAAAAAAAAAAGTAGAGAAGGATATAAAATAAAAAGTAAGCCTCCTTCCTCTCCCAAAGGTTCCCACTGTTAAAGAAAGGAGTCTGATCTGTGTATGCTTCCAGGGAAAGTTTTGTGTCTGCAGCCTGGATGCACACAGATGCACACGGCCGTCCTCCGCACTGCTTTAGGCCGCGCCTTTCGCGCTTAGTGTTGGATCCTGGAGAGTGTTCCATGTCAGCCCACAGAGATCTGCTCTTGTATGGCCAGATCATAATTTATTTAACTTTCTGATGGGCATTTGGGTTGTTTGCTATTAAAATCTGACTTCAATATACATCCTTTGTTAATCTCTCTGCAAATAAACTCCCAACAGTGCAGTTGCTGGGTTTAAAGGGTATGTGCCCTTATAATTTAAACTGATGTCTCCAAATTGCCCTCCAGAAAGTGATGCACCAATTTTACACCCTCACTAGCGGTGCGGAAGTGCCTGGTTTCCCACACACTCCCCAACACAGGCTGCTATTAGGTTTTTAAATCTCTGCCAATCTGATAATAAAAATAAATAGTGCCCTACTGTTCTAACCTGCATTTCTCTAACTGCAAGCGAGCTGAACATCTTTTTGTTCAATTAATGGGCATCTGCAGTGGTTACAAGCATGGCTCTGATGCGAGCCAGTCTGCACAAGGACCTACTAATGGTTGTAGGTGGCGACCAGGTGTGTTACGAAGCTACTCACTTAACCTCTCTGTACTTTGTGTCCTCATCTATAAAATGGGGATAGCAATCGTAGTTATTTCAGAGGATTGTTCTGAGGCTCAAAACAGGAAAATACACATGAAATGCTCAGCACAGTCTCTGGGACACGGTGAGTCCTCACTAAGTCTCAGTGGCCAGTAAGAGCAGCAGCTGTAGCAGACGCAGTACTAAAAATAGAAGTAACCATAATAGTAGCACTTCCTTTTATGGGATCTGTCCAGATTCTTTGCCTGTTTCTCCATTGGTGGTTCATCCTTTAATTGATGTGTATGAATTTTTTTAAATTAAAGAAATTAGCCCTGCATCATATGTCACAAATATTTTCCCGTTTGCTACTTGTCTTATAAAATTTCCCTTCTTTTAAAAAATAACTTTGTTTTTCTTTACCCAAGAAAAGCATATTAGCTGTAGAAAAATCAAAGATACAAGAAAAAAAAAAAAAGAAGGAAAATGACAACCAGATACTCTCTATTAATATTTTGGTGTCGACTCTTCACTAGAAACGGGACTGCAGGCGTACTGATCAGAAACCTAACTCTGATCACAACGTATTATGAATGTCTTTCTACTTTATAAGTCCTTTTGACTCCCAAGGTCAGTATTTTGCCTACTGCTCAAAATACTTCCCTTTGATCCAGACCACTGTCTGTTTCAAGTCTACTAATTCCAAGACGGAAGTAAGCTTCCCTTCAGGCCCAACATGGGCCTTCTCCCAGGCAGTGGAGAAAGCTAGAGGCCCAAGAATCACAGGCAACCTTTTCCACAGGAAAGCTTTGAACCGGACTAGTCCTCCAGAGCTGGTGCTGCAATAAGCAAAACGTCAACAGCAGCGCCCCCTGCAGGTGCTGGCAGGTAGCTCTCCTGTTAAAGCACTCTCCAGATTTTCCTGCCAGCTGCAGAATGGCTGCACTTATCCCGGCCAGGGACAGGTACGGAAAAGGCTGACGGTTTTACCAGGTGCTCAACCTCACCAGTTCCAAATAAAAAGATCACCAAAACTGCACGTTATTTCTGGTTTTGGAAACATTGTACTCTCAGGGAATTGCTGACTTTCCTACTAGCGGTCAAGCCAGAAACTGGGCAGGCTCCCAAGCTGGGGGAACCCTGAGACCAAAGCCCAGTGTCCCAGAGCCTGGGCTTGGAGTGACCGGGTGGGAGAAATTTCAGGACAGACCCAGCAGCTGAGAAAAGGAAGTCTCTGTTTATTTCAATTCACCATCAAAAGTGGCCACAACTTAAGAACCCAAATGCAATTAAGAAACTAAAGAAACAGGTTCAGAAAGAGAAGCCAAACAAGAAGAAAAGCAGGAAGGGGGAGTGAAAAAGAGTATGATCTTCTACATTCAAACAATTAATTACGCAACTACTATGTCCAGTGAAAAGCTTCCCTCTGGGCCAAGGGTCTCCCTCTACAAACAGGTCCCCCACCAGCAGGGCAGCCATGAATTCCCCTCTCCCACTGGCTTACTCGGAGACACCCTGTTCTCACACAAAATAAATGAGTAAGATGATTCAAGAGTTGGCAGGCAGCCTGAGATTTCAAGAGATAATAAGGGAGTGTTCCCAGAATTTTTGCTTGCTCTATATGACTACTATATTGGAGATGGTTCTGTATCTCCAATTGAGACTCCACAGAAAAGAACATGAGTTTCTCCACTCCAACAGCAAGAGTAGAACAAACTTGTACTTCACACTGTTCAGTGAATTTAAAATAAAACATTTCTGCTGGCAACAACGACACAGCCAGCCATGCATGCTTAGTCTTTTCTCAGTGGGTCCTGGTTCCCTGCCCCTTGATGCAAGTGCCTATCCTGTCATTGTGTGACCATGTGCAGAGGGTGGGTTTTCAGTTCTGACATGACAAATAAGGAGCTTTGGGTTGGGAAGTGGCTCACATCCAGCTGAGGTGGCAGGCACCATGGGGCCCAGGACAGGAGTGGGCTGGCCCCTCCAGATAACGCAGAGGCAGCAACAGCCCCATACCAGTTTAAAAGGAGCTCATTCTTACCACAGGGGCAGTGGTGGTTCAGTGATAGCATTCTCACCTCCCCTGTGGAAGACCTGGCTTGGAGTCCCAGACAATGTACGTCAAGCACAGCCACCACCCATCTATCAGTGGAGGTTTGCGTATTCTATGAAACTGAAGAGGTAGACTGAGACGGAAAAAGGCCTGGAGATCTACTTCTGAAAATCAGCCAATGAAAACCTGATGGATCACAACAGTTCCATCTGTAAACAATCATGGCACAGGACTGGGCAGCATTTAGTTCTGTTGGGCATGCGGTCCCCGTGGCCAGCTAAAAACAATTTCTGGCTTCCACAGCTAGTTTGAAACAACAATGACCCTTAAACCAGTGGGACAAAATCCTATTCTGCATACGCATGCCCTACGGCAGGAGGTTCCAGGCAGGTTCAGGACAGACAGACCTTGTATCAAACACTAAAAAATCACTCTGGCTTCCTGATTTGGAGTCCTGGTGCTGTAGTAGTTAAAAACTTGGCCACTAACCAAAAAGGTCAGCAGTTCAAATCCACCAGCTGCTCCTTGCAAACACTATAGGGCAGTTCTACTCTGTTCTGTAGGGTCACTATGAGTAGGAACCAACTCGAGGGCACCTGACACCACCACCCAGGGAAGAAATCTAACCCCTGCTGACAGGCCCCTGGACTCACCTTGGGCATGCAGGGCTCGATGGAGCAGGGGTAGAAGCCCAGCCTGCCAGAAGGAGTAGCAGCCATCCACCAGCTTGTTGCAGCGGCCCTGAAATCCACCTTCAAATCGCATCTGCCGACTCGTCACCCATTGCTGAGAGTGAGACACAGATAGAAGACGTGGTTGTGGGCTGACTGAGATACAAATCCAGAAAGACAAGTCTCCAGAGGCCTGGCACTTGAGTTTTGGTACTTCAACTGTCTTACCTTCCTTTCTCTCACTGCCACAAAAGATAGCGTGCAACATTTAAGCTGACCCCTCTCAGGCAACCACACTGATCTCAGCTCAGCTCTCCCGTTCCAGCTCTCTCCAGATCTTCCTGGCAATTAAAAAATGACTGCACTCTCGTCCCTGCCGGGGACAGGGTCAGTACCTAATAGACAACTAACTACCTTTTTCCTGGTTCCAGATCTGTGCTGGTTCCCAGAGAATAGAGAGGCCAAGTTAGCTTGTAAGGAGACCTGCAAAAACCTCGTAATAAGCAACAAGGCTGAACCAGTAAATTTAAAGGCAAACCATCAATGACGATTTCTAATCACTTTCTCTGCTCAGGGAATTTTATTAAAAGGAGAGGAAGGGAATCTTGTGCTACATCTCATCAGATGATCTCAAACTGTTCCTGTATTTTTATCTGGCACCCAAAGTCTCTTCCCAAGCCCCTAGCAGACCTGGGTACAGAAGCCATCAGTCCTGATAACCAAATGATGGCTCTGCCCCACCTTGCTGCTCTGCTTCTCCAGGGGAAGCTGGTTGGCTCATATAAGAAAATCTCTGAAGCTACACAATGGCTCTTGATGTCACCCTGGTGGTCACACATGATACTACCATCCTTCGCTTATCTCCACATGTTCTAAACACGCTATACTACTGAGACAGAGATAGTCATGGGTTTGGCCTGTAGGAAGGAGCAGAACCAACTGGCTGAGCAGATATTGAGGTTTCCATTTCCCTCACGTGACCTCCAGGCAGTTCCAACCACCAGCTGCTGACTTGCAGAACTGCCTTCTTGAACTGAAAGACTACAGAAGGGGTATTTCCCCTGCACTTAGATGCTTCCTGGATCGAGTTGCCCGAAGTAGCCACTAGAGACCTTTATGTCCCGGAGCTCCAGCCCTCCCTTAAATTAACAGTTGTAGAGTTTAGATTATATCCCTCCTCCAGGCAAAACCCACCCATAGTCGCAATCCCAAACTCTTAAAAGAAAGAAAAGCATGCAGTGCCGGTTCAGGCACTAATACAGCCCCAGGCTGTCTTAAATGAACTAGCACTTAGGGATGACACAGTCAATGGAAGTGGGCTAAGCATTTCTCTAGAAAAGAGAATATAGGTCCTATGGGGTGGGGTGGAGTATCCATACTTACCCCACAGCTTAACCGTTTCTAAGCCAGACTAATTGTATTTCTTCTAGTCCATGATCCCAGGGGCTTATTATATACCCCTTAACTACCTGAATTCATAAAAACCCTCAGAAAAGGGTCCCAGTGAAGGGAGGAGCAGTTTGGGTGAGAGGAACACTGACATTTATTGAGTACCTACTATGTACCAGGCTGTTTTTATATGTTCTCTCATTTAATCTTCAAAGAAAAAGGAATTGTTACCCTTACTTTACAGAAGAGAAATAATTGAAACTAAAAAATTAGACAGTTTGCCCAAGGTCACACAGCTAGGAAGAGGCAGAGGCAAGGTTCAAATCTAGAATGTTGCCATTAGAACTTGTTAACTGCCGTCCAATCAGCTGCAACTCATGGCAACCCTACGCACAATGGGATAGAACCATTAGGATTCACAGGCTCACTTTTGAAAATAGATAGCCGGGCTTTTCTTCCTAGTCTGGAAGCTGCACTGAAACCTTGTTCTGCATCATAGCAACGCACAAGCCTCCACCAACAGACAGGTAATAGCTGCACATGAGGTGTGTTGGCCAGGGATCAAACCCAGGTCTTTCACATGGAAGGCAACTTTCTTTGAAACTCATAAGGCTAAGAAATGATGCAAGGATAATATATTTCTTATTAATGTTTCAGAAACCCTGGTGGCGTAGTGGTTAAGAGCTACAGCTGCTAACCAAAAGGTCTACAGCTAGAATCCACCAGGCACCCCTTGGAAACGTATGGGGCAGTTCTACTCTGTCCTTTAGGGTCACTATGAGTCGGAATCAACTAGACAGCAATGGGTTTTGTTTTGTTTATTAATGTTTCATCCTTGTCAGAAGATCAGATTTTAAGAGGCCTGATAACTCTCAGTCCAGTCCACAAAGTTAGCCATGTGAGCATGAACCCTCAAGGGAGAAGGGCAAGCTGCGGTAGGCTCCTGAGGATAAGGACGCATACTCTGGTTTTAAACTCTCTTGGAAGCTCACAGTGGCTTCCACGATGGGACCCTGACATCTAAACTCAAGAAGGAGCTGAATGTCAGATGCAGCACAGTCTAGCTGACCTGCTTTGAGGTCATGGTTGGAGTGGGCCTACTCCCCAGAAAACACAAGGGGGAACACCTTCTCTTGGGTGGCTGTGGGGTGCCTGTATGTTTGTGCACTAGGCCACCAAGGAGAATTTAACTATACTCTAGTGACTCCATGAACCTGACTACTTTCTGAGTTTATTCTGAATACTGCCAGAGCTTGCAGTCCAGATATAAATGGCATGGGCCACCTTCTTCCATAATTACCTGGCTCTGCCTAGAGAGCTCGAATATTCACATAGTACAGTAGATAATAAAAGCTTGGCTTCAAAAAGGTTCAAGCTCTTCTCATAACCTTTTTTTCCAGGAGATTCTTCCTGAGACACATGTTAACTTCTAGTTCTATAAGACAGACTGAGGATAACATTCTTCTTGGAGTACTACTCCAGGAACTTAGAGGAGTACTCATGACAGATATCTGAGTTACTCAAGAAGACTCTGGAGCTGGCTTAACACACTACTAGAGAGTTCTGAGCAGGAAGAAAAAAAGGCAGAAAGAAGGGAGTCAAGGCTGGAGATAAGACATTTGCCCAACTCCACTTTCTCAGAACGGTGCTGAGTGCTCCAAAAACTATATCTAAAGCTTCATTCCAGGACTTGTAGTTTGTTAAGCTCAAGGCAAGAAGTCAGCTAGTGCTTCCCATAGCCAAACTCTCCCCAAATCCCACAGGTCTCAGTGCACTGAGTCACCAACAGTGAGTGGGGGCCCAAGAGACACTTACTAATAAGCTCTTCAGGTTTAAGTAACATTCCTTCTTGAGAATTACCAGTGCAGCCAGGCCACAGAAAGTGTAGCCACCATGGGCTTCCATCCCTGGCACCCCGCCAATTCCACCTTCCCAATTCTGACACCTAGGAAAAGGATGAAAAAAGCAGATTGAGCAGTCAGTCTCAACTAACTTGCAGTCGGGCTGAATGGATGCACACAAGTCAGGACCATCCTTGGTACCAAAGACTGAGTTCACTCAGATGGGAGCATAAGCAGCCATACTCTGAAAGGGAAGATGCTAACTTTCAGAGTTGTCTTTCCCCCCAAAAAATAGAAACTTAGAAACTCTATGTAAGAAACATAGCTCCTCAAATCATTACTCTTTGGAAAAAGGTTATAAAATTATACATATGGTATGAAAACCATCAAGTTAAAAAACATACATTGAAAAATAATCGCTAATTCTGGTTATCTTTGCATGTAGGTCTATTCGTGATATTTTTCCTTTTTATGTTTCTTTCTTTTCAAAAAGTTCTATAATGAACATATGTATCTTTATAGCTATTCAAATATCAAAAATAAACCCTCAATTTTAAAAACTAAAATATCCTATATATTCTGATTATTCATATATTACTGTTACTGTAATTATTTGGGTTACGCTATATATTAAGACTATATTTTCTAGTCATAAAAACATGAATAATCTTTGACCCAATAATATACTATTTCTAGGAATTAATCCTACAAAATTAATACGAATGTGCCCAAAGACCAGACTATAAGAATGTTTACTGTATGCCCAATTATAACAGTGGAATATTAGAAACAAGTTAGAAGCTCAACAATAGGAGACTGGTTATATAAACTATGGTCATTTAAAGGAATACTAGAGAAGTATAGTGACTTCTAAAACATCATTGGAGGAAATGTTTCAAACATATGAAAGAAGTTATAAAATGGTAATATACTCTATGATTTCATGTTCAGAATTCTGGAACGATTAATAAGAAAAACAGTGGTTATCTCTTGGTGGTGGGGTTCCAAGTGATTTAGATTTTGTTCTTTTTGCTTGTCTGTAATAATCATGTTTTATCTGTGAAGTAATAAAGTATAACAACGTAGAACTTTCCCTGCAAGGATCTCTAAGCATGGAGTCACACTCCCTACAAGTGGGACCGCCTCACCATCCCAGCAGTGAGACAGGTGGACAGGAAAACCAGCATTTAATCCAAGAGCTGCTAAAACTTCAGGTGGGAGAGAAAGGGAGAAGTAATATCTTGCTGTCTCACGGCACCTGGGGAACTCACAGGTCTATTTTGGAGGCGTCCCAGCCCAGAGAGATCACCAGTATAGAGTACAGGGTCAAAAACAAGCTAACCTTCTCTGTACAGGTTCCTCGGAATCTCCTCTTCCCCCGCCCAGACACACACCTTCAAAGTTCCCTTTCCAGTGCAAGATTATGGCATTTGGCTCCTTGGATTATAGGAAAAGCTCAAGTTTGAAAGATGAGTGAAGGATATGCAAGGGATCTCTAAATTTTTATCAACTGGTCTTTTTTTTAATTGAAAAGGTAAAAAAAACATTTAAAAAAATTCAAACAGTACAAAAGAATATAGAATGCAATGTAAGTCTCCTGCCGCCTCATAG
This sequence comes from Loxodonta africana, assembly GCF_030014295.1. Classification (NCBI taxonomy): domain Eukaryota; kingdom Metazoa; phylum Chordata; class Mammalia; order Proboscidea; family Elephantidae; genus Loxodonta; species Loxodonta africana. Next base: position 76,976,924 of record NC_087351.1, on the reverse strand, counting down.
TCACTTTCTACACACACACACACACACACACATACACACACACCACACACACAGATATACACAGCTATGTTCCACTTTCCCTCTCTTTGTTTTTACATACATGGGAGCATATGATACATGTTCTTCTGCACTTTGCTTTTTTCATTTAGTAAAATTCTTTGGGAGTATCTTCTAGCTAAACATAATTGATTGAACACAAGTAAAAAAGTGAAGGAATTAAAAGAAAAAAAAAAAAAAAACCACCTACAAGGGTAAAGAGAGTACGAGAGGACATGAACACAGACAAGAGATAATAAAAATTTGGAACCCAGAAAAGGAGAGGGCTAGAAGTAACCAACTTAGCAAAAGGAAGGAACCTAAACCAACAAGGGAGAAAAGGTGAGGAGCTGGGGAAAAGCAGGCAACAAAAAGCAAGGGGCCTCCTCCAAAGAAAGGTTCAAGGATTAGAAATATAAGATAGTTCTAAAAGTGGGATGGTGTCATGGATTGAATTGTGTCCCCCCAAAATATGTGTCAATTTGGTTAGGCCATGATTCCCAGTATTGTGTGGTTGTCCTCCATTCTGTGATTAATATAATTTTCCTATGTGTTGTAAATCCTAATCTCTGCCTGTGGTTAATGAGGCAAGATTAGATTATGTTAAAAAGTATTTTAGGGTGGGATATAACACCCTTGCTCAGGTCACATCCCTGTTCCAATGTAAAGGGAGCTTCCCTGGGGCATGGCCTGCATCACCTTTTATCTTACAAGAGATGAAAGGGAAGGGAGCAGAGAGTTGAGGACCTCATACCACCAAGAAGGCCGAGCTTGTACTTTGGACCTGGGGCTCCTGCATGGAGAAGCTCTGAGACCAGAGGAAGATTGATGACAAGGGTCTTCCTCCAGACCTGACAGACAGAGAAAGCCTTTGCCTGGAGCTGGTGCCCTGAATCCGGACTTCTAGCCTACTAGACTGTGAGAGAATAAATTTCTCTTTGTTAAAACCATCCACTTGTGGTATTTCTATTACAGCAGCACTAGATAACTAAGACAGATGAGTCTGAACCAAGAAGATTGGCTGCAATGACAGGCTGGCCCATAAAATAAATGATATCACCCATGAATACTGTGCTCCTCTAAATAATCATCTAAATGAAACCAAACAGTAAACATTTTCCCTAGACCAAAGATGAGAAGGTAATGGGCACAGGGAAGCTAGACAAAAAGAAACAGAACAACCAGGATGGAAATAATGAGAATGCTAATATACTGTGAAAAACGTAACTGAACGATATGTACAGAAATTATTAAATGAGAACCAAATTTGCTGTGTAAACTTTCACCAAAAACACAAGGAAAAAAAAAATTCCAAAAAGCTAAAAATAAAAAAGATGATTAGTCGCAAATTCATGTAAGAATCAGTTAGACCTCTAGGTACCCACCTCAAACCTAGCAGAAGATAAGAGATTTGGAGGGCTTAATCAAGAGTACTTGAATTAGTGGATATCAAGCACAGCTGAGAGCAGGGGCAAGGCACCATACCAAACAGAAAGCTTAAAAGTGAGAGTCTATGCTCTGAAAGCAAACACTCCCGATTCCTTTCCCCACTATTATTTCACAAGGTAGGAATCTGGAAGATTCCTCCTTGGAAAACTGGTAAGCTGAAGAAAAAGCCCTACATATATGAGTATTCTCCAATGAGATGGCTGGATCCTAGCCCACCATTGCACACATAGCTCCCTGTCAGCTTTAGTACTTTACTCTTAAATATGAACAGCCAGGCTTTGAACACCAGACATCGGAGCAAAGATGAAGGAGAGAAAGACAGAAATCAAAGCAAACAAAAAGAAATAGAAGGAAATAATGCAGGAAGCAGAAAAAAAACTTTTTAAAATTATATATCTTTAAATATTACGTGAAATAAAAATATTGCAAGGAAGTGACCATCTAAGCTATATCAATTGGTCTCAACTCATCTGGAGCAAAGGAGAATGAAGAACACCAAAGATACAAGGTAATTATGAGCCCAAGAGACAGAAAGGGCCACATAAACCAGAAACTACACCCGCCTGAGACCAGAAGAACTAGATGGCGCCTGGCTACAACCAAGGACTGCCCTGACAGGAAACACAACAGAGAAACCCTGAGGGAGCAGGAAAGCAGTGGGATGCAGACCCCAAATTCACATAAAAAGACCAGAGTTAACAGTCTGAGACTAGAAGGACCCCGGTGGTCACGGTCCCCAGACCTTCTGTTAGCCCAAGACAGGAACCATCCCCAAAGCCAACTCTTCAGACAGGGATTGGACTGGACAATGGGATAGAAAATGATACTGGTAAAGAATGAGTTTCTCGGATCAAGTAGACACATGAGACTACGTTGGCATCTCCTGTCTGGAGGGGAGATGAGAGGGCAGAAGGGGTCAGAAGCTGGCCAAATGGACACAAAAAGAGAGAGTGGAGGAAAGAAGCAGACTGTCTCATTAGGGGGAAAGCAATTACGAGTATATAGCAAGGAGTATATAAATTTTTGTATGAGAGACTGACTTGATTTGTAAACTTTCACTTAAAGTACAATAAAAAAAAATATTGCAAGGATAAATCATCCCTGAAGTGAGAACAGGAGACTATATAAAAAAAGCAGCATTCAGGGAATAAGAATAAGCTCTGGAAAATTAAAAACAGAATTGCAGAAATAAAAACTGAATAAAAGAATTGGAAAATAAAAGGTAAGGGAATCTCTCAGAAAGTACAAGAAAGATTAAAGAATGGAAAATAGGCAAAAAAAAAAAAAAGATTTAAGAAATTAGAAGAGTGAAAGAAATTATTAAGTACATGGGCTCCCTGATCAAAGGGGCCTGCTGCGTGCCCTGCACAATGAATGAAAAAAGATCCACATCAAACTCCATCAGCATGAAGTTTCCCAATGGCAAGAAGAGATATTCCAAAAGCTTCTACGGAGGGGAGTGGAGTGGGTGGTAACAAAGAAAAAGAAAATCAAAACAAAAACATAAAAGATTGGGACTCACAATAGCACTGGCAAGCAGCATAGCACAGAGGCTATCATAACAGCTCTGGTCCACTGAATTTCTTTGTGTCTCAGCTTAATATCAAATTCAATATCCCATCATTTGACATATAAAGAAACACAGTGAAGTTAAACAGTTAAATAACTTATCCAAGGCACACAGCTAATAAGTGGCAAAACTAGGATTCAAACCCAGGCTGAGTTCCACATCTAGTAGGTGCCTAACAAATCAATCCTCCCACAAAGAACAGCTATAAACTCTGGACAAAATACAAAAGAAAATTTCCTGAGAGCTCAGCAGACTGAAAAATAGCAGACAGGTTTTGGTGGGGACTGCAAACTTGGAGCAAAGAGCAGGGAGTTAGACTCTCCTCTCCCCTTTGCTTGTTTTTATCCTCCTGGTTTGCCCTAAGGATGACCAGAGTGGTGGCAACAGCAGTTCAGGAGTAGTGAGAGGGCAGCCAAAACAATAATAGAAAGCTCACCATCTTTCTGGCAAGAACCAGGTTGCCAGAGAGTGAGGAGGAATTCCAGAAAGAAGAGAACCAGAGAAGAAACCCCAAATTCTATGTTTAAACTTAGCTCAAATCTCTGACTGACCCCAGAATCACACATACAATGGGCAAACTGAAAGCAAAATTGACCTGAGATTTGAGTCACTGCTCACTGCAGGAGTGATAATTTGCAGTTTGAGTTTAACCCAAGTTGATTGCCTGCTAAAATAAAACATTAGCACTCTTTAGAGCAATATAACAAAATCCAGTCTATTCAACATAACATCACAATGTCCAGGATACCATCCAAAATTACTTGACATATGAAGAGTCAGGAAAATGTGACCCAGCCTCAAAGGAAAAGACAATCAACACATGCCAACTCCAAGATACTCAGTTTCTGGATTATCAAACAAGGATTTTGAAGCCATCTATTATAATTACATGCTTATCTCAGTGAGGTGAAGAAAAATATACTCATAATGAATAAAAAGATGATAGAAAATATAGAAAAGAACCAAACCCAAGCAGTCTAACTTGAAAACCTATACTCTCAATCTCTAAGCTAAAGCTACCTTGCTAATGAGCATGACATAGCAAGTGCTCAATAAATGTTGGCTATTATCAACAGCCTTATTAACAATGACACTGAAGGTTAGAAGATAACGGAGCAGTGCTTGTAAAATTCTGAAGAAATAAAGTTTATACAATTCCCAACTTAGAAATCTCAAACCAAATAAACTATCAATCGGGTGTGAAAATAGAATAAAAACATATGGAAAATCTTAAAAATGTATCTACCAAGTGCCCTTTCTGGCATCTACTGAAGTATGTGCTTCATTAAAATGAGTAAGTAAATCAAGAAAAAGGAAGGCAGGAGCTCCAACAAAGGAGAGTGAAGCAAATTACATGCTGAAAGGAAGCTTCTGGATGCTTGCTGTGCAGCAAGCTGAGAGCAATCTGTCCAGACTGAAGCAGGAAGATAGAGGGCTCCAGGAAGGATGACTGAAAAACACACACACAGAGACACAAGAGAACTGATAGACTACCTGAAGTATCTGACTATATTGTAACTTTATAGCTCTGGCAGAGAATTTGGGAATGAATTCATGAAACATGCATTTTTTTTTTTTTTAAGATGTAATGATTAACTCCGGGAAAGTAAGTTATATAAAAAAATAAGTATGACCATAGTATATTATCTGGTTCAGCTGTAAACAATACTTACATAGTAATAAGTACTATTTTGATAAAAAATAAAAATGTAAAAAACAATACAGTTTGGATAACATTCTACTAATAGTACACATATATCTATTATACCTTCAGTTTTCTTTTTTAAAATATTAAATATTTGAAGCATCCAGGAAAGTATAACAAATGATATATAGAACATACACGTACCTAATGCCTAGCTTTGACTTAGCCATACACACTTCAGGTCTTCTTTTTTTAAAAGAAATAAACTATTACAGATGACTGAAGCTTCCTGTATACTCCTCCCCAATCGATCTCACTTCCTTTGTTTCTTCCCCAGAAGTAACCACCATCCTGAATTTAGTGCTTATCATTCTCCTACATACGTTCCTAACATTACTACGTATGATTCTTCCCATAAACAACACAGACATGTTTTACATGCTTTCAAATTTTAATTAAATATATTGATCTGTATGTTTTCTTTAACATCCTTTTTTTAATTCAACATTATGTTTTTGAGATTTATCTCTATTGATACAGGTAGCTCTATTTCATTCATCTTAACTGTTATATTATATTCCAATATGACTATACCACAATGTACTTATCCAATCTAGTGCTTATGGACATTTAACCTATGTCTAGTTTCTTGCTATTATAAATGATTTCTATACTTGTTTCCTTCACACATCCATATAGGAGTTTCTGTAGGAGTGGAATTACTGGGTCGAAAGCAAGAGTAACTTTGAGATATTGCCAAATTGCTCTCCAAGCTGGTTAAATCAATTTAGACGCCCACCAAGACTGTTTATCAAGATTTTTGATCTTTGCCAACCAATAAATTATACAACATAAAGAAAGTTTGGAAAACAGAAAAATTTTTAAGTATTTTTAAAATGTACAATCGTAGAAGCCTAATAGAAACCCTGGTGGTGTTGTGGTTAAGAGCTGCAGCTGCTAATCAAAAGGCTGGCAGTTCAAATATACCAGGTGCTCCTTGGAAACCCTATGGGGCAGTTCTACTCTGTCCTTTAGGATCGCTATGAGTCGGAATTGACACGACAGCATTTGGTGTCAGGTTAGAGGTCTAATAATACATCTCTTGTAACCTTACAATCCCTTCCAGTGCTTTTTCATTTTATTTTTTAGAAGTAAATACTCAACCACTTGAGGTCTAGGAGGCCAAGAAACAGCCCAGCTTCTCTCACCTTGCTATCCATTCAGCAGTGCCCTCAAAGAGGTCTGGGGTGATGATGTTTGTCAGCGAGGCTACTGAGGCCGCACAGTATGCACTCCTGGCAGGAAAAAAACAGAAGGGGAACAGTGTTAAGCCTTAGGGGAGAACCTAAACAAGGCTCACTGAACTTCTTGGGTGGGTTGCTCTCTTTGCCTCATTAGCTGTAATCACCTCCTGTCCTCACTCTTGGCACACGGTCAGTCCTCTTGGGTCTCCAACTGAGAGGTTTGACATTCTGTTTGGACAGAGCTGCTCACAGCATGGCTTCAGTGAAAGAACATGACATTCTATTCTCCCTACCTCCACTTGGTCACATCTACATCAGAGGAAATAATAGCCGTATCAATTCATGTCAAATGGGAATTCAGCTCTTCTTTCAAAGACCTGCCATGGTTCCCACAATTCCATGGTACCATTCAGGTATTTCTGATGTGCTCATTCATTAGATGTCAATACTATGTTAGACCCAGGATTTCGGTCTGTTTATAGCATGAACACATTAAAGGTACTAGCTGTGTATTTTTTTCTGCAACAGATACATGCCAAAGCAAGCCACCAGACCCTAATGGCTGCTTGGACCAAACAAGACTGATAGAAATAGATGAGCTCACTCAGACACATTCCTTAAATCTCTAGACGGAGATAAGAGCTTTGATTTCAAGCATCTCACCACCTCCACCTACACACACCTTTAGATGAAAAAGAAAGAGCATGTCTATTTATTTGTCTTTAAATGTTATCCAACTTGATTTGGAATAATTCTTGCCATTCCATCCTCTTAGCCCTAATTCCTCTCAGGACACATTTTATTTTGGCTTTCCCCTTGTCATGGAACACATCTACAGTCTGCCTTTTCTTATCCTCTACGGTCTTTTCAAATATCCAGCATCTTAGCTTCATTTTATGTTGAAGAGAAAAACTGTTTGTTCTAATTCTGCTCACAAATCCTTTTTCTAATGGCTCCTAAGAAACATAAAAGGGAGGAATAAAGAAGGGTCTAGTTTCCATCTTATTCAATGGAGGCATTCCAAAGAAATCTCTGCAGAAGCTGCAAGCGTTATTATCCTACCAACATTTTTATCAGCCCTGCATAGGCTGGCCAAAATCACAGCAGAGGTTTAGTTACACCAGCAGGCATCCGGAGCGAGAGTCGTACGTGCCAATGCCAACTGTTACCATTTACCATAAGCTCACTTCGAAGGTCTGATCTAATTTCCTTCAGGTCTTGAGCCTCTCAAAGGTCCAAGAGTATTTGCTCTTGAATCCTCTGAGGTAGGGAGGCAGCCAATAATGTCATCTGCCTCTCATAAATGAAAGAACGAAGAAATGGTGCCAGAGGCCACTAGTCCTAGATCTCACATTGAGACAAGGAGGGAACAAAATACTTTTTCATGTAGTTTCTTCCTCTCTTCTTCCATCCAGTCGCCAGATCTCCTAAATTTGTCCATTTCTCTCCATCCTCACTGCCGTCACCCAAATCCAAGTTCTAATTATCTTCTGCCTGGATCAGTCTCCTGTCCGGTCTCCCACCCTCCAGCCCTGAAACCAGAGTACTTTCACTGAAACACTAAAATCTATTCACTGCAACTGGAGAACTCCTAATAAAATACAAACCTGATCGGGCCACTCCCTGCTTAAAACTCCTCAGTGGCTTCCCATTGCCCTTAAAATAAACTGCAGACTCAAGGAGAGTTCAGGGCCCTCGGCAGTCTGTCCCTGGCTGGCTGGCCCCTCCAGCTTCAATTCTCACCACTGCCCAGCATGCCTTCGATGCTCCAGCCACAAGAGCTTCTCATTTCTTGAACACACCCACTCTCTGTCACCTAAATCTTTGCAAATGTTGGGTCCTTCTCTCCTCACTACCCCCACGAAATGCCCAGATTAGATAACCTAAATTAGGGGTCAGGAATACTTGCTCCTTTCTTAAGAACTGAGAAAATATGGTGCTTGCTAGGAGTTCACTGTAACTTGATTATTTTAAGTACACCGGAGCTGTAAACTCTTGAGTAAGCTCATCCAGAAACTATTAGGAGTTGTTACAGAACCTGAAAGATCATCAAGAGACCATCTTTGTCTAACCCAGAATGAGTGCAAGCTAGCATCTAGATGCCAAACTGTCCTCAATCATTGCTATCTCCCTCCAGGTCAAACCCATCAACAAGCACTCCTGGGCACTGGCAGGTGCTTCCAGGCCAAGAACAATTAAACGTCAAGTGAAAACCAAGGGAAATGGGGTACCAGAAACCAGGCAAAGCAAGGAAATTGGATGTGATCTGATAGGTTTTTCCATCATTCCCATCTTTAATTCTTCACATAAATGAAAAGCAAAGGCTAGAATGGCAGAGTATTACCAGAAGTGCTTAGGTGGAGGGATGTGGCTACTGTGCTCTTCCGAAGACAAATATATTTTATTGGAGAAATTTCCTACCATTAGTCTAGCAGGCTGGAATAAGAACATAGGAAACACCGGTGCTGGGATGAGTAAGTTATAAAATAATCATATCTGAAAAAAGGTATGTGACAAAATACCGATAGGGTCTTGCCAGTGTTTGTCCGCTTCTGCCTAGTAACCTCAGTATGTTTTAAAAAGTTAAGTTTCAACACTTTTGAGTGTGTGATTGACATATCTGCAGGATAGGAATAAAAATGTAGTGACCGTGGGGTGAAAAAAATTTTTTTTTCCTTTTTCCTTCAGAAGAGTCAACACAATACTGCCTTACCTCAATAGTTCTATTGGCTTCATTGGTACATACAGATGCCAGGTCTAATTTTTTTATTTGGACAGATTCTTTCCCTATACTTCAAACCAATGATTTTCCATTTCACTTAAACCAGATTATTAATCAACTTGTACAGAAGCAAACACATGTACAAATAGGATATAAGATGGCTTTGATTTAGAAACTCCATAAAAAATACATTTCTCAAGCCAAATAATAAGGAAATGGCATGAAATCTCAATGACCTGCCACCTTTGAGAAACGATTTACTCAGTGAATTCCCTAAATGCTTCATAAGTAATCTCGTGCCAGGTGAGTAAGCTACTTGCTAGGTACATCAGACACAATTCTTAAGTAATAATTCTGAGCCAACTGGTACAGATCCATTAATGCCACTTTACGGCACCGCTCTCTACTGGCCCGTGAGGGTTTCTGCACCTCCCAAAGCTACTCTCACACCCCTCGGGAGGATCTCAAGTATTAAAAATTCTCACTTTCTTTTTCTAGTCCCTGGAGAAGGACATTATGCTTGGTAGAGGGTCAGTGAAAAAGAGGAAAACTCTCAATGACACAGAAGGCTCTCAAAGAGTCACAGTGGCTGCTGCAATGGACTCAAACATGGCAATGATTATAAGGATGGCGCAGGACCAGGAGGTGTTTCATTTCTGGTGTACACAGGGTCGCTATGAGTAGGAACCAACTCGATGGCACCTAACAACAACAGTCCTAGATAGATGAAAGATTAAATTGCACTACACAAACGTAACCAATGTCACTGAATAATTATACGTAGAAATTGTTAAATGGGAAATTAATCTGCTGTGTAAACTCTCACTGAAAATAGCATATTATTTTAAAAAATAAATTATACTATACAGTTATTATATATTACATCATTTTATTCCAAACAAATATATTTTTAATTTTTAAAACAAAACCTTTTTAAGCATTACTTATAGTTTGACATTTATACAAAAAAGGTCTGGTGATAATGGTTTTTAAAATGCACTGCTAGAAAAAGGGCTATCCCAAGGCCACCGTATCACATTTGCCATGATTATGACACCATGACATTATGTAATTCTGTGAGAACAAAGCAGCAGCTTTCCCAAAGCTTTAATACTGACCCCTGCTGTTCCTTAGGTTTTACATCTCTAACGGCAGATAAGCTCTAGAATCTACTGATCAGCAGCCTGAGAAAAACCCTACTCACCTCACATCCACCTCACCTCCAACATGCATAAGAAAAGAGCCATCAGGTTGCTTCAGAGAGTACAAATACTGAAGAAGCTTCTCTCTGAGAAAAAATTGGGGGAAAGGCAGGAGAGGGCAATGGTCAGTGCAGGGTCAGCAGGCAGGCAGCCCTTCTGAGTTTGTCGCTGCTGGCTGGGGTTGTACCTGTTAATGACGTCATAGGCCTCCTCAGTGCCAATGATGCACAGTGCATTGACTGCTGCATACGTGGGTGCAAGGTGTGGGTACTGACCAGGGCCCCCTCCAAAGCCACCTTCTGGGCTTTGACACAGCTCCAGGAACTGGCACACACTAGATACACAGTCAAAGGGAAAAAACAAAGTCAGAAAGCATTACCCTACCATTGTTAAACGTCAGATTCCACACCTTTCCAATGACATCTCCTTCCTCAAAAGGGAAAAAATTATTTCCTCCCACCTAGTGAATATAAACCGTCCCCTCCCCAAGGAACTCAGCTTTGTACCCTGGTATCATCAGCTTCTGCCTTCTTATCTGAGTTTTGTATTAAGCATATGCCTAGTCATGAAGCAAGGAACATAAGACCAGGTATCAACAGCCTTTCATAGAATTGGGGGTAAGAGTCCCATATACTCAAGCTGTTCTTGACCAAATCTTTCCCATACTTTTTGTCATCCGCCTCCCTAGATCTGTGGTAACTGCCTCCTTTTCCTTGCCTCTGGGGTACCTCCCAAGCTTTGAATTTTGTCCAGAAAAGTAGTGCTCAACTGCTTTCCACGCTAACACCCTGGTCTAGATCCATTACCTTGGCCAGCCATGAATGTCTGAAGATGCTTTCTCACTCCTCTTGCCACTTGGAACCGAGTGGCTACGGATATTTATTTTTACCACCAGTAAGAAACAAACTCTTACTGGAGTTGGCCTCCATGGTTAGGAGAGTGAAAGAGAGGTGAGCTTCTGTCATGCACACCTCATGTGGTCACTGTCAAAGAAGCCTTGTTGACTCATATCACAAGAATGCATCACAGTCTATGGGTTCTTGGAGAACTTTTCACACTAAACCAAATAGGCTCTGTTGTTTGTTGTGCGCTGTCCAGACTATCTCGACTCATAGTGACCCTATATGACAGAGTATAACTGCCCCATAGGGTTTCGTAGGCTGTAATCTTTATGGGAGCAGATTGCCAGCTCTTTTCTCCTGCAGAGCCACTGGTAAATTCAAACCACCAACCTTTTGGTTACCAGCCTACTGCTTAACCACTGCACCATCAGGGCTCTCAAGAAGCTCCAGTTCTATTTATTGAGGGAAACTGTTTATTAAAGGGTTGAGTGCGTTGAAATAGCCCTTGTCTTCAAGGTGGCATCAGGTTACCAGAAATTATATTCCTGCTTTAAGGTGAAACCAGGAAAGCCCCTATTTGTCCAAGTTTACCAGAAAGGGGTGTTCCAGGAAAGCCCTGGCTATCGAGTTGTTTGTCTACGGCTCAGCAGGGGTCACAGCCTTCCTCTCAGGACAAACCTTCATTTAAGAGAACAAGCTGCAAGCCTGAGTCCTTTTAGTGCTCAGGAAGCCTCCTCTTCCCAGGCACTTTTCATTTCATTCTTTCTTATCTACTGCCACCAGACAGACCACGTACAGCCTAGTTAATTTCCATTAAGACACACATTTATTACTGCTTTCCCCGTCATATTTGATTACTTTTGATTCCAGACCTTCCATTATCCAGAGAAAGCAATATAAGATGCTGCTTACTTGCTACTTGAGTCCTGATTTAAGCACAGATTAAAAACAATACACATTCACTTCTATTTACGCCTAAAATTTTACTGTAGGAAAAGTAAGGATTGAAACTGAAATTGGTAATAAGAGAAGGAAGACAGTTCTATGGCACATTTTTAATAGCAATTAATTTTTATAGAGAATTTAATTTGATTGTAACATACTTGCCAAACCTTCACCAATTCTCGTTCCATTTTCCAGAAACAAATAGCTAATAAGCTACATCCTAACAAAGGTTGGCTGCACTAGCATACGAGCAGCTTTCCATATCACAAAAACAAAAAGTTTTAACTAAAAAGACTAGACTTAATGTTCTGACTGAGACTGGAGGCCCCCGGACATTGTTAGCCCAGAACTGAAACCATTCCTGAAGCCAAAGCTTTTTCTTTTTTATAAGACTTTGTGTGTGTGTGTGTGGTTGAAGTGAAAGTTTCCAAATCAAGTCAGTCTCTCATATAAAAATTTATATGCACCTTGCTATATACTCCTAATTGCTCTCTCCCTAATGAGACAGCACACTCCTTCCCTCCACTCTCTCTTTTCATATCCATCTGGCCAGCTTCTGACCCCCTTCTGCCCTCTCATCTCCCCTTGAGACAGGAGATGCCAACATAGTCTCACGTGTCTACTTGATCTAAGAAGCTCACTCTTCACCAGTAACATTTTCTATCCCATTGCCCAGTCCAATCCCTGTCTGAAGAGTTGGCTTTGGGGATGGTTCCTGTCTTGGGCTAACAGAAGGTCTGGGGACCAGGACCACCCGGCTGCTTCTAGTCTCAGTAAGACCATTAAGTCTGGCCTTTTTACGAGAATTCGGGGTCTGCATCCCACTGCTCTTCTGCTTCCTCATGGGCTCTCTGTTGTGTTTCCTGTCAGGGCAGTCATCGGTTATAGCCGGACACCATCTAGTTCTGGTCTCAGGCTGATGTAGTCTCTGGTTTATGTGTCCCTTTCTGTCTCTTGGGCTCATAATTACCCTGTGTCTTTGGTGTTCTTCATTCTCCAGGTGGGTTGAGACCAACTGATGGATCTTAGATGGCCACTTGCTAGCATTTAAGACCCCAGACGCCAGTCTCCAAAGTGGGATGCAAAATGTTTTCTTAATAGATTTTATTATGCCAATTGAATTAGATGTCCCCCGAAACCATGGTCCCCAAACCCCTGCCCCTGCTATGCTGGCCTTTGAAGCATTCAGTTTATTCAGGAAACTTCTTTGCTTCTGGTTTAGTCCAGTTGTGCTGACCTCTCCTGTACTGTGTATTGTCTTTCCCTTCACCTAAAATAGTTCTTATCTACCATCTAATTAGTGAATGCCCTTCTCCCCTCCTCCCTCCCTCCCTCCCCCCCAACCATCAAAGAATATTTTCTTCTCTTTTTTTTTTTAACTTTTATTAAGCTTCAAGTGAACGTTTACAAATCCAGTCAGTCACATATAAGTTTACATACATCTTACTCCGTACTCCCACTTGCTCTTCCCCTATTGAGTCAGCCCTTTCAGTCTCTCCTTTCGTAACAATTTTGCCAGCTTCCCTCTCTCTCTATCCTCCCATCCCCCCTCCAGACAAGAGTTGACAACACACTTTCAAGTGTCCACCTGATATAATTAGCTCACTCTTCATCAGCATCTCTCTCCCACCCGCTGACCAGTCCCTTTCATGTCTGATGAGTTGTCTTCGGGGATGGTTCCTGTCCTGTGCCGACAGAAGGTCTGGGGAGCATGGCCGCCGGGATTCCTCTAGTCTCAGTCAGACCATTAAGTATGGACTTTTTATGAGAATTTGGGGTCTGCATCCCACTGATCTCCTGTTCCCTTAGGGGTCCTCTGCTGTGCTCCCTGTCAGGGCAGTCATCGATTGTGGCTGGGCACCAACTAGTTCTTCTGGTCTCAGGATGATGTAGGTCTCTGGTTCATGTGGCCCTTTCTGTCTCTTGGGCTCTTAGTTGTCATGTGACCTTGGTGTTCTTCATTTTCCTTTGCTCCAGGTGGGTTGAGACCAATTGATGCATCTTAGATGGCCGCTTGTTAGCATTTAAGACCCCAGACGCCACATTTCAAAGTGGGATGCAGAATGTTTTCATAATAGAATTATGTTGCCAATTGACTTAGAAGTCCCCTCAAACCATGTTCCCCAGACCCCCGCCCCTGCTCCACTGACCTTTGAAGCATTCATTTTATCCCGGAAACTTCTTTGCTTTTGGTCCAGTCCAATTGAGCTGACCTTCCATGTATTGAGTGTTGTCTTTCCCTTCACCAAAGCAGTTCTTATCTACTGATTAATCAATAAAAAACCCTCTCCCTCCCTCCCCCCTTCGTAACCACAAAAGTATGTGTTCTTCTCAGTTTTTACTATTTCTCAAGATCTTATAATAGTGGTCTTATACAATATTTGTCCTTTTGCCTCTGACTAATTTCCCTCAGCATAATGCCTTCCAGGTTCCTCCGTGTTATGAAACGTTTCACAGATTCGTCACTGTTCTTTACTGATGCGTAGTATTCCATTGTGTGAATATACCATAATTTACTTATCCATTCATCCGTTGATGGACACCTTGGTTGCTTCCATGTTTTTGCTATTGTAAACAGTGCTGCAGTGAGCATGGGTGTGCATATATCTGTTCATGTAAAGGCTCTCATTTCTCTAGGATATATTCCAAGGAGTGGGATTGCTGGATAGTATGGTAGTTCTATTTCTAGCTTTTTAAGGAAGCGCCAAATCGATTTCCAAAGCGGTTGTACCATTTTACATTCCCACCAGTAGTATGTAAGTGTTCCAGTCTCTCCACAACCTCTCCAACATTTATTATTTTGTGTTTTTTGGATTAATGCCAGCCTTGGGAAGCCAACTCTTTGGACAATGATTAGACTGGACTATAAGACATAAAATGATACTCGTGAAGACAGTGCTTCTTTGCTCAAGTAGATACATGAGACTAAATGGGCAGCTCCTGTCCGGAGGTGAGATGAGAAGGCAAAAACGGACAGAAGCTCACTGAATGGACATGGAAAATCCAGGGTAGCAAGAATAAAGCTGGGGTGGAAAGGAGAAATCTGGGGTGGAAAGCAGGAATATGCTGTCACATTATAGGGAAAGCAACTAGGGTCCATAACAATGTGTGTATAAATTTTTGTATGAGAAACTAACTTGAATTGTAAACTTTCGTTTAAAACATAATGAAAAACAAAATGTTTTAGCTGGTGTAAAACTTAAAAAAACCTAGTTATCCATTCCCACCGCCAGTTCCCAAGATAGAATCAGTCAAAAGCAACACTCCTGACCCTGTAGCCTAAAGTCTGAAATGAGCTAGGATCTGAATGTACCAGACACCTTTCAATCCCCTCTCCATGCCAACTTCTCTCAGCTGACATGCTGCATCTGACTGTCCCTGGGGTGGTGCTAGAGAACTGGGGGGTTGGGCTCTTCTTGAATCTCAGACACTTACGGATCACAGAACATTCTGATCCAGAGGCTTAAGAACTTGCACCTTAAGGAACTGGCAAATGTGACCATGAAGCTACCAGCTGTCACTTGCAGAATTCTTAGCAATTCTGAAAACCAAGATGTTGTTAATGACGATTCTACCCATCCAAAGGTGGAGAAAAATTATCTTAGAGACCAGAAATTCACAAACTAAAAAATCACAAGCAGCAAACCTTGTGCAAACACCAAAAGAGTGCCCAACTCAAAAAAAAAACCATTGCTGACAAGTCGATCCTGACTCATAGCAACCCTATAGGACAGGGCAGAACTGCCCCATAGGGTTTTCAAGGGATGGCTGGTGGATTCAAACCTCTGACCTTTTGGTTAGCAACTGAGCTCTTAACCACTACACCACGAGGGTGCCACACTTCGTGAAGTCTGCACAAGCTCATTCATTTACTTACATGACTAAACGATCTAGTAGGTCAGTTTTCTTTAATGTCAACAAAGCATTTCAGTCTAGCTTATGTGACGGTGGAAACTCTGGTGGCGCAGTAGTTAAGTGCTATGGCTGTTAACCAAAAGGTCAGTAGTTCGAATCTACCAAGGGCTCCTTGGAAATTCTACGGGACAGTTCTCTTCTGTACTATAGGGTCACTATGAGTTGGAATCAACTCGACAGCAATGGGTTTCTTTTTTTTTTTAATGTGACAATTACCAACAAAACACCAAACTACCTTCTAGATTTGGGAATTTCAAACGTACAATGCGTACACCAAAATCACTGGGGAGCTAGCAAAGAATACAAGGACTCCAGCAACCCAGCTTGCTGAAGAAGAAAAGAGCCTGGGCCTATTTTCACCAAATTCCCAGGTGATCTGGAAACACACGAAGTGGGAGAACCACTACTCTAGACATGCAGCCCCGGTGCACAGTGGTTAAGAGCTTGGCTGCTAACCAAAAAGTTTGGCAGTTCAAATCTACCAGCTGCTCCTTGGAAACCCTATGAGGCAGTTCTACTCTGCCCTACAGGGTCGTTATGAGTTGGAATTGACTCCACAGCAATGGGTTTAATGCTATAAATCTGCACCGACCAACAGGTAGCCACTGGCCATATGTGGCTATTTAAACTTTAATTAAAATTAAAAATTCAGCTCCTTGGTTACACATGGCACATTTCAAGTGTTCCAACAGTCATATATGGCTAAAAAAAAAAAAAAAAGTTCCCTTGAGTCAATTCCGACTCATAGTGACCCAATAGGACCGAGCAGAACTGCCCCATAGGGTTCCCAAGGAGCGGCTGGTGGATTCCAACTGCTGACCTGTTGCTTAGCAGCAGAGCTCTTAACCACTATGCCACCAGGGCTTCCAAATGTGCCTAGCGACTACGAAACTGAACAGCACAAACGCAGAACATTTCCATTATCACAGAAGTTCTACTGGATAGCACTGTTCTATCATTCGACCACTAAAGAGTATGCAAAACTTACAAGAGGATCAAGTTCAATGCAAGATTATTCATGATTTACTGTTGGCCTTATAAGAATTAACTCAGACCTTTAGGTGGTAGGTGAGGCCTGAAAAAGTGATCTAACAAGCAGTTAATTCTAGACATCACTGTTACCAACCTGGATGAAGGACTCAAAAGCATGTACAGTAAATAAGCAAATAACACAAAACAAGCAGGGAACACTTCTAAAGTGAGAATCAAAGTCCCCAATAATATAAATCAAATCAGAGGCCAGTAAGAATAAAAGAAAACGAAATAGGTTTAAGTAGCCAGTAAAATACTTAGTGATGGCAGGCTTGGGGGATGAGTAAAGGATATTAAATGCAAGGTGGGAAATGACAAGAAATATAGCAGAAAAAGAACCACAGGTTGTGGGTCCTTGGGTTATGAAGAACAACCACCACAAAAATGCTTGTTAAAAGCATCATGAACCCAGTACTCCTTAGAACTGTATCTGGCCCAAGCCTTCATTTCGAACTTAAAGAGAGTTCAGGTTAGAGTTGTAAAAATGGCTAAATATAAAGAAACATAAAAAGACTTAATATTACACAGACAATCACAGTGAGGAAGCTACCAAGCCAAATACTGCAAGTATACAAAGGGTAATTATAAAAAATCTTCTAGTAAAAAACAAAAATTGAGACTAATCTGCAGCAAGAAGAATTTAGTTTAGATTTAAGAGAAAACTTCAGTACCTGAACAGGTTACCATGGACAGACCTGAGACCTAGAAAAGGACCAATCATCAGGAAGAGATGCAGGTGCAAGATGGACGGGATGACATTAGGTTTCTTGTATTAATCTTCTAGTACTAATTCTTTCAAATGTCCCAGTAAAACAGCTTCAGCTTAATACAATGGAAAGGCAAATCCTTCCTACAAAGAGTATGACAATGAACAGGTGAAAGACAGGTAGGGTCTCTTGCTAATTCGGGGAGGCCATACTGCTTGTGGAGTCAGACAGGTTGACTTTTCGTCAAGTGAAGGCAATCGTTAGGACAGCAGCTATTTTAAAAGTATGGTCAAGTCTAAACTTGGTTATTTTAGAGCAGGGTTTCTCAACCTTGGGCCAATGATTCTTTGTTGGTGGGGGGCTGTCCTGTTCAGTGAAGGATGTTTAGCACTCTCTTTTTACAAGCCAGCGACATCTGGTCAAAAAGTCCCCAGGTGACAAATAACTACGTATTATATCCTAAATGAAAGGTAAGGAAACATAGAAATTATATTTAAATTTAAAAATTAAAAAGAAAAATATTTAAGGAGATAAGCTACTAGCCCTTCCAAAGGGAAATAATAAAAGATTGGCATATCAAAATTTGAATTGATCTTTGCAAAAACTTTATGTGCTGAGGTGTCCTAAAATAATTTTTAAGTTAAAGATAATTTGTAGATGCTACAGAAGCTAAAAACCTAACTTTAACAGTGTAATAGTCTCTCTCTGATTTTTATTTTACCCCATTTTATTAAAGTGGCTTTCAATAAAAAAGCATGGGAGTTCTCATTAAAGGCTACTTTCTTCAGTGATAAAATCATTAAGCAAAGCAAATGTGGTTAGTCTAGTTCCAAAATATTAATTTATTATTATATGTAAACACATAAATTTATGCATACAATTTCTTGAGAGGCATGCTAAATCTGTGTCTGTGAATATATTATTATTGAAATATCTGATACCGCAGTGAAAGCCTGGCTTTGCTGGCCTTAGGCAACAGTCACCACAGCTGACAAAAATGATTTTGTCCACTAGAGGGAACCCAGCTTGTGATATTGTTCCTTAAACAAACAGAAGCACGACAGTGAACAAAATAGGAGAGAAAAACGTGTGTGTGTGTGCGTGCACGCGCACACACACACTAGAGAACGATGAAACTCCAGAGCTAAACTCTCTGCCTCTAGGTCACTTTAACATTTATGTTAAAAAAAGAAAAAAAAGACTACATTTGTAAAGCACTTCTTTTCTCTGTGCAAAATAAATAAAATGGCAGTATCCTTTTTTTTTATTAAGTAGTCTAAAAAAGAAACCTCACATTTTTATAGCTGTCAGTAAGATTGCTCTATATCTCACTAAACCCCCAACCCACTGTCGTCAAGTCATTGCCAACTCATAGGGACCCTACAGGACAGAGCAAAACTGCCCCATAGGGTTTCCGTGGCTGTAATTTTTACAGAGGCCGACTGACGCATCACTCTCCTGCGGTGCAGCTGGTGGGTTAGAATTGCTGACCTTTTAGTTAGCAGCCAAGCACTTAACCACAGTGCCACCAGCGCTCCTTATATCGTACTAAAAATAGTTTATTTCCTTACAGGTCAGAACTATAAGGCTCTGTTCATAATAAATATTATTGGCACCTAGAATTGCCTGCTAGGCACAAAACAAAATACACTTATTGGTAAGTCTAAGTAATTCTTGAAAAGTCTTCATATCACTGCTCAGAAGAATGACAGGTAAAGCTTTTAAGGCAGCTGTGAAGAAGAAATTTTCAGTCATCAACTATCAAGTGGTTCTTAAAATTAGGGCAAACCAGTTTTTTATTTTTAAAACATTAATTATAAAACAACTGTAGCAATTGTAGACATTTTGGAAAATACAAATAAGCTTAGAAAAGAATGAATGAACCCCACCATCCAGAAATAATTATTACCACGTTTATACAGGAAACCCTGCTGGTGTAGTGGTTAAGTGCTATGGCTGCTAACCAAAAGGTCAGCAGTTCAAATCCACCAGGTACTCCTTGCAAACTCTATGGGGCAGTTCTACTCTGTCCTATAGGGTCACTATAAGTCGGAATGGACTCAATGGCAATGGGTTTGGTTTTTGGGTTTATGTCTGCATATATCCCTATGATTTTTTCTGTGCATATACTCATCTATTTTTTAATCTATACAAGTCAAATCTTTTTAACTACCCTTTTCCACTTAATAAAACATGAACATCTCTATGTTAATATGTACACAAAACACAAAACCTAAGCCAGTTACCATCAAGTCGATTCCAACTCACAGTGACCCCATGTGTGTCAGAGTAGAACTGTGCTCCACAGAGTTTTCAATGGCTGTGACCTTTCAGAACTAGATTGTCAGGCCTTTTTCTGAGGTGCCTCTGGGTGGATTCAAACTGTCAACCTTCTGGTTAGTAGCCAAGTGCTTAACCAGCTGCACCACCCGGGACTCCTTAAATGTACATACAAATATGTATATATGGAGCCCTGGTGGTGCAGTGGTTAAGAGCTATGGCTGCTAACCAAAAGGCTGGCAGTTTGAATCTACCAATCACTCTTTGGAAACCCTATGGGGCAGTTCTACTCTGTCCTATAGAGTCTCTATAGGTCGGAATCGACTTCACAGCAACGGGTTTTGGGTTTATATGTATATGTAAATTTTTAAATGGTTACATGGTATTTCATTGTATGTATTACATCATAATTTAAACTTTAAATTTTAAAGCATCCCCTACTGCTAGTTATGCTGTTTCCAACTGTTCACTGTGTAAAGCCCTCTAAGGGGTCTTCTCATTCTCATGGGACCACAAAAGTAGCTACAGAAGCTCTGACACTTAATTCCTCAGAAAAGGCTTTGCTCTAAACCACCAACTATACAAACTAGAAAAAAAACCTCAAAATTGATTTTGACCTAAGTTCTTCCACTTCAGAAATCTCCTTATCATTCTATCTTCCCAAATCAAATTGGCCCATGTCCTCCTCCTCTATCGGGCATCTGTGCCTCACTCTCACAGAATCCTCCCGTTGGTTTTCTTTTCTCTCATACAACGTTCTCTTTCCGCTAGAGCATATCCTGATTGTGGATGTGCGGGGGAAAAACTTCCCAAACAACCCACAACCCCCAACTGGTATTTCAAAAACACATGGGCCTTTATTTTGACAATTAAATTCCTGTTACTGCAGAAACTGTGACCAACTTGACTTCCAGTGCTAGAAGCAACTTGGCTTGCAGCAGCATCCTGATAAAGACAATGCATATTTTTCCTCTCCCTCAGAAAGCTTTGTACAGATCACAAGGGTTAATGGCCTAATTCTTCATTATCTCCCTCATCCACATTCGTCACAAGACACCCTGCCCAGGAAGGCAAGAATGAGAGGTTATTGTTAAGACAGAATGAATGAGACAATGTGCAGTTCTGTTCTTCCGACCTGACAGTGTGACCGGGGCAGGGGCACTGTAACCAGGCAGGGGTACCGGCTGGCTTCCCTGCCTCCTGGCACAGCTGCCTCTGTGTGCTGCACAGATGAGAACCTGGCTCAGGAGCCTTTCCTCCCAGAGTCCTCTCCCTCAGGAGCACCAGGGGGAGTGGATGAAGTCAAGATGGACATGTTCTTTCTCAGTGAGAACTAGGACATTAGATCTGCTTCCTGGCTGCCCTTGTCTACCCTAGGTATCGCTAAGACTGGGGTGATGATCAGCTTTTTTCTTCTTTAAAATATAAAATCTTCATTAAAATATAACATATAAAGCTTCTGAGGATGAGGTGCCACACAGAGAACATCAGCTGCACAAGCATCTTGGGAAGAATCTCAATTGCTTGAATCTCAAATCATAAACCAGACATTTAAGAAAATTGTGAATCATGGCATCTGCACACCAAGATGACAACACATCCAGTGCCATCAAGAACCACACTGTCCCCCAGGCACTGCACTGGTGGGATGCTTCTATGGAGGTATTTACAGACGCAAACGGCTTTTTGTTCCTTGGGTTGGCACGCACTTTCTCACAGGAGCTACTCAAGTGTATACTGTACTTTCTGGAGAAATTATGTCTTTCAGAGTTGATGTGAAGACTTTCCTCAAAGACCAGAGTAAGAGCCAAAAGAAAAGGCCACAGAAGAAACCAGAATCCTTCTCTTGGGAGTTCAAAGTCTTCATCTACCCACCAGCTTATAATAGGTTCCTAAGTGGAGGAGTTTCAGGAAGTTACTGGAGGTCAAGAGAAGGGCAAGGATTTTTTGTAACACTCTGCATTTTCAATCAAAACAAATAAACAGAAACTCAGCGGGAAGAACCCCAAACTCAAAATACAATTTGAGAGAACACCTCAGATCCCCCAGAGCCAGACTCACTCTGTAGCCACCATCTGGGGGGTGGGTTCATCTAGCAGTTCCAAGCTGTGCAGGATCCAATAGCAGAGCCATGGGCGACTGGCATCCAGACACTGTGACAGGGAGGGGGAAGAAAACACACCCCTTATTCAGAATCAATCTGAGACACTGCTGACAAGGCGACATCTGTCTCACCCCTGGCAGCCTAGCAAGGGGTAGGAGGGTGCCCTATGGACAAGAATCAGTGAATGAGGGATGCTTGCTTTGTGGCCTTAGCTGGGAGGTGAAATGATATCGCAGTGAGAAAAGGATAATGAGGTAAAGAACTTCACCTTGAAGTTGGTGTGTCCTTCTCTGGCATCTGTGGAAGCCTGAGCAGAGGACTTCTTACACGCCAGGACATAAAGTCCTGCTATTTTTCAGTGTAGACCCAAGGAGATATACAGTACAATCTCAGGAAGGAATTTCCTGGCTTAACTGCTTCACTGATTTCAGAAGTACTTAGTAAGTATGCACCTGTGCCAAGCATTGCATTAGATACTGGGGGCATGATAATGAACACAATTTAGTTCCTATTCTTGAGATGCTGGGGATATAGAATGTATGTAGCTATCTCTGTGGAAGAGAACAGCAGACAAGACACATAGTTGCCTTGGGTCTTTCTGGAACAAGGCGGAATAAAACACATACGTATATGTATGTGCCGTAATGGGCAGAAACAGAGTTCTGAGGGAACACAAAGAAGAGATTAACTCTAACTGGGGGCGCTGGTAAAGCCTTCCAAAGGTGATATGTGAACAGATCTTGATCCTAATTCAAACTATAAATATTTATTGGGCATTCAAGTCTAGGCAGGGCAGGGCAGGTAGGATTACTGTCCCAGTGTTACAGATTAAAAGTATATAAATGAGGTCCAAAGAGATTAATTTTTTCCAGATTATAAAGACAGTAAATGTCAAAGCTGAGACAAAAACCCAGTTTCTCAGGCTTCCAATCCAGTGCTCTCTCCACAGGCTCAAGCAGCCCTCTTCATCAAAGCACTGTACGTCCACAACTGTGGCCGTTTGCTAGCCTGCCGCCTAGGGGGCAGCCTGGTGTGGTCACTGAAGAGACTGCTATGGATTCAGCCTGCCTGGGTTTGAATCCTGGCTCATCCTCTTACTAGCTATGTGTTTTTGGACAAATCGCTTATCTTGTTATGCCTGCTTCCTTATCTATAAAAAATACCTCCCTCATACAGTACTTGTGAGGATTAAATGAGATAATGCATGTTAAGCTTTTAGCTCTGGTTCTAATAAATCATTAAATCATTAGCTGGTATTAATTCTACCAGGGCTGGGCTCTAATCAGAGGGCTTGAGTCAAAGGCTGGAAACTGGGAGCCCAAAAGCCAGATCTACTCCATGGATGTGTTTTGCTTGCAGTGTTTGTTTATTTAGAATTGGTTGCAACATTTTACTATTGGGAGATACACATAAAAATCTGGATTCCTAGCTTCATTTGAAAAAAGAAGAGAAGATCTTGCAAATTGTGGGTCTGCATTCCTGTACTGCAGCAATTGGCTGGAACAGTTTGCCTTAGCCTTCACCCAGCCAACTTCATTCACTTATGCTACCTGCCTGGGCCCTACATTTGAGTTTGCAAAGCCCTGACATAAACAGTCAAACTTAAAAAACCCAAACCCATTGCCGTGGAGTCAATTCCGACTCATAGCCACCCTACAGGACAGAGTAGGACTGCTCCACTGGGTTTCTAAGGCTGTAATCTTTATGGAAGCAGACTGCCACATCTTTCTCCCGCAGAACCGCTGGTGGGTTCAAACTGCTGACCCTTCAGTTAGCAGCTGAGTGCTTTAACCACTGCACCACCAGGGATCCTAGTCAAACTTAGGCCCCTCTCCCCAAATAAGGAGCAGGTTAAAAGCTGAGCTGTTCTGTGTGAAGTGAGGCAGGAAAGCTGGAGACCGCCTGTTCCTATTCGCCCTTTGGCTGCCACTCAGTGCCATTCCCAATACCCTGCTCCCCACATATACCCCTTCCACATGCCTAAGCCCACTCCGTGCAACCCTAGGCCACGAGGAATATGATTCAAAATCTGCTTGTTACACTGCAGGTAGTACTCTCTGCGACTTATATACTGGTCCTCTGGCCAGTACAGAAATTAGATCAGCTAACAGGACAAACGAGCCCTGGTGTCACAATGGTTAAGTGCCTGGCTGCTCACCAAAAGTTTCGCGGTTCAAACCCATCAGTGGCTCCAGGGAAGACCTGGCAATCTCTCCCATAAAGATTATGGCCTAGAAAACCCTATGGGGCAGCTCTACTCTGTCACATGGGGTTGCTATAAGTCAGATTTGACTCAACAGCACACAACAGCAATAGGGCAAAGGGTTGGGGAAATAGGATATGATACGGAACTTTAGCTAGGTGTCAAGGGTTATTTGCCCCTTTGAAGAAGGACCTGGTTTCCTGCCAGAGCCACATGGTACAAGGATGAACCTGCAACAGGCCAGGCTCATATGCCTTTTGTATTTGAATAGGAAAAACATGAAAGACTTGGCTAAAAACTTGATAGAATGAGTTCCTGGGCAATGAGTTACCTCATAAGCATCTGTCAGCTGTCGAAGGCCTCTTTTCAGATAATGGAAGTGCTTCTCCCTCTGCAAAATAAGCCTGGAAAGACAAGCGCATGTAAACTTATTCTCATAACTTATGTGTCCACCCCCCTACCGAACATACGTGCGTGCGTGGGCAAACGCACATGCGCACACACACTCTCACAGCTTCAGGACATCCCCCAGCAGTCACTGGATAGATAACCAGCAAATTCTTTACCTCAAAGGGCAGCTAAATCAGAGCAGAGACCAGCATCTGAACGTCTCTAATGTGTCTGAAAATCGTGCTGGCAAAAAGTCACCTTCACGGCAGGTAATTCTGTACTAACAGAAAAGCCTCAATGAGCACAAGCACCTGGGCAGTGACAACCCATCCAGAAAGTTCCTCCAGGGCCTAAGAACAGATATCTTCTGGCTCCTTATCCTGCAGGCAGTTTAATATCTGAGCTTTGCCACCTCCTTGACTTGGTTACCCTTGCCCATCTCACAGTCATTTCTTCTGAAGTCACTTCTCCGAGGTCTGTAGTTTGTAACTCTGCCACCTGCCCCTCAGTCATCCATCTATTACTCCCTCCCTGAAATTCCACCTCCCACGTGCAGATCCACTGCCCCAGCCAGGGGATCATGTTTGTATTCTGCAGCCAGTAGCTCTCCTTGGCACCAATGCCAGCAAGACTGGCTTTAAGATGGAATGTGCCACCCATGGCCACCTGCACAGGCAGCACAGGCAGCAGCGGAGAGCACAGAGGCTGCGCTTCTTGCTTGGTCCTGCAGGAAGGGACTTATGTGGTTACATAAGGAAAAAAGAAAAATAGAACGTCAAGACATTCACTCTGTAGCTGATCACGGAAAAGGAAAGAAGTAGCACTCCCTTTTCTAGGTATTCAATTCAACAAATGTTTATTCAATTCCCACTGTACTACACACGGAAGATAAAAGATCATCCATGTGGTTTCTACCCTCAAAAAATCTTCCAGTTTAGTGCTGGAAATAAGATAAGTACAGAATTGGGTAGGTTT
Source organism: Loxodonta africana (assembly GCF_030014295.1). NCBI lineage: Eukaryota > Metazoa > Chordata > Mammalia > Proboscidea > Elephantidae > Loxodonta > Loxodonta africana. The sequence goes on along the minus strand of NC_087351.1, from coordinate 76,951,663 downwards.
CATAAAGGAAACAGATAAAATGCTACTGCGGCTCAAAAGGGAGGGGGAATCTCACTAAGAAAGGAGTGATCACGAAAGGGTGTGAGAAGAGGTGGAATTTGTGGTGGGCGGCCCTGATGGAGGGAGAGCGATTTTACAGGTAGAGATAGGGAGGAGATGGTGGAGGAATAGTTGAGCTAGAAGGTAGAGAGCAACGCTATCCACAGAACTTTCAACAGTGATGGGTATTGTTTCTACCTACATTGTCTAATACGGTTGCCACTAGCCACATGTGGTTACTCAGCCCTTGAAATACTGCCAGTGTTACTAAGGAACTGAATTTGTAAATTTAAGTTAAAATAGCCAGGAGTGGCTAGTGGCTACCATACTGGACAGCAACCAAGTATAAAATGTGTGAGTAACAGATGGAGTCATTTGTCCTGAATATTAGGAATGAAAAAGAAATGGTAGAAAATGCTGCTGGGGCCCTATTTACAGGGGTCTGGGATACTAGCTGAGAAACTTCTACTTAACTTAGTAGGCAAAGGGAAGCCCTGAAGGTTTTTCAAGCTGAGAATAAAATGACTAGAGCTATGCTTTAAAAATTATCTGACAGCAGTAGGTATTCAATATGTGTTTACAAGCTCGGCTGAGTGAAGGCACTGAAGTGGGGAGAGAGATGAGGTGGGGGGACTGGGTAAGACGCTGTTAAGAGTCAGCCAGGTGGTAAGTTCTCAGGGTCCAAACTAGCATTGGGACACGAAATAAGCTGACTGTTGGGACATGAAAATTTTTAGGCACTGGAAGAATACTCAGGAGAGGATGACAACTGGGCTGCTGGAAATACATGCTTAAAGTTCAGCAGAGGGATTCAGGTTACACAAAGAGATTGGGAATCGTTTATCTGCACACATGTAACAGGTGAAGCCGAAGGAACAGACGAAGAGTGCAAAGAGAAAAGCTTGAATACAAAACTGTTGGAAGATCCATCTTCAACGGCTTGGAGGACAAGGGGCCAGGGAAGGAGAGAAACAAAGAGTTGACAGAAGCAGAAGGAGAACAAAGGCAATGTCATGTCACAGGCAATAAGGGAGAAGAGATTTCCACGTAGGTATTTAACAGTGGCAAATGCTATAGCAAGACTAAGAGACATAAGTACAAACCACATAGTGGCTAGTGACCTTCAAGAGAGTTCAGGGCAGTGACGAGCGCAGGCTCTGCACTGCAAAGGGTGATGACAGAGCAGATCATAAGGAAGACGAAAAAGCCAGACTCCGTTTCTCTTTCCAGAAGGTCCAGTAGTTAGGACTCTCTGACACCCACTCTATGTAGGCAGAATGTCTTAGGCTGGGGTAAATATGGACTCTGCTCCATCGAGCTATATGGTCCAGATGGACAGACAAGTAAGTGACAATTACAGTCCTGTCTGATAAATGCTGTGATGGGGGACGCATAGTGGGCTCTGGCAGCACACAGGAAGGCATGGAGGATCAGAGAAGCTGCCCATCCCACCCCAGGAAGTAGCACTGAAGCAAAGACCTAAAGTACACAAGTTAGCCAGGCAAAATTAGTGGGATGCACCACGGCATATTCAAGTAAGTTTAGTTCAGCTGCAGCAAAAAGTACAAGGTCGTAAGCAGAGAGAACTCATATAGAGAATGGGTACAAAGGCATCAGATAATGCAAGACTTGTAAGCACATTATAGGATTTTGATGTTAAACCTAAGAGCAAAAGGGAGTCATTGTGTTTCAACTTGCAATTATACCAAATGAAAGAAGCCAGTCATAAAAGACCACATATTGTACTATTCCACTTATGTGAAATGTCTGAAAAGTAAGTCTATAGAGTAAGAAAGTAGATTCTTGGTTGTCTAGGGCAGGGAAGGGGAAGCATGGGCTGAATGCTAAAGGGCATTGCGTTTCTTTTGGGGGTAAGGAAAATGTTCTAAAATGGCTTGTGGTGATGGATGCTGTCTTAGACTAGGTACTCTAGTGAAGCGTATATATATATATATATACACACACACACACACACACACACATAGACAGAGAGTTATCTCGAAGAAATGGCTCAAGTGGTTGTAGAGGGTGGCAAGTCCCAAGTCAGGCATCAGGCTGGAGGCTTCTCATGACTCACATAGCTACAGGGACTGACAAACACAAAATCAGCAGGTCAGGCAGCAGGCTGCTCGCTCACGGACTGCAGAGGCTAACAAAATCAAGATTGGTAGGTAAGACGGCAGGCTGCTGGTGCACAGGCTGCAGAGGCTGATGAATACCAAGACTGGCAGACAAGATGGCAGGCAGCTGGCTCAAATCCCAAGAACCAGAGGTCAGATGATGACGAGTCAGATGCAGGATCCAGAGCAAGCAAGTGAGCTTTGCCAGAATATCTATATATATACTCTATGCTTGCCACACCCCTGAGGAAACTCCCCTTACAACTGATTGGCCAATCACATCATGGAGGATGACTACATTATTACATAACTGCCAAACTACATCATTACATAACTGCCAAACCACTGAGAATCACGGTCCAGCCAAGTTGACAATTTAAAAAAAAATTTTTTTTATTGTACTTTAGATGAAGGTTTACAGAACAAACTAGTTTCTCATTAAACACTCAGTACACATATTGTTCTATGACATTGGTTAACCCTATGACATGTCAACACTCTCCCTTTTCAAACTTGGATTCCCTACTACCAGCTTTCCTGTTCCTCCCTGCCTCCTAGTTCCTGCCCCGTGGCTGGTATGCTCCTTCAGTCTTGCTTTGTTTTATGTGCCTGTCCAATTTTTGGCTGAAGGGTGAACCTCAGGTGTGACTTTATTACTGAGCTGAAAGGGTGTCTGGGAGCCATACTCTCAGGGTTTCTCCAGTCTCTGTCAGGCCAGCCAAGTCTAGTCTTTCGAGTTAGAATTTTGTTCTACATTTTTCTCCAGCTCTGTCCAGGGCCCTCTATTGTGATCTTTATCAGAGCAGTCAGTGGTGGTAGCCGGGCACCATCTAGTTGTACTGGACTCAGTCTGGTGGAGGCCACGGTCGATGTGGTCCATTAGTCCTCTGGACTAATCTTTCCCTTGTATCTTTAGTTTTCGTCATTCCTCATTGCTCCCAAAGGGGCGAGACCACTGGAGTATCCTAGATGGCTGCTCACAGACTTTTAAGACCCCAGACACTACTCACCAAAGTATAATGTACAACATTTTCTTTATAAACTATGTTATGCCAACTGAGCTAGATGTTCCCCGAGACCATGGTCTCCACCGCCCAGAGCCCAGCAATTCAGTCCCTCAGGGAGTTTGGATGTGTCTATGGAGCTTCCATGACCTTGCCTTGTACAGGTGGTGCTGGCTTCCCCAGTATTGTGTACTGTCTTACCCTTTACTAAAGTTACCGCTTATCTATTGTCTATTTAGCGACACACAATCTCAACCATCACAGATACACAACTCTGTGAATATACTAAAAGCCACTGAACGGCACACTTTAAGCGGGTGAATTGTTTGTTATGTGAATTATATCTTAATAAGGTTGTTACCAAAAAAAGGCAACTTTTTTTTAAAGGGAGTCATTGAAGTATTTTAGGCATGGGAAAAAGACATGGTCAGATTTATATTTTCTAGACCACATTCGGTACAGTGTACTGAATGGGCTGGGATGGGGAAAAGACTAGAGGCAGGAAACCAGTTAGAAGGTCAAAGCGGCAATCTAAGTGTGTTTGTGAAGGGAAGAAAGGCAAAAGAGCAGTAGCCTGAGGGGATACTGGGGCTAAAGGTAGGATATTAAGGTAGAGGAGGGGTGAGCATTTTTGAGGGCAAAGAGGAGGTAATGAAAATACAAGAGCCCAGAGAAAGCTCATCAAGTAAGGTCCCCAAAGAGGGAGGAGGGCTGGGATCAAGAGTACAGCAGGACAGATGAGTCTCGTGATAAGGAAGGATTCTATATTTGTAAAGACAGAAATGGTGGGGGATACTGTGAAGCTAGACAAATACAGGAGATAGAAAGCGGGAAGGAGGGAAACCAAGGAAACTTGTGTAGGGTGGCCTCAATTTTCTCAGAAAGTGAAAGGCAGGATCCTGGGAGAATTGTGGACTAGTCACTGCGCTCAGTGTGTCAGGGAATCTACATGAGATGAGTAAAAGGATTATGAAGCAGCAGTGAAGGCCCAGCTGAGGCTAAGTTGTGTAAAATTTTAGTGAAGTCACGCAGCAGGCACTGTTAGGTGATAGATGTATATATATACGTATATATATATATATATATATATATATTTTTTTTTTTTTTTAATCTTTCTGGGACCCTTTAGCAGAAGCACTGAGTGGACAGTAGGCTGCTAGGGTAAGGACTGGCAAGATGGGAAGAGCCGAAAGTCAAAGGAATGACGGAATTGAGAGGTAAGTGAAATAGCTCACCGTATGAGCTGGCCCTGACTGAGCAGGTTGGAAGCCAAGGCCAGAATGGGTTCCATGGATGAGAACCAAGACAGTCCAAGGGACTTTTAGCAATGGCAGGCAGGGACCCAGTAAGAGAAGGCTGAGAAATCCAAGCCAGCAAGGGTGAGCACAGAATTTCAACTGGAATTCCTGATTTCTAGCTCTAATTGGATCTGTTCACAGTGGGGTTTACTATAGGTCATTTTTTCTCTGAAAAACAGGCAAGAAAATTTGTATATGCCAAATACCTTGAGATGCTAAGACCAAAGGGGAAAGAAGAGAGAACACTCTACACCAAAAGAGAACATCATCCAACTTATTTAGGTATGTCAGGCTAGACCCCATTAAACGTTCCTTCTAACTCTAAAATTCTGTGACTGTTAAATATAATGCTGTTTACTTCTGAAAAGATTACACCCTTGAAAACCCTAGGGGGCAGTTCTACCCTGTCCTATAGGGTTACTATTAGTTGACTAGATGGCAACGAGAAGTATAATGCTAGAGAAAGGAAACAGGTAAAAAAGGAACTGAACTTTATGGGAACCACCTGTGCAGTATGCCCGATTATTCAACTACACTATAACTTTGTAAGGAGCAATCACGTCTGTCTTCAGCATTAACCACAGGGCCTGGCATAGAGCAGGCTCTCAACATCTATTTACTGAATTAACAAAAGAAAGAATAAAGAATGGTAAAGTCACTTTTCTGACTGACCAAAAGAGACTGTCTCCCTGGATACATATCCCTTCAATTTAAAAGAACCATAAACCTCAAAGGAGAAGTCAGAATTCGGTCATCCAGGCTAGGAGAGCAATGCTTAGATTGAGGCAAGTATTTGCTCTGGCTGAGGGGCTCTTTCTGTCAGTTCTCTCCTGTGTTCACACATACCACATTGCAGGTGATCAATCAGCCAAGGTTAACCTTCCCTATTGGACTTAGTATCTTTAGAGAGCTAAATTAAGCAACTAAACAAATTCTTCCCTTTTTAAAAAAAATCTGGAGAAGGAATACTTTTCCTTATCTTCTCAGCACTCTTCTCATCTGATAAGGGGCTTTTAAGCAACTAGAAAAATGTAATACCTCAGAGGCAAATGCTTTTCTGCCTCCAGAGGGTAAAAGACCCTGGCTTTCTCCTCAGGTTCCTGAAATGACAACTACCTGGGGCCCCATCTGCCTGGAAACATCTAATTGAAGGAAGCCTCTGTCAGCTCTTCTTTCACTGCAGGTTGGTCCATGAGGACAAGGATCTGAGACAGCCCAAAAGGGAGTGACCCAACAGCTCTCCTCCCACCATGAACTTCATTCACAGACAGCTAGGCCCTCAGAGTCCTGCTGGGATAGGGACTGATGAGTTCCTCTGGCTGGTTTCATCTGAAGACAAACTGTAGCCACAAACACAGGAAGAGAAATTCCCTTCTGTGACCATTTCCACCGTGGAAACTATTCTTCCATTCTCATCCATTTAATCTCTCTCTCTCTCAAACACACACACACACACACACACACACACACACACGCTGATATGCATATGTTATTCTAAAATCTTGGAAAGGCATTTGTTTCTCTGAGTGTTTATCTAGAGCTTCAAGGATCACACTGTTAACTGACTGAAGTTTAATTTCTCCACCGAGGTTTACAATTCTTTTAAACTGAAGGGACAAATATTCATAGAGAACAGTCTTTGTACCAAGAACCTTACCATTCTTAACTCATCTCTAGCCAAAAATGCTCTGCATAGGGGGTTAAAAAGAGAAGCTAGAGCTCTTCCCCCTTTCCTTCCTGAACAATTCAGCCCTCAGAGTAGTTTGATTAGGTGGAACAGAACACCATCAGCTCTGTGCAGGGGCGAGGGGAGGAGGGGAGGCAGAGCTCAAGTGAACAAGGAGGGCGGCTGTGCAGAGGATGGGGACAGGAGCTTGGGACACACAGGAAGACGGATCAAATAATATATTAAAAATATGGGGAGACAAAGCCAACTCTTCAGACATGGATTGGACTGGACAATGGGCTGGAGAGGGATGCTGGTGAGGAGTAAGCTTCTTGGATCAGGTGGACACTTGAGACTATGTTGGCATCTCCTGCCTGGAGAGATGAGAAGGTAGAGAGGGTTAGAAGCCGGTGAAATGGACATGAAAAGACAGAGTGGAGGGAGAGAGCGGGCTGTCTCATTAGGGGGAGAGTAATTGGGAGTACGTAGCAAGGTGTATATAAGTTTTAAGTTTTTATGTGAGAGATTGACTTGATTTGTAAACTTTCACTTAAAGCACAATAAAAATTATAAAAAAAAAAAAATATGGGGAGAGGCAGTTTCCACTGTTCGAGAAGGAACTTTCAAATATATATGCCCTGGGTAGGAATGTAAGTTGTATTTCTTATGATGGGCGAGCCAACTGGTCTCACCTTCAGGATGTGCTTCCGTATAATTCCCTCCAACCTTATCTCATGCCCTCACTGAGTGCCAACCACACTGCCTTCTTTGATCTTCTGGAAAGCTCCGCTCTTTTCAGCCTCAGGGCATTAGCACGTGCTGTGCCCTCTGCCTAGAACACCCCCAGCACCCCCTAAACGTAAATAATAAGCCACTTGGGGGAGGGTGGGAGGAAAGAAGAACTTAATTGTAAGGGCCTTGGAAAGAACAATAAGATAAAGGAATAAAGCTTCTAACTGCTCAGGATTTGAGAAACTCTGTAAGATAATGTTACATAGAGGAAATGGCACAAAACAATGGCGCTACGAGGCGCCTGCATGTGAGCTGCTTTAAGTGCTTTAAATCAGTTTTTTGGCTTCAGAGCCATCATCTATACTTAACCTCCAGAGTTCTAATACCTGTTGCTATTGCCGTAGAGTCGATTCTGACTCATAGCGACCTTACAGGACAGAGTAGAACTACCTCCTATAGTTTCCAAGGAACGGCTGGTAGATTCGAACTGCCAACCTTTTGGTTAGCAGTCTTAGTTCTTAACCACTGCACCACCAGGGCCCCAAAAAGCATGATTAGAAGGATGAATATTTCATAGTTTTAGGATGAAAGGAAAATCATTTCTGGGATGGGGAATAACTGTAAATGCACCAACATTCAACTTCAGCCTTGAATTTCAGCCAAAATCTGCTATTCAGCTTTGGCCTCAGGAGGCTGAGCAGGCAAATGCCTTACGTCAGCATCATTCCTGGCATCCCAGGACCTGTGCGCAGTCACTGGTCCCGGGATGTGTGTGATCCCATCACAGCTGATCAGCACAATGACCTCAGAGACACAAAGAAGCCACGTCATCTAGCGTTACTGCTAATATCGGAATATTCACTGCAGCTAATGGTTAAGGTTTTCTTTTTGCGCTCTAATGTCAGACTTTCAAAATCTGCTACTAAAATGTGAAATATTAACATCGTGACAATAGTTTAAAATTCAGATACATTTTCAGACTTATATCCTGGAAGTTCACTCTATGATGGTGATGTTTGGAGTCAGTCTTATACTGATAAATTCATTTTCTTTAACACTCAACCATTCAGCTAAAATATGAATATTTCTGATGTTAATTAGCATTCTAATTAGCAGCCTTTAAAATACCCATTTTCACAGTCAAGGATGATAAAATGAGAAATGTCAGATTCCTGAAACAAACCCAAAGTCCTGATATCTACTCTATTTCCCCAAGAGGAACGTTTTTTGTTTTCCACCCATACCTGACCCAAGACCTATGAATCAGGGGATTTTATTTTACTCCTTATCGCCCCCCACCCTGCTATACCCCCCACAAACAACTTCTTCTTCCCAGACTATAACCTGTTATTCTCCCTCATACCTCAGCAAGATTTAAAGGAAAGAAAAGAAAAGCCCAAAGGCTCTATTCTGATGGTGGGTAAAAAAGAGATGCCACATGATCAAAGGTCTCTTGTGTTGGAACTTGTGTTGAAAATAAAGGACACGTGTCCATGGAGACCCAGACAGCAGCCAGTGACTCAGGCCCCCATCAGGTGAGTCATCTGGGGGTGCGACTGCCAGCAGCAGAGGTGGAAGCAGGAAGCACCACGGTGCTGATCCCGTTCTATCTCAGAGAGCTCACTCTCTGTGAGCAGTTTAAACAGTGTCATTTGCTTATCTCCAGCTGTGGCTCCTGACAAGAGGAATAATTAATGCTATTGTGGTTCTGAGCTTTGGGTTAATGCAGAAGTTTAGTTCAGCAATTTGGGGAAGACTCCTCGTTAGTAGGTGTTTTCTTTCTTTCCTGGGAGGGAGGATGAAAATAACCTTCCCACCCTGTCTTTCCCTATAAGCAGTTGCCTTTTTCAATTGCTTTCTGCCTTGGCTAATTACAATTTTGATAGAAATGGCTTTTTAAGGACATAGTGGGGGAAAAAAAAAAGATATAAAGTTCTCTATGGTTTAACTCATTTTAATAATGTTCTGGTAAATAGAAGTACCCTGGAGACTGGCTTGCCAGGATTTAGGCTCTTAAAAAGTTCCATGAAGTCACAGACATGAAAAAGGTGGTTAGGGGCTGGACTTCAGACCCCTTAGCTTCCCATCCAGAGCAAATCAGCCAGCTGCCTAAATACACTTTGTTTAGAGACTGTCAAGGAAAAGTCATTAAATCATTATCATTAAAACAAAATGATCACCACGCAAGGTTTTGGACAAGATTAGTTCTCATGGCTGGAGGCAGGGGCAAATTATCCAATAGGCAAGGTAAACACCAGATTATCTTTGATGTGGTGAAGCCCACGTGAAATTGTTGACTGCCGACTAGTAAGCATGCTCAAGTAAGCCCGCGTTTACCTTGCTTACTGGATCATCCGCCCTGTCAGGGATTATAAATTTAAAAAGAAGCTTTGATTCTGTAGGAAGGTGCTGTGCGGTTGGGAGAGAGACAGATGCCCGCCATACCTAGAAGCAGAATCTTTGATGTGGTGAAAAATGTGAATTTGTTCACTACAGATGATCTGGTAAGCAAGGTAAGCACTGTGCTTACCTCGTCTATTGGATAATCCACCCCTGGCTGGAGGTGTAACACAGGATGGTTTCCGAAAGACAATTTGTAACTAGAAGAGAAATGCTAATAAAGGAATGGAATAGCCTTATGAAATTTTAGTGTGACACATTACAAAATATTGGAAAAAAGGGAATATAAAAGTTCAAATTAAATAATAAGTTTCTGCTTATAATCCCCGTTATGGAATTTCTGACCTCACAGGGCTTAACAGACTTCGACCTGCTAAGATCCAAGGAAAATGAAACACCTTATACTTCTCACTTGAAATTTCACCCTTGGGATCTGCTGCTCGATCACCAACGAGGACCATGCTGCTGGCAGCTCAAACTTCTCACATTTTCCCAGTCAAATAACAACTGATGGCAAAGGAATCCAATACTCTGCCCTCCCCCAGGCCTCTGTATCAATCTCAAAAGTGCAATGAGAAAAAGAAAAGCAGGAGTGTCCTCCATTTGAACACCAGAGCAGCAGGCCACAAATAAACAGCAAAATCATGAACTTTCTTCCTTCCTTGCCCCAACTTCGGCCCTCAGAGTTCAGGCTCAAGAGCATCCTGATGTAGTACCTGACTGCTCAGTTCAAGCAGAGCACCTACTGTAAACAGTATTCTAACAGAGGAAGGTGTCTGAGTCATAGCATATCCTGGGGGCAGTTTCACAGCTTATGGCTGGATAAGCTCAAGGAGGAAAGAATGCCTCTCTCAGGAGGTGGTGCTCTCCCAGCTAGTAACCAGTGTTCACACCAAGTTGACTCTGACTCATGACAACCCATGTGACCCTTCAAACTCCAATCCACAGCTTACCGTGGTACAAGGTGGTTGAACTTGTAAGAACTGAAGACCTCTTGGATCTTTTCTTCTACTTTTGCCTGGTAGGATGCAGAAGATAGGAGAGAGAAAACAAATACAGATGAGACTTCTATCAACTTTTTCCTCTCACTGCCACAAATGCCTATTGGCTGGAGTTGCCTGGCATGGTTGTATACTTTATAGAGCTATAAGGCTGCGGGGTGACAAGCTTAGGACAAGGAGTAAGAGAGAACGCGCTGTACCATTTGGCATCACAATCAACTCCTCCAATAACTTAATCCATAATATCCAAACTAATGGTGGTTTTGGAATTGGCCTCTGTGGTACCGGTAACTCAGGGAGCAGATGAAGACAGATACATTTTGCTTGCAAGATTTATTCTTGCCTGCTCTATGAAGTTGTTTGGTGTTCATTAACTAGCTGCCCTCACGTACACAATTAATTCCTGCCAAGGGTCATACTTCTTACTGTCATATTGAACAGCTTAAAGTATTAAATGCCCTAAGGAATTTATAAGGACATCAATCACCGAAAACCAAAGGGATAGCAAATCTGGGCATTGGTCCTACATCACATGCAGGACTCACTCCACAGTCTCATAAAGCAAAGGGTCTTAGAAGGTCAGGTTACAAAACACACCAGATCACCTGTCCTTTCTGAATACCACACCATAATACACTTCCAGTGTAGCCTCAGTGAGGAAAAGGGTACTAATGAGGGTAGGGCTGGTCAACAGGATACAGGTTTTCACCTTCATCAGAATCCCTCCTCTTTGTAGTGAGGCATGTTCTTGCTAGGATTTCAAGATACATAATAATTGCCTCCCTGGGAAATTTTAAAAACATGTCATTTATTTCTGGAACATTCATTGAGTTAGAGCTTCTAGTCCCTTTGACAAGTTTGCAAGAATTATTTATGATGAGGGGTGAGCAGTGATGTGAATCATCTAAAATGGCAGCCAATTTAAAATTCATTTATATTTGGTTATAGGATATGCTTTGGTATTTGTCTTTGAACATGAGTTTGAGGGATGATCTGGCTAAGAATTTACAATATTTCAAAAAACAGGCTAAAGTCACCTTGAGAACCTGACTTAAGAGGAACAAGAAAGTTGTTCCAGATCCCTCATAATTCTTTTTCCATTCCAGAAACTCATACGGGACTAACATGAAGCACCAGCCTAAACGGAACAAAGACGGCATTTCTCAGTCACGTGTTCCTTAGCTGTAAGTAAAACAGGATAGAAAAATATACAAGAAACATATGTCAGTAAGGACATTAAATAAAGATTTGCCTAGGATATCTGTTATATCTAAATGAATTGATGAATTTTGAATGAAACAAAACCAAGTGGGAGGAAAACTCACTTCCTTTACCCCAATACAACCCTACTCAAATCCCTATGACTTAATATTAAAAAATGAGCCCATCTCCTCCTTAGCATTCTGATACTTAGAGCCCTACGGAGAAAAGGTTCCTGTCAAGAACTCCTTAATGAGAAGTCTCACCTTCAGCTCCCACTGGGGCAACATAAGCAGACAAGCAGTAGATGAAGAAAATGGAAGTTTATTTCTAAACTAAGATACCCAACAGAGATATATCATACCCTGATGTGGAACATGCTTAAAATATTCCCAGTGTGGTGCCATTTCTCTTTGGATTTCATAATCTTCTTCAGAATGAACAAGCGATATTCCAGAACAGTAACTGACCCATAACTGGAAACATAAGTTCTGAATTCTAATAAACACCTGATTATCACAGGCCAGCTGCTCATGATAACAGAACAATAAAACTGTACCTAGTTAAAAGAGCTTTACCTGTTATCAAAAAACACTTTGTGTTACAAAGCACGAGAATGTTTCCAATATATTCTGTGAATGAGAAAACAAGGTAAAGTTTCCCCCATTCAAGTACATGAAGTCAAAAGTGTTTTCCGTGTCATCTCAATACACTTTGGTTTCCAAAGGTAAAAAAGTTCCCAACACAGTGTGTGGAAAAAAAAAAAAAAGAATTCACTTTATTTTCTCTTAAGACCTAGTGTGTGTTTTTAATAGCCTTACTGAGATAAAATTCAGACTATATAACTTACCCATTTAAAGTGTATGATTCAACGGCTTTAATATATTCACAGAGCTGTGCATCCATCACCACAATTTTAGAGCATTTCCATTATTCAAAAAAACAGAAAAGAAAAAATCCTACACCCGTATCCATTACCCGTCCCCCAAATTCCCTTCCTCCCCAATCCTAGGCAACTGCTGATTTACTCTGTCTCTATAGGTTTGGCTCTTCTGCATTTTACATATAAATGGAATCATACAATATGTAGTCCTTTGTGACTGGCTTCTTTCACTTAGCATAATGTTTTCAGGGTTCATCTATGTTACAGTACGTATCAGCACTGCATTCCTTTTTTATTGCTAAATAAAATTCCATTGTATAGATACACCACATTGTATTTATTCATTCATCAGTTGATGGACATTTAGGTTGTTTCTACTATTTGGCTATTATAATGCTGCCAAAAACATTAATGTTCAAGATTTTGTGTGGACCCACATTTTCATTTCTCTTCATATATACCTAGGAGTGAAACTGCTAGATCATACAGTAACTCTGTTTAACAGTTTGAAGAACTGACAAACTGACTTTCAAAACAGCTGCATGATTTTACATTACAGCAGTGTATGAAGGTTTCAATTTTATTATCTGTGTTTTTCATTATACCCATCCTAGTGCGTGTGAAGTGGTATCTCACTGTGGTTTTGATTTGCATTTTCCTGAGTGGCTAATGATGTTGAGGAAACCCTGATGGCATAGTGGTTAAGTGCTATGGCTGCTTACCAAAAGGTCAGCAGTGCAAATCTACCAGGCACTCCTTGGGAACTCCATGGGGCAGTTCTATTCTGTCCTGTGGGGTTGCTATGAGTCGGAAACGACTCGATGGCAGTGGGAATAACGTTGAACATCTTTTCATGTGTTTGTTGGCCATTTGTTTATCTTCTTTGGAGAAATGTTTATTCAGATACTTTGTTCTTTTTTTTAATTGGGTTGCCTTTTTGTTATTGAGTTAGAGCAGTTCTTAACATATTCTAGATGCATGTTCTTTATCAGATACATGATTTGCAAAAATCTCCCGTTCTGTGGGTTGTCTTTAGGAACTGGTATGTTTTTTAATAGAAAAAGATCACCTCAGAGTGATCATTATGGTTTTTGGAGTAAACGAGTTGCCATTGAGTGGATTCCGAGTTCTACTTGAATAGAACTGCCCCATACGGTTTCCAAGGAGCAGCTGGTGGATTTGAACTGCTGAACTATTGGTTAGCAGCCAAGCTCTTAACTACTGTGCCACCAGGGCTCTGGTTTTTAGAGTACAACATTAAAAATAATACTTAGCCGTAAACCTGCACATTTTTTACAAACAGTAATAGATTAACACAGAAATGAAAAAGCACTCATCCAGAAATGGGAAAAAAAAAAAGTAAACCCCAAAACATGGACTATCTCTCTTTAACAAATGGTGCTGGCATAACTGGATATCCCATCTGCAAAAAAAATACCTCACACCATGCATAAGACTAACTCAAAATGGATCAAAGACCTAAATATAAAATCTAAAACGATAAAGATCATGGAAGAAAAAATAGGGACAATGCTAGGAGCCCTAACACATGGCATAAACAGTATACAAAACATTACTAGCAATGCACAAACACCAGAAGAGAAACTAGACAACTGGGAGCTCCTAAAGATCAAACACCTATGCTCATCCAAAGACTTCACCAAAAGAGTAAAAAGATTACCTGCAGACTGGGAAAAAGTTTTTGGCTATGACATTTCTGATCAGCGCCTGATCTCTAAAATCTACATGATAACTGCAAAAACTCAACCACAAAAAGACAAATAACCCAATTAAAAAGTGGGCAAAGGACATGAACACGTCACTAAAGAAGACATTCAGGTAGCTAACAGATACATGAAGAAATGCTCATGATCAGTAGCTATTAGAGAAATGCAAATCAAAACTACAAGGAGGCTCCATCTCACTCCAACAAGGCTGGCATTAATCCAAAAAACACAAAATAATAAATGTTGGAGACATTGTGGAGACTGGAAGACTTAGTGGGAATGTAAAATGCAACCACTTTGGAAATCGATTTGGCACTTCCTTAAAAAGCTAGAAATAGAACTACCATATGATCCAGCAATCCCACTCCTTGGAATATATCCTAGAGAAATGAGAGCCTTTACATGAACAGATATATGCACACCCATGCTCACTGCAGCACTGTTAACAACAGCAAAAAAATGGAAGCAATCAAGGTGTCCATCAACGGATGAATGGATAAATAAATAATGGTATATTCACACAATGGAATACATTGATAAAGAACAATGCCTGTGAAACATTTCATAACATGGAAGAATCTGGAAGGCAATTATGCTGAGTGAAATTAGTCAGTTGCAAAAGGACAAATATTGTTTGAAACCACCATCATAAAAACTCAAGAAATAGTTTAAAAAGAGAAGAAAATATTCTTTGATGGTTACGAGAGTGGGGAGGGAGGGAGGGAAGGGGTTTTCACTAGATAGTAGACTAGACCTATTTTAGGTGAAGGGAAAGACAACGCACAATACAGGAGAGGTCAGCACAACTGGACTAAACCAAAAGCAAAGAAGTTTCCTGAATAAACTGAATGCTTCGAAGGCCAGAATAGCAGGGGCGGGGGTTTGGGGACCATGGTTTCAGGGGACATCTAGGTCAATTGGCATAATAAAATCTATTAAGAAAACATTCTGCATCCCACTTTGGAGAGTTGCGTCTGGGGTCTTAAACACTAGCAAGGGCCACTTAAGATGCATCAATGGGTCTCAACCCACCTGGGGCATAGGAGAATGAAGAACACCAAAGACACAAGGTAATTATAAGCCCAAGAGACAGAAAGGGCCACAGAAACCAGAGACTATATCAGGCTGAGACCAGAAGAACTAGATTGTGCCCGGCTACAATCGATGACTGCCCTGACAGGGAACACAACAGAGAACCCCTGAGGGAGCAGGACAGCAGTGGGATGCAGACCTCAAATTCTCATAAAAAGACCATACTTATTGGTCTGACTGAGGCGAGAAGGACCCCTGAGGTCATGATCCCCAGACCTTCTGTTAGCCCAAGACAGGAACTATTCCCAAAGCCAAGTCTTCAGGAAGGGATTGGACTGGACTATGGGATAGAAAATGATGCTGGTGTGGAGTGAGCTTCTTGGATCAAGTAGACACATGAGATTATGTAGGTAGCTCCTGTCTGGAGGGGAGATAAGAGGGCAGAGGGGTCAGAAGCTGGCTGAATGGACACAAAAATAGAGAGTGGAGAGGAGTGTGCTGTCTCATTTGGGGGAGAGCAACCAGGAGTACATAGCAAGGTGTATATAAATTT
Organism: Loxodonta africana; assembly: GCF_030014295.1. Classification (NCBI taxonomy): domain Eukaryota; kingdom Metazoa; phylum Chordata; class Mammalia; order Proboscidea; family Elephantidae; genus Loxodonta; species Loxodonta africana. The sequence continues at coordinate 76,936,008 of NC_087351.1, read as the reverse complement.
TTGTATGACAGACTGACTTGTAAACTTTCACTTAAGTCACGATTTAAAAAAAAAAAAATGGAATATCCTTTTTTGCTTCCCCTTTTTCCCATAGAGCCTGTCGGTGTTATATAAAATCTGAATAAATTTGTTGCTAGAAAGATGCAAGCATTCTTCAAATGTACTGCTTTACATAACAGAAGGAAAGTTAAAAAGCTAGTTATGTATAAAAGAGTTAACATACTCATTGCCATCGAGTCGATTCCGACTCATAGTGACCCTATCAGACAGAGTAGAACTGCCCCATAAGGTTTCCAAGGGGTGCCTGGTGGATTAGAACTGCCGACCTTTCGGTTAGTGGCTGAACTCTTAATCACTATGTCACCAGGGTTTCCAAAAGAGTTAACATAGCAGGCCCTGAAGCTGCTGTTCTCAGAAAGTTTTCCTTGCAAGGTTGGCCTTGGTTGGCATTTTGGGAATTTGGATTTCAGGAGGGTTCTTACCACTTCCAAACTAATAAGAGCGGCCCCTGAGCCTAAACTATTTGTACAAACAATGTGGTTTATACTGAACATCTGCTTTCCGTCTGAGAGTCTGGTATTTTGAAACACGCTAAGCAGTAGGTGGCTACCTATCCAACCCCCAGTAAAAACCCTGGGCGCTAGATCTCTAGTGAGCCTCCCTGGTGGACAGCATTTCACACGTGGTGTCACAAGTTTTGTGTATGTGTGAATCCACTAGGGAGGCCTTTTTGATGTTTGTGACTGGTTTCCTCCAGATTTCGCCCCATGCACCTTTTCCCTTTGCTGATTTTGCTTTGTATCCTTTCACTGTAAGCAATCGTACCTGTGAGTACAACTATGTGCTGAGTCCTTCTAGTGGATTACTGAACCTGGGGTGGTCTTGAAGACCTCTGGCACACTAGTAGAGTTAGAAAGTTAGCCTTTGGTATAGAATTAAGAGAAACAGTCACAACAACTGCATAATATCTATATGCGAGATCTGTAATTAAATTACCTTTTAAAAATTTATCAAAATCTTCTTTATAGGTGAACTGAGTTAGGCTGTTAAAAAAAAGTCAGCTAAATCTCTAAGAGTTCTGAACACTACACTACTGGCTCTCAAATCTGTTTTCAGAAAAAAGAACCGGCTTCAACACAGGGATGCTCAAGCATGTCTATTCTGCAGGGCCTCTATGTTGTATTTCCAGGCTTCCTTTCTATCCCAAAGGAACTGATTAAACTAGTCAGTCCCTCCTTTCTGTATAATAACCACCACAGGCAATGCAGTGGGTGCAATACAAAGGCAGTTTAACAGGCCCATAGCAACTGATAGTTTTCTTTTGCTTAAACAGCAAAGGGTCCATTGGTTCATTTCCTCGGGCACAAGGCACACAGTTCATGCTAATGAAAGTGATAGGCTCTCTTGGGAGAAGGATGATGGCCTAAAGCATCTAATCTGTTCCAGAAACACTACTACATGAAAATGTTACAAGAAACACTACTAGGATTAGTCACAAAAGATTTAGTCCCAAGGGATTATCGCTTCAAAATTTAAAAAGAGCCTGAATTAAATGAACTTTGATTGGATCCTGGTTCAAAACAAAACAAAAAAGCTATATAAAAAAATTGGGGGACAATTGGGGAAATTTAAAAATAAACTGGATTAAAAAAAAAACCAAACCCAGTGCCATCAAGTCAATTTCAACTCATAGATATTAAATGATATTATGGTATTATTTTTTTATTTTCTTAGCTGTGATGTTATTTATTGTGCTTATGTAGACAAATGTTATTCTTTTTTTTTTTTTATGTAGACAAATGTCATTCTTATGAGATGCATGTTTTAGTATTTAGGAGTGACATGTCATGGTGTCTTCATCTTACTTTCAAAGGTTCAAAAAAAAATTACTTGTACACATATATGCACATATATTGTACACATATATATATGTATGTACACATACATGCACACAAAGGAAAAACTGAAAGAGTGAAATTTATGGGTGTCCTGGCTAGCTCATTCACTGGGTTATCTTCATCTTTGTCTTTGACTAGGCTACTCCACAACTCTGTAGAGATAGAAGTTAATCTGTAGAAAACTGATAGTGATGCAAATAATTTCCACAAAAATGCAAACTGTATCTGCTAAAATGCAATTAATTATCACCCTGTGGATACTTACCAGGTTTGGAACCATTTGAAATTCACTTCAGCATTCCTTATCTGACTAAAAATATGTGGTACTCTGAGCTCTCTTCTGAACCAGTTGCAAAATCTTATTGGTTCCCTAATTAATTAATTAGTTAAATAAAATCTTTTGATGTGTGTTCATTTTTTATTTGTACAAGTCATGATTTTATCCTATTAAAAAAATGATCCTTTAACAGTTTATATAGGAGGGGGTTAGGTGGAGGGTAAATAGTTGCCAATTTTTCCGCATATTTGAAATATTTGATAATAAAAAGTTGTGAGAAACTATTAAAAATTAAAATGAAATGAAACAATAAAAAACTTAATACCCAGATTCCACAACTATGTCATCCAGGTATAAGAAAGACTTCTGAAAAGTTAGACACATCTGCACACACACACAAAATGCATTTATCTGTATAACCCAACCCAGTGCACTTGAGTTGATATTTATCTGTATACTAGTTAAATAAATGTTTACACTAATTAGAAAGTATTTCTGGGAATTTAAAAATACACTACAGTGAGATACCACTCCACACCTACCAACAAAGTCGCTAAAGTTGAAAAGGTGGTCAACATCAAATGTTGGCAAGGATGCAGAACAACTACAGCTCTCCTACATTGCTGGTGAGGGGGTAAAACATACAACCACTCTGGAAAAAGGACTAGCAGTTTTTTACAAAAATAAACATACACCTACCCTATGATCCAATTCCAATTCTAGGTATTTACCCAAAAGAAATAAAAACATATGGCCACCAAAAGACTTCTACAATGTTCATAGCAGGGTTATTCGTAACAGCCAAAATTTGGAAACAGCTCAGTTGTCCATCAATAGAATGGATTAAAAAAAAAAAAAACTAGTATTTTCATAGAAATACTAAATGCTATTCAACAATAAAAAGAGACAAATTACTGATACATGCAACAACATGGGTAAATCTTGTAAATATGCTGTGTGAAAGAAGCCTTACAAAGCCTTACACGAAAGAATACATGCTGTATTACTGCATTTAGATGACATTCGAGAAGCAGCAAAACTATAAAAACAAATCAGGGCAAAAGTACCTAAGGGAAAAGTGTACTCAGCTTGACGAAGGTAAACGATGTCACTAAAAAGCACCCAAGAAAAAAGAACCTGTTGGTAATTGCTATGACACATATATATAATTACGAAAAAACATCAAAAACAACCAAAAAATTTATGTGCGGGGTATATATGTACGTACATAGGCATATGTGTACAGTTATGTACATATGTAGGTATACATTGTTGTTAGGTGCTGTGGAGTTGCTTCCAACTCACAGCAACTCTATGCACAACAGAACGAAACACTGCCCGGTCCTGTGCCATCCTCACAATCATTGCTATGTTTGAGCCCACTGTCGCAGCCACTGTGTCAATTCATGATTGCTGAGGGTCTTCCTCTTTTTCGCTGACCCTCTACTTTACCAGGCATGATGCTCTTCTCCAGGGACTGGTCCCTCCTGTATGCATATATAGTTATATGCAGAAGAATATGCATCTGTGTGGCTGTACGCACATATATTCATATATATAATAAAACATACAAGAGGCACAGTTACAGATACTTCTTAGACATGATGAAACACCTCGTGGAAATGGATTTCTGGGTTTGAAGGATTAGGACCACAGTCTCGTGAGACATCTCAGCATAATATAGTTCATAAAGTTACATTCTATATCCTAGTTTGGAGGACAGTGTCTGGGGTCTTAAAAGTTTGCTAGTGGCCATCTAGGATACAACTATTGGTCTCTACTGGTCTGGAGAAAAACAGAAAGAAGGAAACCAAAGACCCAAAGAAGAAACTGGTCTACAAGATAAACATTCTACACAAACCACAGCCTCGTCTACCTTGTGACCAGAAGAACTAGATGGTGCCCACCTACCACCACCAACTGTTCTAATCAGGGCCACAATAGATGGACCTTGATATAATGTGGAAGAGAACCTCAAATTCTTATTAAAAAAAAAAAAACCTGCTGAGCTGGTTGACGCTGGAGGACTCCCCTAAACTACTGCCATGAGATGCTCTTCAAACCTTGAACCAAAACTAACCCCAAGGACACCACATAGCTAAATACCAAATTGGCTCAAAAAATAGGAATATCACCCGTAAGTACTGTGCTCCTTTAAAAAAATCACCTATATGAGACCAAATGGTCAACAATTACTTTAAAACAAAGATGAGAATGTAAGGGGGCAGGGAAACTAGATTAATGAAAATGGAACCACAAGAATGGAAATGAGAATATTCAAGCATTCTGAAGAATATAACCAGCATCACTCAGCAAACTTGTGTAGAAAGTGCTGAATGGAAACCTAAACTGTTGTGAAAAACCTTCACCAAAAACACAATTTTTTTTTAATTAAAAATTATTACTGATTTACACCAACTTCATATGGAAGGGAAGGAAGCCCCAGATAAGTAAAGCATTAGTGAAAAAGAAGAAGAAAGTGGGAGGCCTCACTCTACCTGATTTTAGAACATATTCTACAGCCACAGTAGTCAAAACAGCCTGGTACTTGTACAACAACAGGCACATAGACCAAAGGAACAGAATTGAGAACCCAGATATAAATCCACCCACAAATGAGCAGCTGATATTTGACAAAGGCCCAGTGCCAGTTAATTGGGGAAAAGATAGTCTTTTTAACAAATGGTGCTGGCATAACTAGACATCCATTTGCAAAAAAATGAAACAGGACCCATACCTCACACCATGCACAAAAACTAACTCCAAGTGGATCAAAGACCTAAACATAAAGACTAAAACAATAAAGATCATGGAAGAAAGAACAGGGACAACGTTAGGAGCCCTAATTCAAGGCATAAACAGAATACAAAACATTACTTAAAATGATGAAGAGAAACCAGGTAACTGGGAGCTCCTAAAAATCAAACACCTATGCTCATCTAAAGACTTCACCAAAAGAGTAAAAAGACCACCTACAGATTGGGAAAAAATTTTCAGCTATGGCATCTCCGACCAGGGCCTGATCTCTAAAATCTGTATGGTTCTGTTAAAACTCAACTACAAAAAGACAAACAACCCAATCAAAAAGTGGGCAAAGGATATGAACACGCACTTCACTAAAGAAGATATTCAGGCAGCTAACAGATACATGAGAAAATGCTCTCAATTATTCGCCATTAGAGAAATGCAAATTAAAACTATGATGAGATTCCATCTCACTCCAACAAGGCTGGAATTAATCCAAAAAACACAAAATAATAAATGTTGGAGAGGCTGCGGAGAGACTGGAACTCTTATACACTGCTGGTGGGAATGTAAAACGGTACAACCACTTTGGAAATCTATCTGGCATTTTCTTAAACAGTTAGAAATAGAACTACCATACAACCCAGAAATCCCACTCCTCGGAATATACCCTAGAGAAATAAGAGCCTTTACACGAACAGATATATGCACACCCATGTTTATTGCAGCACTGTTTACAATAGCAAAAAGCTGGAAGCAACCAAGGTGTCCATCAACGGATGAATGGTTAAATAAATTATGGTATGTTCACACAATGGAATATTACGCATCGATAAAGAACAGTGACGAATCTGTGAAGCATTTCATAACATGGAGGAACCTGGAAGGCATTATGCTGAGTGAAATTAGTCAGATGCAAAAGGACAAATATTGTATAAGACCACTATTATAAGATCTTGAGAAACAGTATAAACTGAGAAGAACACATTCTTTTGTGGTTACGAGAGGGGGCAGGGAGGGAGGGTGGGAGAGGGTTATTTACTGATTAGTTAGTAGATAAGATCTACTTTAGGTAAAGGAAAGGACAATACTCAATACAGGGAAGGTCAGCTCAACTGGACTGGACCAAAAGCAAAGAAGTTTCCGGGATAAACTGAATGCTTCGAAGGTCAGCAGAGCACGGGCGGGGGTTTGGGGACTATGGCTTAAGGGGACTTCTAAGTCAATTGGCAAAATAAATTCTATTATGAAAACATTCTGCATCCCACTTTGAAGTGTGGCATCTGGGGTCTTAAATGCTAACAAGCGGCCATCTAAGATGCATCAATTGGTCTCAACCCACCTGGATCAAAGGAGAATGAAGAACACCAAGGTCACGCGATAACTATGAGCCCAAGAGACAGAAAGGGCCACATGAACTAGAGACTTACATCATCCTGAGACCAGAAGAACTAGACGGTGCCCGGCTACAACCGATGACTGCCCTGACAGGGAGCACAACAGAGAACCCCTGAGGGAGCAGGAGATCAGTGGGATGCAGACCCCAAATTCTCATAAAAAGACCAGACTTAATGGTCTGACTGAAGACTAGAAGAATCCCGGCGGTCATGGTCCCCAAACCTTCTGTTGGCCCAGGACAGGAACCATTCCTGAAGACAACTCATCAGACATGGAAGGGACTGGACAATGGATTGGAGAGAGATGCTGATGAAGAGTGAGCTACTTGTATCAGGTGGACACTTGAGACTGTGTTGGCATCTCCTGTCTGGAGGGGAGATGGGAGGATAGAGAGGGTTAGAAACTGACAAAACGGTCATGAAAGGAGAGACTGGAAGGAGGGAATGGGCTGACTCATTAGGGGGAGAGTAAATAGGAGTATGTAGTAAGGTGCATATAAGCTTACATGTGACAGACTGACTTGATTTGTAAACTTTCACTTAAAGCACAATAAAAATTATTAAAAAAAATTATTACTGATTAAAAAAAATAGAACAGTGGTTGCTTCTTGGGGAGGTGAGGGAGTGGGGCTTGACTGGGAAGGAGCATGAGGGAACTTCCTGGAGTGAGGGTAATACCCTATATCTTGATAAAGGTTTGGGTCACAGAGGTCTGTGCACTTGCCAAAACTCAGGGAATGTGACCGTATGTATACTTAACATATATACATTTCATTGTGTGTAAAGAACTATAAATAAATACTGAACTCCAGTTAATAACTTGCATACTAGACTCACACACTTGGTGAAAAGTATACGGATGTCTGCAATTTATTTTGAAATGCACTAAGAAGATAGGTGCTAAAGCAAGAATAGTAAAATATTAATGACAGAACCTAGGTGTTGAGTACACTGGTATTCAATATGAATTTTTTCAACTTTGCTATATATTTGAAATTTTTCTTAATAAACTACTAGGAAAAAACCAAACACCTTATTACTACTATAAGAGTTTAAAAAAATATTTTCTCAATGCTGTCTCATCTTTCCTCTATGTGTCAGGCACTGTTCTAGGTGTCTGGAATACATCCATGAACTGAACAGACAGATTCCTTCCCCTGCGAAGTCTGCTTTGTACTCACCCATCTCCTTAAACAAAAGCATACTGAAATGCAGAGAGACATGTTCCCTTTAGAGCAGCAGTACCAAACTGCTCATAAGCAGTTCCCAGCAAGAGGCAGCTCCGGGGAAGAGGAACCAAGCTAAGCCTCAGGCCCCCACTTACAAACGCCCCTTCCAAGATCCTGTGTCCAAAGTTGTATTTACAATTACACAGTTTTTCTTTTTTTAATATGCATTTATTATTTTATTATTGTACTTTAGATGAAGGTTTACAGAACTAGGTTCTCATTAAACAATTAGTACACATTTTGTTTTGTGACAATGATTACCAACCCCAAGACATGTCAACACTCTCCCTTCTCAACCTTGGATTCCCCATTACCAGCTTTCCTGTCCCCTCCTGCCTTCTAGTCCTTGCCCTGGGCTGCTGTGCCCCGTTAGTCTCATTTTGTTTTATGGGCCTGTCTAATCTTTGGCTGCAGGGTGAACCTCAGGAGTGACTTCATTACTGAGTTATAAGGGTGTTTGGGGGCCATACTCTCAGGGACATATTGTTTTCCTTAAAGAGGGCCTCCAAACTGTAAAAACTTCAGGCCCCACAACACCTGGATCTGCCCCTTGTGGCCTACGGCCCAGTAAGGCCCACAGACCAAACTGGCCTTTAGAATTGTTTTGTTGGGCCCTTATTTTTTTTTTAATTGTGATTTCGTTGTCAACATCTGTTGTTAGTTGCCGCCAAGTTGACTCTGACTCGTGTCCACCTTATGTGTAACAACTAAATATTGCCCTGTCCTGCGCAACCTTCGTGATCGTTGGTATGTTAAAGTCCATTGTTGCGGTTATTGTATCAATCTGCCTCATTGAGGGTTTCCCTTATTTTCACTGACCCTCTGTTTTAGCAAACATGATATCCTTTTCTAGTGATTGGTCTTTCCTGATGACGTGTACAAAGTAAGGGAATCGAAGTCTCATCGTCCTTGCTTCTAAAAAACATTCTCGTTGTATTTCTCCTAAGACTGACTTTTGTTCATTCTTTTGGCAGCCCACAGTATATTCAATATTCTCCACCAACACCACAGTTTGAATGTATCGACTCTTCTTTCTTTTTCATTAAGCAGCTGTTGGATATGGATTGAAGAGACCATGGCTTAAGTCAGATGCACATTACAAATCAGAAGAATGCACATAAAAATGAAGATTTCTAGCTTCTCTCAAAAAATTGGCAAGTTTGGACACATATCACAATCATCTAGGGCTGAGCAGTGGCTGTCCTCTTTGGATGAGCACCTGCTTGTCAAGTCACCAGAGGCCCAATCACTACCCGTTACCTCCCTTCTGACTTTACCTGCCTGGCCCCTTGTAGGCATCTGAGTATGAGACCCATGTAGTCAAGTAAAGACCCAGAAGAAAAGGAAAATGACTGGAAAGTAGCTCTAAGGCAGTGGTTCTCAAAGTGCGGCTCCCAGACTACAGCAACAATACTACTGGGAACTTGTTAGAAATGCAGTCTCTGGTCACATGCTGGGTCTGCAGAATCAGAAAATACATGGGTGGGGTCCACTCGACTGTTTTTGAACAAAATCCAGAGGATTCTGATGTATGCTAACATTTGAGAACCCATGCTAAGGAATAAAGAGATTGAAAAAGGCTTTTAGTAGTGGTAACAGTCACTGTAAATGAGATGAGTCTTGCCATCCTTGCTTCTAAGAAGTACTCTGGCCGTACCCCTTCCAAGACAGATTCATTTGTTCTTTTGGCAGTCCGCAGTATTTTCACAAAATCTGACTAGGAAGAAGTACAGCCAGAACGCTCCTTAGAAACGAGGATGGCCAGACTTCATCTCACGTAGTTTGGACATGTTATCAGGAGGGACCAGTCCCTGGAGAAGGACATTGTGCTTGGTAAAATAGAGGGTCAGAGAAAAAGAGGAAGATCCTCAACAAGACAGGATTGACACGGCGGCTGTAGCAATGGGCTCAAAAATGGCAACAATTGTGAGGATGACCCAGGACCAGGCAGTGTTTCATTCTGGTGTATGTAGGGTCGCTATGAGTCAGAACCGACTCAACAGCACCCAACAACAACAAATACTCACTGAAGACTTCAACTCAGAGGCTGATGTGTGGAGTTGGACTTCAAATAGTGCTTTCTTCATTCATAATTACTTAATTGCTGGTTTTTTTGTGGCTTTTTTTTACTGTTTACTGTGCCTTTTTTCTCTCAATCAGTAAAGGAAAAACGAAGCTAAGAAGGCAAAATATTTCTCTGAATAACCTAAGGCTTTGCGTAGAAGATTCAACAGGTCAAAGTTGACCTAGTCCCCTTATCCAGCTGTTGTTTCCCTCTATCAAGACTGAAATCCTTTATGAATCAGAGCAGACGTTCTCAACCTTGGCTACATATTGGAATTGCCTGGGGAGCTTTAAAAAAAAATGCTGATGCCTCATAAGGAGAAGTGAAGTCCTGATACATGCCACAACATGCATGAACCTTGAAAACATTACACTGAGTGAAGTCAGTCACAAAGGACAAATACTGAATGAACTCACTTAAATGAAGTAAGTAAATATACCAAAACTAAAGCTTATTAGTTACCGGGGTGGGAGGAAGATAAGAAGAGAGGGGTTTTGCTTTGGGGACGCTGAGTTTACCTTAATGGTGGTGGAATAACTAGGAAGGAGATAGGGATAAGGGTGCAACATGAGGAGTGCAATCAATGTCACTGAATTGTGCACGCAGAAACTGTTGAATTGTGGAATGTTCTGTTGTGTATATTTGCATCACAATATTAAAATGCTGATGCCTAGGCCCCATTCCTAAATATTCTAATTTAATTCATCCAGGGTGAGGCCTGGACACCAGGAGTTGTGAATCACTGCCCTGTCAATGCCTTTAAAAAAAAAAAAAAAACTTTAACACCAGGTGCTTCTAGAAGTAATGATGGAAAGCTAAGTTTATATCACAAACCAAAATAAACACTAGAAGGTGGCTCCCAGTGGCCTTTACAATATATCTTAACAGCAGTAACCCCTCAGCACATACAGGGCAGGTGCTTATCATTACTATGGTGTAACAACATTCAGGAACCTTCCTTTTGTACCAGTTTTGCCTCCACTTGCAATTCAATTTCTTTACTCCACATAAATGTGTGGTTTTTACTTTTCCTTTGAACTAGTCATAACATCTGCCTGGTTCCCTCATGTGTAAGTAAAATAAAATTTTGAGCATGTGTTCATTTTTACATCTGTATGAGAGTCATGATTTTACCTTTTCCTGAAAATGATCTTTTAACGGTAGTTACACAGGAGGAACCAGTCCTAAATATGTCAATTTGGAGAGAGATCAAAAACAATGTTAAATTTTTAAAAAGCAAGATGACAGAGTGCAACACGATTCATGTAAGTTTTTAAAAACAATTCACAAATACAGTGCATATGGACACATAAAAGGATTAAAGGTGAAGTGGAAGGGTACATCCCCCAACTCTTGCGACAGGCTGCCTCTGGGGAGGGAGGCCAGCTGTACTGGGGATGGGGTTAAAGGATATTGGCTATATCTGTAACTGTTTTTCTTTAAACAAATAATCACAGTGAAAAAAAATTTTTAAAAGATGTTAACAACTGTTAATTCTAGGTTATGGGAAAACGGCTGTTAATTATGTTGTTATTTGTACTTTTTGTTAATGATGATATTTCCTTTTAAAAAGGATTTCAAAGTGCTAAGATTTGTGATGCCTTATCACCCAAGCTTTCCCACGCCTCTGCAAGGAAGCTGTGTTCTGGATGTTCATCGATAAATCAGTTGTTTAGACTTTATTTGTTTCCCCACCAAGACAATGTTATACCTAATTGTTAGGTTCCCAGGCCGGCCCTCCTTAATCTATCAGCCAAAAAAACCACAACCACTGCCTTCGAGTTAATTTCAACTCATAGCAATCGTATAGGGCAGAGCAGAACTGCCCCACAGGGCTTCCAAGGCTGTAATCTTTAAGGGAGCGGCTGATGGGTTTGAACTGCCTGCCTATCCTAACAGCACATCTCTCACCTTCTCTGGCACAGTCATAAGGCAACTCTCCACTTGGGTTACAGCAAAAAAAAAGAATAGTTCAAAATTAAGTCTACTTGTTTACTGGTTTGTCAGGAGTCCTGGTAGCGCATTAGTTAAAGCGCTTAGCTGCTAACCAAAAGGTCAGTGATTCGAGTCAGAACCGTTTCGACAGCAGTAGGTTTGGTCTGGGTTTTTCGGTTTGTCAGAAGCCCTGGTGGTACGGTGGTTAGACTTGGCTGGTAACAGAAAGTTCGGCAATTTGAACCCGCCAGCCGCTCCACGGGACAAAAACGTGGCAGTCTATTTCTGTCTTATCTCTACTCTGTCCTATAGGGTTGCTATGAGTCGAAATTGACTCAACGGCAATGAGTTTGGGTTTTTTGGTTTGTCAGTTTATCCCTGCTTCTGGGAGGACACGGACTGTTTCTATGAACGGAATATTTTTAAGTTTGCTTAACTCAGATTTTATATGTGTATGTGTGTGTATACATATGTAACACACACACGCATATATATCTTTAAAATATATAAACTAAGATTTTTTTTATATACCTATACCTGTGTGTATGTATACATATACTTTTCAGTTATATACGTGATATAAACTTATATATGTATATATTAGTTTATATACGCAACTACATATATATGAGTTCGTGTTTTTCAACAATGAAGAGATTGAGCTAGACTCTAGGGGTAGAGATTAAACAACTCTACCCAAATCCCCAAGACTTGGATGCCAGGGCAATAAATAAATGAAGATCTAACCATCAACCTCATTCTCAACAGCTTTGTTTTTCTAGAAATCCAATCCATAGAAGCGCAGAATAAATTTCATTCACCGATGAGTGGTAAGAGCCAACTAAAGCATTTGATACTTTCTCTTTCGCAGCTTCCATCTAAAACCAATTTCGTGGAGCACCAACTTTCATCTCATGGGCTATCACTTCCCTTTTTCCCCCCCTCTCCCATAGGAGGACCATTCCAGAAAGCAGACTTGCTGCCTGAGATTCATATTAATGCTTAAACCACAGTAAAGAACCATTAATACATTAAATATATGGCAAAGATTTTTCTTTAAAAAAAAAAATCTTTATATATATGCCTCAGAAAAGACAAGTGACCTTACAAAGGTCCTCTGGCTAGGGGAAGTTCTTTCAATTATTTTGAATATTACCACCCATCTGTCAGTTTTTTGTACTGTGGTGGCTTGCATGTTGCTATGATGCTGGAAACTATGCCACTGGTATTTCAAATACCAGCAGGGTCACCCATGTTGAGCTCCCAGTGGAGCTTCCAGACTGATGGACTAGGAAGAATGGCCTGGTAATCCACGTCTGAAAATTAGCCAATGAAAACCATATGGATCACAACTGAATACTGTTCAGTATAGTGCTGAAAAATGAGTCTCCTAGGTTAGAAGGCACTCAAAATACACAGTAGCTCCAATACTAGACTCAAACATACCAAGGATCATAAAGGTGGCTCAGGACCAGGCATCACTTCCTTTCATCATACACAGGGTCACCATAAGTTGATTCTGATGGTAATAACAACATTCTGAACACAAGGTAACCAGTTGGGGGTTGACACAGGCTGGTTTTGGCTGCTTACAGAGTGGAAACTTGTACAAGTATGAGCGAAAGAGAAAGACAAGCACAGATTTAGTATTTATTCCTGGAGATACGAACTCACAGTTCAAAGTGTAGGTTGCCATTGTAAGCCAGCTTTTTAAGGTTCATTTTAAAAAATAATAGAATAAATGCCCTTTATCACCGCTCTTATTCAACATTGTGCTAGAAGTCCTAGCCAGAGCAATTAGGCTAGACAAAGAAATAAAGGGCATCCGGATTGGCAAAGAGGAAGTAAAATTATCTCTATTTGCAGATGACATGATCTTATACACAGAAAACCCCAACGAATCCACCAGAAAACTACTGAAACTAATAGAAGAGTTTGGCAGAGTCTCAGGTTATAAGATAAACATACAAAAATCACTTGGATTCCTCTACATCAACAAAAAGAACATCGAAGAGGAAATAAACAAATCAATACCATTCACAGTAGCCCCCAGGAAGATAAAATACTTAGGAATAAATCTTACCAAGGATGTAAAAGACCTATACAAAGAAAACTACAAAGCTCTACTACAAGAAATTAAAAGGACATACTTAAGTGGAAAAACATACCTTGCTCATGGATAGGAAGACTTAACGTAGTAAAAATGTCTATTCTACCAAAAGCCATCTATACATACAATGCACTTCTGATCCAAATTCCAATGTCATTTTTTAAGGTGATAGAGAAATAAATCACCAACTTCATATGGAAGGGAAAGAAGCCTCGGATAAGCAAAGCATTACTGAAAAAGAAGAAGAAAGTGGGAGGCCTCACTCTACCTGATTTCAGAACCTATTATACAGCCACAGTAGTCAAAACAGCCTGGTATTGGTACAACAACAGGCACATAGACCAGTGGAACAGAATTGAGAACCAAGATATAAATCCACCCACATATGAGCAGCTGGTATTTGACAAAGGCTCTGAGTCAGTTAATTGGGGAAAAGATAGTCTTTTTAACAAATGGTGCTGGCATAACTGGATATCCATTTGCAAAAAAATGAAACAGGACCCATACCTCACACCACGCACAAAAACTAACTCCAAGTGGATCAAAGACCTAAACATAAGGACTAAAACGATAAAGATCATGGAAGAAAAAATAGGGACAACCTTAGGAGCCCTAATACAAGGCATAAACAGAATACAAAACATTACCAAAAGTGACGAAGAGAAACCAGATAACTGGGAGCTCCTAAAAATCAAACACCTATGCTCATCTAAAGACTTCACCAAAAGAGTAAAAAGACCACCTACAGACTGGGAAAGAATTTTCAGCTATGACATCTCCGACCAGCGCCTGATCTCTAAAATCTATGATTCTGTCAAAACTCAACCAGAAAAAGACAAACAACCCAATCAAGAAGTGGGCAAAGGATATGAATACACACTTCACTAAAGAAGATATTCAGGCAGCTAACAGATACATGAGAAAATGCTCTCGATCATTAGCCATTAGAGAAATGCAAATTAAAACCACGATGAGATTCCATCTCACTCCAACAAGGCTGGAATTAATCCAAAAAACACAAAATAATAAATGTTGGAGAGGCTGCAGAGAGATTGGAACTCTTATACACTGCTGGTGGGAGTGTAAAATGGTACAACCACTTTGGAAATCTATCTGGCGTTATCTTAAACAGAAATAGAACTACCATACAACGCAGAAATCCCACTCCTCGGAATATACCCTACAGAAACAAGAGCCTTTACACAAACAGATATATGCACACCCATGTTTATTGCAGCACTGTTTACAATAGCAAAAAGCTGGAAGCAACCAAGGTGTCCATCAACGGATGAATGGGTAAATAAATTTTGGTATATTCACACAATGGAATACTACGCATCGATAAAGAACAGTGAGGAATCTGTGAAACATTTCATAACACGGAGGAACCTGGAAGGCATTATGCTGAGCGAAATTAGTCAGAGGCAAAAGGACAAATATTGTATAAGACCACTATTATAAGATCTTGAGAAATAGTATAATCGGAGAAGAACACATACCATACTTTTGTGGTTACGAGGGGGGGAGGGAGGGAGGGTGGGAGAGGGTTTTTTACTGATTAATTAGTAGATAAGAACTGCTTTAGGTGAACGGAAGGACAACACTCAATACAGGGAAGGTCAGCTCAATTGGACTGGACCAAAAGCAGTTTCCGGGATAAAATGAATGCTTCAAAGGTCAGCAGAGCAAGGGCAGGGGTTTGGGGACCATGGTTTAAGGGGACTTCTAAGTCAATTGGCAAAATAATTCTATTATGAAAACACTCTGCATCCCACTTTGAGATGTGGCGTCTGGGGTCTTAAATGCTAACAAGCGGCCATCTAAGATGCATCATTTGGTCTCAACCCACCTGGATCAAAGGAGAATGAAGAACACCAAGGTCACACAACAACTAAGAGCCCAAGAGACAGAAAGGGCCACATGAACCAGAGACCTACATCATCCTGAGACCAGAAGAACTAGTTGGTGCCCAGCCACAATCGATGACTGCCCTGACAGGGAGCACAGCAGAGGACCCCTGAGGGAGCAGGAGATCAGTGGGATGCAGACCCCAAATTCTCATAAAAAGACCAGACTTAATGGTCTGACTGAGACTAGAGGAATCCCGGCGGTCATGGTCCCCAAACCTTCTGTTGGCACAGGACAGGAACCATCCCCGAAGACAACTCATCAGACATGAAAGGGACTAGACAGTGGGTAGGAGAGAGATGCTGATGAAGAGTGAGCTACTTGTATCAGGTGGACACTTGAGACTGTGTTGGCATCTCTTGTCTGGAGCGGGGATGGGAGGATAGAGAGAGTTGGAAGCTGGCAAAATTGTCACGAAAGGAGAGACTGGAAGGGCTGACTCATTAGGGGGACAGCAAGTGGGAGTACGGAGTAAGGTGTATATAAACGTATATGTGACAGTCTGACTTGATTTGTAAACGTTCACTTGAAGCTCAATAAAAGTTAATAAAAAAAAACAATAGAATAAGTGGTTAAGTTGTGGTGATCATAAATACACTAACTGGACACACTGCAAAAAAACTTCCAGTGTTATGCAAATGATGCTTGTAGCTTTGGATAAAATATTCAGTGACAGTATCTTACACATATTTAAAGGAGATGAATCAAAGAACTTTAAATGTGATCGGGAAAACCATACTGGCTGGCTCAAAAATGGCTCCGGCAATGACAAAAATACTGAGTTCAGAGATGCATGTGAAGAGTTTAAAGAAAAATGTTCTATGAATAAGGAGACAAAGAAAAAAACAGTATTTCTAAATTTGTATTATTTTATAAAGTATGTGATTTTAAACAGGTATACGTACTTAAATTTAAAACAAATTTTCTAAGTAGGCATTTGACCAATTCACCTAAAATACCTGTTACAGATTGAATTGTGTCCCCTAAAAAGATACGTTGAAGTTGTAGCCCCTCGGTACCTGAGAATGTGACCTTGTTTAGAAACAGATCTTTGAAGCTGTTTTCAGTTAACATGAGGTCAGACTGGAATAGGGTGGATCCTAATCCAACGAGTGGCACCTTGTACGAGAGGAAAAGAGACACGGAAGACACAGAGGAGAAAGCCACGTGAAGACAAAGGCAGAGACTGGGGGTGATACATTTGCAAGCCGAGGAACATTAGCGACTGTCAGGAACCACCAGAAGGTAAAAAGAGGCAAGGAAGAAACTTCCCCTAGAGTCTTCAGAAAGAGCATGACTCTGCCGACACTTTGATTTCAGACTTCTAGCCTCCGGAACTCTAAGACAATAAATCAATGTCCTTGCTGTAAGCCACCCAGTTTGTGGTACTTTGTTACAGTATCCCGACTTCTGAACTTTTTAACAGGGAAAATGGGAGACTATACTTGGAAATGTCTTATAATTGGGTACATACAGTATATGCTTAAATTCTAATAAGTAATAAAATTGAGGGGAAAAAAACGCATTCATATAGCTAGGCTATTGACCATTCTATCAAGCAGAGCTCTGGCCCCTTCTATCAGAAGCTTTAAAAAAAAAAAAAAAAAACCAGTAATTTTAATCATGTTTAGTGACTTGTTCCACCTCAATTTAATAATCTTTCAGAGATTATAACTTGAAACCTCTCAACAGCAGGATTCCGATATTCTTCCCTGGATCTTTCAGGATCTGCCCCAGCTCAGCACCCATCACTGGTAGCCAGCTACTCAGTCAGGCTCTAAAGGCCCTATCTGGCCCCACTCATCTAGCTGACCTAATTTCTTACCACACACCAATGCACACGCTCCTTGCTGGTAAGCCTTCTCCTCACTATTCCCAGCCAAGCCTGAGCTTTCCTCATAATGGTCCTTCCCACTGGAATGGCTACACCGAACTCCATCTTTACAGTCCCGCTGGAGTCCCACACTTTCCATGAAGTCATCCTGACTACATCAGCCCACACAAACGGCTCTTCCACTCCCTGAAACCCTAGTGCAAGGCAGTCATCATGTAGCGCCCAATTACATGCTGTTGTAAATGATTCTGTGATGGCTTTAGGCATATTCTTTTTTTTTTTAGAAAAAGGATTTTGAGAGCAGGGACCAAGACAGATAATTCGTCTATATTCTGCCTCAGAGTTGACTATCACTTGATTAAATGCTGTCTAATGACATCCTGTCATTTCCAACAGAGGATGCTTTTGCCCCTGTAGACTATTCCAAAGGGCAAACTAAAAGGAAAACGGGAGTAGTATTTTCTATAACCAATTGTTTTTGGCAAGGCTGCTACCTCCTGAGACTGTACGGAATTAACCCAGTGGCCTGAATCACAGAGCATTTGCGGTGGGTTGATTACAGATGGCACATGAAGGATGGGAGCCACTGACAGTACAAACAATACCACATTATCTTGCTTTCTAGAGTCACAATAAGGCCCAAATACAACAGCAAAACAGCCTGCCAAGGTAGAGATCTTCAAAAAATACCCAGAACCTAACTACTTCTCCTTACCTTCACTACCATCACTCTGACTTTAGCCACCATTAACCTTTACCTGGAGTGCTGCAATAGCTTCCTAACTGGTTTCCCTGCATCCACCTCACCCCCCGCCCCCCCCCCACCCGCAATCCATTCTCAACAGTAACCTAAATGAGCCAATTAATATGCTGGCAGAATTAAAAAAAAAAAAAATGCTAGCAGATTGTGTCACTCCACTTCTCATAACCCTCCAATCATACATCACTCTGGTTCCTGGCAGGAAACAGATGGCACATTCGAATTAGGAAATTTGAGGAGAGTTTATAAAGGAACTATTTGCAAAGGTGTGGGCAAGGTGTAGGGAAACCAAGAGGGACAGTACAGTACTCTGGGGCTGGTAATACAGGGGTACTTGATCCCCTCCTAGCCCTGAAGGTGTGAAGAGGAGTAGCGAGGGAGACAGAGAGCTCTGTGGAGAAGGCCCCGACAGGTGATGTGACCTAAAGTCTAGGGAGACTGCCAGCCACACAGCCCCACAAAGAGGGAGTCAATACACCTCTCTCATAGCCCATCAATACCCCATGATGGCCAGATACAAGCAGAGGCCCAAGGCAACGCAGCCTGTTGATTCAAGTCCACCTCCTCAGGCACAGAACAGGGCAGAGACAGGAAAGGGTGAATCTGGGCAGGTAAATGGAAGTTGTCCATCCAAATAGCTTCCCATCTCAATCAAGGAATTCCAAAGTACTTGCAATGGCCTCTAAAACCCTACATGATCTGCCCTCAACTCCTGTTCTCCTGCTTGCTGACCTCTACTCATAGGGGCTCTCTACTCACCAGGTATACTCCTGCCTCAGGCCCTTTGTACTTGCTGCTTTCTCGCCCAGGATGCTCTTCCCCCAGATACATGCACGGCTTGCTCCCTCACTTACTTCAGGTCTCAGCTTAAATGTTACATCAGAGGTTTCCCCTTACCACCTGTCTTGCCTATCTAGTACTGCTATAAGAGAAATGCCACAAGTGGACGGCTTCAGCAAACAGAAGTTTATTCTCTCAGTCTAGTAAACTAGAAGTCCAAATTCATGGCGTCAGCTCCAGGGGAAGGTTTTCTCTCTCTTTTGGCTCCAGAGGAAGGTTCCTGTCATCAATCTTCCTCTGGACCAGGAGCCTCTCCACGCGGGGACCCCAGGTCCAAAGGACACGCTCTTCTTCTGGCACTACTTTCTTGGTGGTATGAGGTCCTCCTGTCTTTCTGCTCACTTCTCTCGTTTATATCTCAAAAGAGACTGGCTTAAGACACAATCTAATCTTGTAGATTGAGTCTATATAATTGCCACGAATCCCATCTCATCGACATCATAGAAATAGGATTTACAGGACACAGGAAAATCAGCAGATGACAAAATGGTAGATAATCACACAATACTGGGAATCAAAACCCAGCCAAGTTGACAGATATTTCTGGGGGACACAATTCAATCCATGATACCACCTTACACCAGCCCCCCCCCCCCCCCCCCGCCCCACCACACACACACATACCCACAGCCATTTCTGGCACCTTCTATTCCTTAATTCTGGCTTTATTTTTCTCTACAGCACTTCTCACAAACTATATACATGTATATACATATTCTTCTTTTTAACTGACTCCCTGGTCTAGAGCAAGTTTCGTAAAGGCATCAACTTGGCCTCTTTCGTTCACTGCCTTATCCCCAGTGCCTAGAATAGTGCCTGGCCCATAGAAAGCACTCAGGTATTTGTTGAATGAACGAATGGAACAGAAGGGCCCATAGCTAAGGGCTCTTTCTACACTGTTTAAAGTTTAATTCTTATTATCCAATTATTTTTTAATACATAAATAAATGAGGCCTCCTGATAACCAGATAGGAAGCAGGTGACAAGCAAGCACCTGCTTTTATTGGCAAAGGCACAAAATTGGGCTCTGTCAATAAAGCCCTGTGAATAAATGGAAGCTTCAGTCAGAACCAAAAGATTAACAGTAGAATCCTCTGTCAACAACTCCTCCTAGCGAGGTTTGTTTCTTTTGTGACTATACCATTATTAACCTACCAACCTGGTACTTCCGTAAGCCTCAGTTTCCTCATCTATAAAACGTATAAGGATTGAATGACACAATGTGTGGACAACATGTAGAACAGTGCTGGCACCCAACAAATGGTCATTATAGTGATTGGTAAAACATTGAGGCAGCCATGAAAATGACAGCACATTATCTTCCTACTATCTGGAACTGTTTATCCTACACTTTTAAAATATGAGCTGGAATAATGACATGGAAAAGAAATATAAGATGCTCTACCATCTACCATACAGCTGGGCTGAGATCTGAGAGACATCCTATAATACCAATGTTCCATTTCAGAACTTAGCTTCCAGTTCTGGCCCTGTCCTTGACCCACTCTTTTGCAGACGAGAACCTTGATGCATCCATTTTTTCGTATCATTTATTATGCCTAGTTACTTAGTACACAAGCACTGGTGTTTCCTGGTAGGCATTATGCAGGGGCACTCTGAAAAGGGCAGTAGGAAGAAGAGAAACAGCCAGATCAGAAAAGCTCCTAATAATATTCCTGTTTTCAACTGACTCTCTAACCATGGAAGTTTCTGTTCTGATCTTTAAATTAACAAACCAACTTCTGATTCCCTTTTTTCCATTGGCATCCTATCCACATTATTATCTGCTGGGTCTGCGAAGAAGAGGAAGACCCTCAACGGGATGGACTGACACAGTGGCTGCAACAATGGGCTCAAACAGAGCAACAATTGTGAGGATGGTACAGGACTAGGCAGTGTTTCCTTCTCATGTACATAGGGTTGCTATAAGTCGGAACCGACTCAATGGCACATAACAACAACAAATTCACTTAACCATATAAAAGATGACCCCATAGTCTAAGATCAGAAAAAAAGAAAAAGATTTGGCCTTGATGAGTTCAACAATATTACTGCAAATATCCCAAAGGTGTTTTATTGATAGGAGATTTCTTTGCAGCCTTCTGCAAGGCTTCTGTAGAAGGAAGCAGTAGTGGGTTAACAAAGCTGAGGAGCTAGATTTCTACCCTAAAATTCATGAAGCATCAACGTCCAGGTAAAATATTTTCTCTGCCTATTGTGTATATAACTGTTTTCAAGCCTTTGTTTTTGTTATTAATTTATAATTAACTTACAGTCATAAATATACAACATAATAATTATTGCTATTAATTCTGCTTAAATGGAGGGTTTCAACTTCAGGTAGAAAAGACAAATTCAGTCCCTCCAAGGCTAAGGCTGGGGACTGATGTTACTGAGATCTTATTTTAGCAAGGAGACTGATGCTGTCTTGTTAGTGCTAAAAGGTATCATTCTGACCACTTCTGGTGACAGAAGGGTAAACATCTTTACAATAACTAACTTGGGAGCAATTTCAACTGGAGAATGAGAAGAAAAACAAAACTATGGTTTACTGCTCATCTCCCAAACACTTTTCAAAATGGTAAGTTCGGTCCTACTTCTAGACCTTAGAGAATGACAAATAGTACAAAATTCATAGTTTTATTATGGCATAATATTGTTTTCCAGTCTTCCTCAACTAGACTGTGCGCTG
Source organism: Loxodonta africana (assembly GCF_030014295.1). Lineage (NCBI taxonomy): Eukaryota > Metazoa > Chordata > Mammalia > Proboscidea > Elephantidae > Loxodonta > Loxodonta africana. The sequence continues at coordinate 76,914,318 of NC_087351.1, read as the reverse complement.
CTCCTAGTCAAGGGCTGTTTTTATTTATCTTTGTATTTCCAGCGTTTAACATTGTGTCCAACACACACACTGGTGCTCAAATTCAAACGACTCAGTGACTTCCAAAATGCTCACCCACGAGGCAGGCCTCAAACCTGGCTCTGTAGGTCAGATACTAAGCAGATTATGGAATAGCATGATCACGGTGTGGCCGTTCCTTTCCCCTCGGAGGTCCTGAAACTGCAAACAGGTTGGGGAACGAGAGCCGTCCACTGCCCCGGCAGCAGGGAATGGGCTGTCGGAACCGCCCGCGCTGCTTCAGTCCTCCAGGCACAGAACACGTTTCTCTCCTCTCCCTAAGGCAGAGAGGGCCCGAGATTGTCCTCTCCACCAAGCGCACCCTTGGCAAAGACCCCTTCCCAACCTAGCCCCCTAAATACTCCACTCCTAAGCCCCAGCCTGGGCACCCAGAGCCTCCCAGTGGGGAGGCGCCGCGGTGCACTGTGGGAGTCGTAGTTCGCCTGGAGTTCCGTACCCGGGCGACCCCGCGGACCGCACTCCCGCTCCCAAAAGCCCCCGCGCGGGCTACTCGCCCGCTCCTGCCACCTCACCTGTTCTATGGAAGTGACTGTTTCCAACGAGTCGTCCTGCAACCGCTCCCTCGCGTGCTCCGGCCTCAGACTGTACAGCGGCTCTGACCAGACTGGGGAGGATGATGGAGGGCAATAGTAGGTGAAGGAACTCGAAGAAGCCATAATCAGGAGTGCAGCCGGCGATGTACAAGACTCAGCTTCGTCAAGCAACAACGCGCATTGAAACTCGAGCGGGCTAAGGCGCTACGGAGAGCGGGTAGAGTCAAAAAGATTTTGAATGCGAACTTCACTCCTCCCACCTACAAATCTTCAGGGAATGAGTTACTTGGATGCTGCCGCCCCCCATTGGGCAGAGGAGCTTCTGCAAGAGACTACTGTCCGGAGCCCAGGAAGGAAGGATGTGTACGCTGAATTTCATGATAGAGACGTGGCGTAGGATGCCTCGGTTCGTTATGCAGTTTCTTTTTAAAGCTTATTATCAACAGTATGCTGGGTTCTTTCTTAATCGTAATGGCAAGAGTTTGCAATTTCGAGTGCCCAAGAACCCAATGAGCGTAACATTAACAGCCTTTCTGACAGCTCCCCAGTTGCCTCAGTAAACGCTATTACTAGTGCACCTTTGGGAACTTGGCAGCCGCCTGAGAAGAGCCATCAGCTTCTCAACAAAGGTGCAGAATTGCCATCCCAAGACTCAGTGATTGTTATGGATTGAATTATGTCCCCGAAAAGTTGTAAATCCTAACCTCCATGCCTCTGGTTATAATCCCATTTGGGAAAGGTCGTCTTTGCTGTGTTAATGAGGCAGGATTAGGGTAGGGTGTATTTTGAGTTTGTCCCTTTTGAGATATAAAAGAGATCAAACAAGCCAGTAGAGCAAAGATGGGTGAAGAGAGATGCCATGCCACATGAAGATCACCGAGGAGCCAAGGAATGGAAGCTGAGGAGATAAGGGCCTTTCCCCCAAGAGCCTACAGAGAAAGAAAGCTTTCCGCTAGAGCCAGTACCCTGAATTCAAACTTCTAGCCTCCTAAACTGTGAGAAAATAAACTTCTGTTTGTAAAAGCCACTACTTGTGGTATTTCTGTTATAAAAACCCACTGCCGTTGAGTCGATTCCTGTTATAGCAGTTCTGAGTAACTAAGAGTGGTTGAGGGATGGGACAATGTAATTTTCTTCTATTCACTTAGTGGTTACAGTGCAGCAGAGAAAGAAAACACCTGTTGCCATTCACTTGATTCTGACTCATAGGACAGGGTAGAAGTGCCCCGTGGGATTTCCAAAGGAGCAGCTGGTGGATTCAAACTGCCAGTCTTTTGGTTAGCAGCTGTAGCTTGCCATAGCTCTTAGCCACTGCACCACCCGTACAGTGCAGTAGAAGGAACTAAAATGCAATAGAAGGAACAAGTATAAGTGAAACAGCCATGAAAATTTTTTTTTCTCATGGAAATATTCATTCATTTATTCAGCAAGTATTTATGGAGCACATACTACAAGCCAAGTACTGTGCTGTTGTTGTTAGGTGCTATGGAGCCGACTTCAAATCATAGCGACCCCGTGTGACAGAGTAGAGCTACCCCATAAGGTTTTCTAGGCTGTACTCTTTACGGAAGCAGATCGACAGCTCTCTCTACCGCAGAGCCGCTGGGCAGGGTTCAAACTGCCGACCTTTCAGTTAGCAGCTGAGCACTTAACTGTTGCACCACCAGGTGCTAAGCTGTAGAAATACAAAAGTGAATAAAACAAAAAAGCCCCTGCCCTCGGGAAGCTTACAGCCTGTTGAAATAGACAGAATTAAATGATTGAGCACAGTAAATACATGACTTGTGATAAATGCAAAGAAGGAAAATAACAGGGTCTATGAGAGAGACTTGGAACCCTGATGGCTCAGTGGTTAAGACCTATGGCTGCTAACCAAAAGGTCAGCAGCTTGAATTCACCAGCAGCTCCTTGGAAACCCTTATGGGGCAGTTCTACTCTGCCCTATGGGGTCGCTATGAGTCGGAATTGACAGCCACAGGTCTTTTGTTTGTTTTGTTTTTGGTTATAGGGTGACTGACCTTACTCAGTAAGAATTTCCTTTATTCTGAATACCTACAGATTAAATATCATAATTAATACAAACATAAATGCATGTCTCTGTGGTATATTGTCTCAAACTAGTCATTCCTTCCTCCTGAGCTCTTACCCATGTTGTTCACCTGGATGGCTCCTCTCCCCTTAGTCTCTCTCGTACCAAAACCAAATCGACTTGATGGCAACGAATTTGGGGTTTTTTTTGTTTTGTATTGGGGAAGAGCTCAGGAGGAAGGAATGGCTAGTTTGAGACAATATACCACAAAGACATGCATTTATGTTTGTACTAATTATGATATTTAATCTGTAGGTATTCAGAATAAAGGAAATTCTTACTGAGTAAGGTCAGTCACCCTATAACCAAAAACAAAAAACCTGTGGCTGTCGAGTTGATTCTGACTCATGGCAACTCTATAGGACACAGTAGAACTGCCCCCGTAGGATTTCCAAGGAGCAGCTAGTGGATTCGAACTGTGGACCTTTCGGTTAGCAACCAAGCTCTTTTTTTTTTTTTTAATCTTTATTGTGCTTTAAGTGAAAGTTTACGAATCAAGTCAGTCTCACACAAAAACCCATATACACCTTGCTACACACTCCCAGCTACTCTCCCCCTAATGAGACAGCCCGTTCTCTCCCTCCACTCGCTCTTTTCGTGTCCATTTCACCAGCTTCTAACCCCCTCCACCCTCTCATCTCTCCTCTAGGCAGGAGATGCCAACATAGTCTCAAGTGTCCACCTGATCCAAGAAGCTCACTCCTCACCAGCATCTCTCTCCAACCCATTGTCCAGTCCAATCCCTGTCTGAAGAGTTGGCTTTGGGAATGGTTCCTATCCTGGGCCAACAGAAGGTCTGGGAGCCGTGACCACCAGGGTCCTTCCAGCCTCAGTCAGACCGTTAAGTCTGGTCTTTTTATGAGAATTTGGGGTCTGCATCCCACTGCTCTCCTGCTCCCTCAGGGGTTCTCTGTTGTGTTCCCTGTCAGGGCAGTCATTGGTTGTAGCCGGGCACCATCTAGTTCTTCTGGTCTGCGGATGATGTAGTCTCTGGTTCATGTGGCCCTTTCTGTCTCTTGGGCTCGTAATTACCTTGTGTCCTTGGTGTTCTTCATTCTCCTTTAATCCAGGTGGGTTGAGACCAATTGATGCATCTTAGATGGCTGCTTGCTAGCATTTAAGACCCCAGACGCCACTTTTCAAAGTGGGATGCAGAGCGTTTTCTTAATAGATTTTATTATGCCAATTGACTTAGATGTCGCCTGAAACCATGGTCCCCAGACCCCTGCCCCTGCTACGCTGGCCTTCGAAGCATTCAGCTTATTCAGGAAACTTCTTTGCTTTTGGTTTAGTCCCATTGTGCTGACCTCCCCTGTATTGTGTGCTGTCTTTCCCTTCACCTAAAGTAGTTCTTATCTACTATCTAATTAGTGAATACGCCTCTCCCACCCTCCCTCCCTCCCCCCTCTCGTAACCATCAAAGAATATTTTCTTCTCTTTTTAAACTATTTCTCGAGTTCTTATAATAGTGGTCTTATACAATATTTGTCCTTTTGCAACTGACTAATTTCACTCAGCATAATGCCTTCCAGATCCCTCCATGTTATGAAATGTTTCACAAATTCATCACTGTTCTTTATCGATGTGTAGTATTCCATTGTGTGAATATACCGTAATTTATTTATCCATTCATCCTTTGATGGGCACCTTGGTTGCTTCCATGTTTTTGCTATTGTAAACAGTGCTGCAATAAACATGGGTGTGCATATATCTGTTCGTGTAAAGGCTCTTATTTCTCTAGGATATATTCCAAGGAGTGGGATTGCTGGATCATATGGTAGTTCTATTTCTAGCTTTTTAAGGAAGCGCCAAATCGATTTCCACAGTGGTTGTACCATTTGACATTCCCACCAGCAGTGTATAAGAGTTCCAATCTCTCCACAGCCTCTCCAACATTTATTATTTTGTGTTTTTTGGATTAATGCCAGCCTTGTTGGAGTGAGATGAAATCTTGTTGTAGTTTTGATCTGCATTCCTCTAACGGCTAATGATCATGAACATTTCCTTATATATCTGTTAGCTACATGAATGTCTTCTTAAGTAAAGTGTCTATTCATACCTTTTGCCCATTTTTTAATTGGGTTATCTGTCTTTTTGTGGTTGAGTTTTTACAGTATCATGTAGATTTTAGAGATCAGGCGCTGATCAGAAATGTTATAGCTAAAAAGTTTTTCCCAGTCCATAGGTAGTCTTTTTACTCTTTTGGTGAAGTCTTAGGATGAGCATAGGTGCTTGATTTTTAGGAGCTCCCAGTTATCTAGTTTTTCTTCTACATTCTTTATAATGTTTTGTATACTGTTTATGCCATGTATTAGGGCTCCTAACATTGTCCCTATTTTTTCTTCCATGATCTTTATCGTTTTAAATTTTATATTTAGGTCTTTGATCCATTTTGAGTTAGTTTTTGTGCACGGAGTGAGGTATGGGTCTTGTTTCATTTCTTTTGCAGATGGATATACAGTTATGGCAGCATCGTTTGTTAAAAAGACTATCTTTTCCCCGTTTAACTGTTTTGGAGCCTTTGTCAAATATAACCTGCTCATATGTGGATGGATTTAGGTCTGGATTCTCAATTCTGTTCCATTGGTCTATGTATCTGTGGTTGTACCAGTACCAGGCTGTTTTGACTAGTGTGGCGGTATAATAGGTTCTAAAATCAGGTAAAGTAAGGCCTCCCACTTTGTTCTTCTTTTTCAGTAATGGCTTATTTATCCGGGGCCTCTTTCCCTTCCATATAAAGTTGGTGATTTGTTTCTCCATCTCATTAAAGAACGTCCTTGGGATTTGGATCGGAATTGCGTTAAATGTATAGATCACTTTTGGTAGAATAAAAAAAAAACCAGTGCCATCGAGTTGATTCCGACTCATAGTGACCCTATAGGACAGAGTAGAACTGCCCCATAGAGTTTCCAAGGAGCGCCTGGCAGATTCAAACTGCTGACCCTTTAGTTAGCAGCCGTACCACTTAACTGCTACGCCACCAAGGTTTCCTTTGGTAGAATAGACATTTTTATAATGTTAATTCTTCCTATCCACGAGCAAAGTTTGTGCTTCCACTTATGTAAGTCTCTTTTGGTTTCTTGCAGAAGTGTACTGTAGTTTTCTTTGTATAAATCTTTTACATCGCTGGTAAGATTTATTCCTAAGTATTTTATCTTCTTGGGGGTTACTGTAAATGGCATTGATTTGGTGATTTCCTCTTCGATGTTCTTTTTGTTGGTGTAGAGGAATACAACTGATTTTTGTATGTTTATCTTATATCCCGATACTCTGCTGAACTCTTCTATTGGTTTCAGTAGTTTTCTGGAGGATTCCTTAGGGTTTTTTGTGTATAAGATCATGTCATCTGCAAATAGAGATACTTTTACTTCTTCCTTGCCAATCTGGATGCCCTTAATTTCTTTATCTATCCTAATTGCTCTGGCTAGGGCTTCCAGCACAATGTTGAATAAGAGTGGTGATCCTTGTCTGGTTCCCGATCTCAATGGGAATGTTTTCAGGCTCTCTCCATTTAGGGTGATGTTGGCTGTTGGCTTTATATAAATGCCCTTTATTATGTTGAGAAATTTTCCTTCTATTTCTATTTTGCTGAGAGCTTTTCTCATGAATAAGTGTTGAACTTTGTGAAATGCCTTTTCTGCATCAATTGATAAAATCATGTGATTCTTGTCTTTTGTTTTATTTACGTGGTGGATTACATTAGTTGTTTTTGTAATGTTGAACCATCCCTGCATACCTGGTATGAATCCCACGTGGTCATGGTGAATTTTTTTTTTTGATATGTTGTTGAATTCTATTGGCTAGAATTTTGTTGAGGATTTTTGCATCTACATTCATGAGGGATATAGGTCTATAATTTTCTTGTGGTGTCTTTACCTGGTTTTGTTATCAGGGATATGGTGGCTTCATAGAATAAGTTTGGTAGTATTCCATCCTTTTCTATGCTCTGAAATACCTTTAGTAGTAGTGGTGTTAACTCTTCTCTGACAGTTTGATAGAACTCTGCAGTGAAGCTGTCCAGATCAGTGCTTTTTTTTTGTTGGGAGTTTTTTGATTACCTTTTCAATCTCTTCTTTTGTTATGGGTCTATTTAGTTGTTCTACGTTTGTGTTAGTTTAGTTAGGTAGTGTGTTTCTAGGAATTCATCCATTTCTTCTAGGTTTTCAAATTTGTTTGAGTATAGTTTTTCATAGTAATCTGATATGATTCTTTTAGTTTCAGTTGAATCTGTTGTAATATTGCCCCTCTCATTTCTTATTCAGGTTATTTGCTTCCTCTCCTGTTTTTCGTTTGTCAGTTTGGCCAGTAGTTTATCGATTTCGTTGATTTTTTTTTCAAAAAACCAGCTTTTGGTCTTGTTAATTCTTTCAATTGTTTTTCTGTTTTCTATTTCATTTATTTCAGCTCTAATTTTTATTATTTGTTTTCTTCTAGTGCCTGTGGGTCTCTTCTGTTGCTCTCTTTCTATTTGTTCAAGTTGTAGGGATAATTATTTGATTTTGGCCCTTTCTTCTTTTTGAATGTGTGCATTTATTGGTATAAATTGGCCTCTGAGCACTGCTTTTGCTGTGTTCCAAAGGTTCTGATAGGAAGTGTTTTCATTCCCATTGGATTCTATGAATTTCTTTATTCCACCCTTAATGTCTTCTATAATACAGTCTTTTTTGAGCAGGGTATTGTTCGGTTTCCAAGTGTTTGATTTGTTTTCCTGTTATTGATTTCCACTTTTATGGCCTTATGGTCAGAGAAGATGCTTTGTAATATTTCAATGTTTTGGATTCTGCTAAGACTTGCTTTATGACCCAATATGTGGTCTATTCTAGGGAATGTTCCATGTGCACTAGAAAAGAAAGTATACTTGGTTGCTGTTGGGTGGAGTGTTCTGTATATGTCTACAAGGTCAAGTTGGTTGATGGTGGCATTTAGATCTTCCATGTCTTTATTGAGCTTCTTTCTGGATGTCCTGCCCTTCACCGAAAGTGGTGTGTTGAAGTCTCCTACTACTATTGTGGAGCTGTCTATCTCACTTTTCAATGCTGATAGAGTTTGTTTTATGTATCTTGCAGCCCTGTCATTGGGTGCATAAATATTTAATATGGTTATATCTTCTTGGTGTATTGTCCCTTTAATCATTATATAGTGTCCTTCCTTATCCTTCATGATGGATTTAACTTCAAAGTCTATTTTGTGAGAAATTAATATTGCCACTCCTGCTCTTTTTTGATTGTTGTTTGCTTGGTATATTTTTTTTCCATCCTTTGAGTTTTAGTTTGTTTTTGTCTCTAAGTCTAAGGTGTGTCTCTTGTAGGCAGCATATAGACAGATCTTGTTTTTTAATCCATTCTGCCACTCTCTGTCTCTTTATTGGTGCAGTTAGTCCATTTACATTCAGGGTAACTATGGATATAAAAAAAAAATGTAGGTATGAATTTAGTGCTATCATTTTGATGTCTTTTTTTGTGTGTTGTTGACAGTTTCTTTTTCCCACTTGATTTTATGTGCTGAGTAGATTTCCTTTATATATTGTCCTTTCCTAATATTTGTTGTTGTTAATTTTGTTTCTGCTGAGTCTGTATTTTTCCCTCGTATTTTATTTTGATGAGTAGGATAGTTTGTCTCCTTTGTGGTTACCTTATTATTTACCCCTGTTTTTCTAAATTTAAAACTAACTTTTATTTCTTTGTATCACCGTATCTTCCCCTCCATATGGAAGGTGTATGTTACATTTCTTAATCCCTCTTTATTATTTTAATGTTGTCTTCTTTTATATAGTAACAGTGCTGTTACCCCGTTTGGAGCTTTTTTTTTTTTTTTATAATCTTGCTTTGTTTTTTTGGATTTCCCTGTCTGGGTTGACTTCTGGTTGCTCTGCCCAGTGTTCTAGTCTTGGGTTGATACCTGATATTATTGATTTTCTAACCAGAGAACTCCCTTTAGTATTTCTTGTAGTTTTGGTTTGGTTTTTACAAATTCCCTCAACTTGTGTTTATCTGGAAATGTCTTAATTTCACCTTCATATTTAAGAGACAGTTTTGATAGATATATGATTCTTGGCAGGCATTTTTTTTTCCTTCAATTTTTTAAAATATGTCATCCCATTGCCTTCTTGCCTGCATGGTTTCTGCCGAGTAGTCCGAGTTTATTCTTACTGGCTCTCCTTTTTAGGTGACTTTTTGTCTATCCCTCGCTGCTCTTAAAATTGTCTCTTTATCTTTGGTTTTGGCAAGTTTGATTATAATATGTCTTGGTGACTTTCTTTTAAGATCTACCTTATGTGGAGTTCAATGAGCATCTTGGATAGATATCTTCTCATCTTTCACAATATCAGGGAAGTTTTCTGCCAACAAATCTTCAAAAATTTTCTCTGTATTTTCTGTTATCCCTCCCTGTTCTGGTACTGCAATCACTCGTAGGTTATTTCTCTTGATAGAGTCCCACATGTTTCTTATGGTTTCTTCATTTTTTTAAATTCTTTTATCTGATTTTTCTTCAAATATATTAGTGCCAAGTGATTTATCTTCAAGTTCAGAAATTCTAGCTTCTACTTGCTCAATTCTGCTCCTCTGACTTTCTACTGAGTTGTGTAATTCTGTAATTTTATTGTTAATCTTCTGAATTTCTGATTGCTGTCTGCCTATGTATTTTTCTAGCTTATTAAACTTTTCATTATTTTCCTGAATAATCTTTCTAATTTCTTCAGTTGCTTTATCTGTGTGTTCCTTGGCTTGTTCTACGTATTGCCTCATTTCCTTCCTGATATCTTGAAGAGTTCTGTATATTAAACTTCTGTATTCTGCATCTGGTAATTCCAGGAATGCACTTTCATCTAGAAGATCCCTGGGTTTTTTGTTTAGTGACCAAGCTCTTAACCACTGATGCCTCCATGAAAACAATTTTAAAATGGTGATTTTAGGAAAACCCTGCTACCTTTGGACAAACAAAACAAGAGAATCTCAGGGCCCACACTAAAAGGGTTACACCAAAATTAAAATTCAAAGAGGTAAAACTAGGGTGGGGATTGTGGGAAAAGATAATAGACTTTACAGACATACTTAGAGACAAGCTCTACTTCCTGCTCAGAGGATTTTACTCCTGATTTCGCTCAATTTCAGGTCACATGTCTAGGATCCAGGGAATAGTACTATATTTCATAACCCGCCTTTCCCTGTCTTCAGTCTCTGGTATCAAGTTGAAGCACTCAGAAAGATGCCAAGGATGAGGCCGGGATGGCAGAATGGCCTCAGGGCAGTGAACTCTGTCACCAAGTCCATCTTAAGGGTACTGTTGCAGAGTAAGACCTGTAGGCACCAGGATGTTACCAAATCTGAGAATAAGTAGACTGTGTGCATTAGGATCAGGGATGTGGCTGCAGAACGTGAAACTGTCTCAGTATTGTTCTTCCCTTTGCACTGGCTTCTGATTGTCTCTCAGTTCTCTTTTGGAAAAAAAAAAATGTGTCTGATAAACTCAGGGTCGTATCTGAGGATTCAATCTTCCTTGAAAAGCATTGCTTTGTTGAAGAGCTAGAAATGTAGTATTTCAATCCCAAGGATTATACTATTGAAAGAGTAGCTGGAACACTTATGACATATTGTTACATCTGTTGCAAACACACTTAAAGCAACTGTGAATTTTTGTCTAGAAATAGAAATCAATTTCTGAAATGCAGTCTCCTCTGCAGTGGGATCCGAAAGATGTTACTAAGGGCATGACAAGAGTCTCCCGCATAACGGTGTCTGCTCACTCAGTAAATATTTATTGAGTACCCATTATGTGCTTGGCCCTGAGCTAAATCCTGAGGAGGCAGTGGTGAACAAGCTAAGCACAGTCTCTGCCCTTATGGTTCTCATGATTTACCAGGAAAAACAGACATTAAACAATAATACAGAATTGACTGCTTCAATACAATTGGGAGAAATGGCATGAAAGATAAGCAGAGGGTATTGTTGAGATTATATAATGGAGGAGACCTAACTAGTCTAAAAGATCAGGAAAGACTCTCATGAGGAAATGAGTTAATTAACCCCGGGTGAGGGGGCGGGGGCATCGCAGGCAGAGGAAACGCTAAAGAAAACCAAAAATCACGCAAAACAACAGAAAATTCAAGGAGTTTGTAATCTATGTAAGCATCAAGATAGCATTCAGCCTCGGATCAGCAGTGACACACTAGTTATCCTTCTGGGATTAATAAAATCACTTGTTCAGGAAGTAGAAAACCAAGCCCATTGCCAGAGTTTATTCTGACTCATAGTGACCCTATAGCACAGAGCAGAACTGCCCCATAGGGTTTCCAAGGAGCGGCTGGTGGATTGGAACTGCCAACCTTTTGGTTAGCAGCCAAGCTCCTAACCACTGCGCCACCAGGGCTCCTCAGGAAGTACAGTGAACATAAACATTGGCAGTACCACAAGGGGTGACATATTACAGGGGGAACGCCTTAGTAATGATAATTAATTAACAGCAACTCCAGCTTGGACTGCAAATAGTTTGGGTTTATTTTACTCAAATTCCTGATTTTTTTCTAGATTAAACTCCAAATCTTAATTGTTTCTTAAAAAATAAGAATAAAATGTGGACAGTGCTATTTTGTACTTCCATTAAGAGAGCCAAAAAAAAAAAAAAGCCTAGTGAACCACTAGAGGGCGCTTTTGACCCTGGAGAAGTTTAAAACTGCTCTCGCTGCAATGCTCATGCAAGCCTATTTCAGAATGAATTGTTTTTAATATCTTCTGAAACTACGTCACAATACATATCAGAAAGTTTGGGAACTAGAAAGAAAAAACAAATTATCCCTCTAGGTAATTAATTTTCTTCCCCACATTTACTTCCCTACCAGCATCTGTGCCCTCATCTCCTACCGCCCCTCATATTTCCCTGGATGGAATGACTGCCCCAGCTCCTACCTAACGCCAGTCCCTCCCTCTCCCCTGAAACATTCTATTTCTCCATTCTTGGGCAGGAGGACATTTTCAAACCCTTTTGATTGCACTTTTCCTCCAGCCACCTCTCCATTCCTTGTTTCCTTTCAGAGCAAAGGTCCTTGAAAGAGTTGCCCCTACCAGTGTCTCCAATTCTCCTCCAACTCTCTCTTGAATCCATTCCCATCTGGCTTTCCAATCAGCCCTTGTCACACCTCCATTAAACTTCGCATTGCTAAGTCCAACAGCCAGTTCTCAGTCCTCACCTCAGGTCTTCTGATTTGACTTCCCAATAGCATTTGACATGGTCGATCCCCTCCTCATTGAAACACCTTCCTGGTGTAGGTATCTAGCATGGGTTTTCCTCCTGCCTCAGAGGTCTGTGCTATTTCCTCATTGCACCGATGCCTGAATTTCTGAGTGCCCAGTATTCAGTCCTTGGACTTCTTCTCTGTCTATACTCACTCCTTCCCGAGCTTGTGGGTCTCCATGCTTTACATAGTCAAAAAAAAACAAAAGCAAACCAGCTGCTGTGAGTCAATTCTGACTCACAAACTCATGCCAACCCAATGTGATCTTTCAGAAGCAGATCGCCAGGCCTTTCTTCTGAGTTGCCTCTAGGTGGGCTCAAACCTCCAGCGTGTCGGTTAGTAGTCAAGTGCACCCAGGGAATTTAAATAACCCTAATAGGTTGAAAATTCCCTAATTTGTGTCTCCAACCTGGATCTCTTTTCTGAACTCCAGAGTTCACATCTAATGACTATTTGCATGTCCACTTGTGTATCTGATACACAAATATAACATCCACAGCACAGCTGCCGGTCTTCCCTCCCAAACCTGTGCACCCACTCTTTGCCATCTCAGTTCATCCTTCCAGTTACCCTGGCCAAATACCTTGAGCCATTCATTCTGTCACACTCCAATAATTATGTTCAAAATATATCAAGTTTCTGACCACTTCTCACTTCTTCCACTGCCAGTGCCCTGGTCTAAACCATTATCTGTCACTTGTTCTTACAGTAATCTCTTCACTGTTCTCCCTGTTTCTACTCTTGTCCCCTGACTTACTCTGCTAGTGCTGCTATAACAGAGATACCACAAGTGGGTGGTTTTAAAGAAAAGAAATGTAGTTTTTCACAATTCTGGAGCCTAAAAGTCCAAATCAGGGTCTCGGCCACATCGATTCCTTCCTTGTAGGTAGTCCAAGGTGTTGCTGGGTTCCTTAGCAATTCTCACCTAGCATCTGTCTTTCCCTGTGTGTCTCTGTATCTAACTCAGAAGTGATTCACTTTAGAACTCACTCTGCTCAGGCTCACTGTGAGTTGGAATCGACTTTAAGGCAATGGGTTTTGGTTTGTGCCACTCAAAAAAAAAAAAAAAAACCCAAACCCATTGCTGTCGAGTTGATTCCAACTCATAGCAGCCCTATAGGACACAGAAGAGCTGCCCCATAGGGTTTCCAAGGAGCACCCAGTGGATTCGAACTGCTGAGCTTTTGGTTAGCAGCCATAGCTCTTAACTACTATACTAGCAGGGTTTCCTACTCAGGCATGATCTAATTAACATAACAAATAAAACCCTGGTTCCAAACAGGACTACATCCACAAGTATAGGGGTTAGGATTCCAACACCTCTCTAGGGGTGGGGGTACAATTTAATCCATAATATCCCCCTACAGCCTAATACGAAGTCAAAAGCCATACCGAAACTTTTTAAATGTTAGCAAAGTCACCCCTTCACTCAAAGATCTCTTCTTCTCTACTCAGAGTCAAAGTCAAGGTCCTGACGCTGGCCTACACGGCCCCAGCAACCTCTCTGGCCTCTTCTTGGCTTGCTCCCTCTGTTCATCCACGCTGACCTGCTGCTCTGTGTACGCCAGGTTCACGCCAGCCTCGAGCATGTGTTCTTGCTACTTCTTTTCCCTGAAGTGTCCTCCCCCCAGATATATACATGCTTGCCCCATGACTTCTTGTAGCCTTTACTCCAATTCTTTAGTCAAACTCAAATTCCTTTGCCTTGAAACCTTTCCTGACCTCCCCATATACAATTGTAACACCCTCACCTCCAGCAAGGAGTCCACTGGGAAAAATTCCTGTCGAGAATAAAACTCTTTTAGGGTTTCCAAGGACCAGCTGGTGGATTCAAACTGCCGACCTTTTTGGCTAGCAGCCGATCCCTTAACCACTGCACCACCAGGGCTCCCACATAAAGATTACAGCATAGAAAACCCTATGGGGCAGTTCTACTGTCACATGGAATCAACGGGACAGGACTTAACAACAACCCTCTCCAGCAATGCGCTACCGCACTCTCCCACTTTATTTTTATCCATAGCACCTATCACCAGCTGAAAGACTTTATATTTTACATATTTATTTTGTTTACTGCCTGTATTCCACCCACCTGAATGTAAGCTCCATAGGGCAAGGATTTTTGTACATTTGTTCATTACTGTATTCCCTGGCACATAATAGGCATCGAATAAGTTAAATTAATTGAATGGTTTCCAGTCATCATAATAAACATTTATGTGTAACAAACTGTAGAAGATAATGTTGTTGTCGTTGTTAGCTGCCGTCAAGTCAGCCCCAATTAGTGGGGAACTAAATGCTACCCAGTCCTGCACCATCCCCATGTGGATTGGACCATTGTGATCCACAGAGTTTTCATTGACTGATTCTCAGAAGTAGATTGCCAGGCCTTTCTTCCTAGTCTATCTTAGCCTGGAAGCTTCACTGAAACCTGTTCAGCATCATAGCAACACGCAAGCCTCCACTGATAGATGGGTAGTAGCTGAGCATGAGATGCATTAGCCAGGAATCGAACCCACGTCTTCTGTATGGAAGGCAAAAATTCTACTACTGACCCGGCAATGCCTTAGAAGATAATGACAATAAACATAATACTAGTCTTACTACTCAGGAGCTCACTATATAATAAAAATAAATATAAATGCATATGAATAAATGTAACTTTAATTAAATATATATAAATATATACAAAATAAAATAAATTAAATATATAATATAAAACAAGACATAATACATAGACAAAATGCAATGGGAGAATAGGGGAAGGAGTAATTAATTCTAATCTGTTCAATGAAGATGGCCATATCACATTTGTGTTTAGTAATATTTTCAACAGAGTAAATATTCTCTGCTGATAATTCTTAAATGATGCCATTAGAATCTGGAAATTATAAAATTCTTTTTTGGTTCTGATTTCCTGTAGCACACAAAAGGGAATATAAAAATGTTTCAAACCACTCAAAAAAAGAATAGCTTTCTGAATACAATTATTTTATGGCACAGAGAACAACTGTGAGCTTCTCAGAAATCAATAAATAATCACTTCAACATGCCTACATAATTGCCATCTATTGATATAAAATAAATCACATTGTACACTATTAATCATTACATATACTCTATTACTGAAAGCCTGTGCAAAGTACTATGACCCTGAGTCCTGTTTGGGGTTTGTCACAGTAAAAACTATTTTACCAGCAGATACAAAATTGAAGGCAAGTAAACAACATTGCTTACACTGAAAAGTCTGAGAAATAATTTGCAAAACTCTTGAGAGGCAATGGCAGAAGTGTACACTCCGAGCCTGCTGGTGTCTCTCAACCCTGGCTGTACATTGGCATCCGCTGTGAAGCCTTTAAATCTGCAGACACCCTCAGGCACGCCCAGACCTACTGAATCAGGATCCCTAGGGCTGGTGCTGGGCACATGCCCGTGTAGTTTTTACAGCTCCACAGGGGATGTTGGTGCATAGCTGGGGTTGGAACCCACCAGGGACCTTCTTTCTATGTGGCAGAGATGCTGACTGTCCACACAGGAGTCCTGTTCCCACTGGGAAGTGACCGCCAGCAGCCCCCCATGCATCTAGGCAGGGCCTTGTAGCTGAGTTCCAGCCAATGAAACGTGGGCAAAAGTGAAAACCACCACATCCAGTCCTGGCCGTTAAAGGCCTTCTACTCCATCCTCTGTTTCCTCTCTTCCCCCCTCTGCTGCTGGATGCCATTGTCAGGGCAGCCCCCATATTCAAAACAACATCACGTCACGTGTCCTAAAAGTTAAAATCTCAGTTAACAGAGAAATCTTTGGTGTAACATCTTCTTTTTAAATTAAATCCCATGATGGGAGTCCTCTGTTGCAGACAGAGAGCCTCTGCCGCCCTAGGTGCCTAAATGACTTAATGGAACAGGAGGATCCCGTCCGCACCCCTTACTGTCCATTTACATGAGACAGAAGTAAATCTTTATAGTGTGAACCCCTACAATTTAGGAGTTTATCTGTTAAGTAGCATTACCTTAACTCATTACTGCATGGATTCTAACTGCGATTATAACTTATCCCCCAAAGCATAACTTTGACGGTAAAAGTTTAATAGGATACAATGCATAGCTGGCGGTTGCTGCTCATATCTTCTACTCCAGTCTCATAAAGGAAAGGCTCTCTCTTCTGGGGCTTTCCCATCACAGAACCCTCCACACCCACAGTCTAGACCACCTATCAGGAAGCCACAAGAAAGACATCGCAACTTTCATTTCCTGCTCAGAGAATGAAATAATTCCAAAACACTATCTGTGTACAGACAATCATATCTGATATGGCTCCTGGATTTGGTCCTGAAGGTGGTAGCCAGGATACCAAAGACAACCTGGAATGGTATTGTGGGTCATTTTGTGTTAATGTAACTGCCATCCTGAAAGTTCCTTTTCCAGTATTAAGAATTCAATTCCTGATCCCATATGCTCGTCTCTCTGACAACTTTCCCACGTTCTCCATCGTTTAGAGGTAGAAATGAAAAGGGATGCAAACGGAGGGCGGTGCTGAGATGATGCAGGGGGAGTGGTGGTGCCTGTTCTGCCTCTGCTGATCCTGAGGTAAGACAGACATCCTTCTACAAGGTGAAAACCACTAGTCACCTAGAGTTGGAAACACAGGTGTGCGTCTGGAAGAGAGGGTGGTCCAGAGCTTCCCTAATCAGGAGCCCTGTGGCCCAGCTGTGTTGGCTGGCCGGTGGTGGGCTGCCTACCAGTATATCTCTGCTGTTATTCAGCTGTTGCTATGGTAGATTCAGTAGCAGTGCCCTCCATGGCTGTCTGAACAGGGAGCATGCTCAGTGTGGCTGCGGGCGGATGGGGGCAGGGACAGGCACTAGTCTCTGGTAAAGAATCAGTATAACATAATTGAGAGAATTATTCCTGGAGGCTTCTTGTGGAGGAGACATCATTAACCATTCCTTAAATGTCTCCCAGCTCTACTGAAATCTGCCTCAAGCCAAGCTAGCCAGAACTGGGGAGAACATCAGGATGTCCCAGTGAGTGACAGAGGCAAGGGGATGGAGTTAGGTATTTCATTAACAAGACCCCGGTTAAAGCAAACTTTGATATCTTCGCTAGTCTGGACTAGTGGTTCTTTTGCTAACATTTTCCCAAAATCTCTTAGCTCCCCCACCTCCTAGAGAGCACACACACACACACACACACACACTCTCTGTAAGATGGCTCTGAAACACACACACTGTAAGATGGCTCTGAAAGTGGCTGGGTCAGGATGTGAATGGATAATCGAAGCTTGGGCTTCTAGACCATTCTTTTTTTTTTAAGCAACATGAGTTACTGAATTTGAGGTCAGCCCAGTATGATGAGATATCCTCAGATTTTTACAAGTATAAGCGTTTATTTCCCTGGATGGGTTCAGGAAGTCTCATGCCCTTTCCTATCTTGCCATTTCCTTCAAAGAGAAGTTTCCTCTTGAACTGAAGAATCCACCTAAGGTTGCATCCTCTTTCCTGCAAATGGAGAGCCGCTACTGGCCCACTAAGGAAGTCTGTGGAGAGTATTTACCATTACAGTGCTGACCAATAGGCAAACAGCTGCAGTGTCCAAAGGGGGCCAGGCTGGGTTGAACTTGTGGTCTGTACTCTGTGTGGAGGTGTGGAGGAAAATCACAACAGGATGGGGCCTCAGCTCAGCTGACACATCTCTGGCCATATTCGTTTGTGGTATGTATTTAATATTTACCACTCAGGTATGCATCAGGAAAACATTACCGGGTGTGTTCTTTGTCTCTAAGCATTTATTGAGTACTTGTTATGTGTCGGAAACCCTGGTGGCATAGTGGTTAAGTACTACGGCTACTAACCAAGAGGTAGGCAGTTCGAATCCACCAGGCGCTCCTTGGAAACTCTATAGGGCAGTTCTACTCTGACCTATAGGGTCTCTATGAGTTGGAGTAGACGCGACGGCAGTGGGTTTTTGGGTTTGGTATTATGTGTCAACTTCTTTGCTAAGCCCTTTCCACACATTATCTTATTTCATCGTTCCAACAACCCTGAAAGGTTGAAACGCAACCAGTAGCATCATGGAAGAAAGGCCTGTCGATCTGCTGCCATAAAGATTACAGCCAAGAAAACCTTACGGAGCTCAGTTCTATTCTGTAACACACAGGGTCACCATTAGTCAGAATTGACCTGATAGCAGTGGGTTTAGGTTTTTACCCTCTCTCTAGTTTACAGATGAGGAAATTGAGGCACAAATGCGTTAAGTAACCTGCTCAAGGTTGCACAGCTAGAGAGTGGGGGAGCTGGGACTGGAACCCAGGTGTGCCTAACTCCTCTGCATGCACCTGAAACCCATTGTAAACCCAGTGAAAAGAAATGCACTGGGAAATCCTAATGGAATCTGCAGGATCACTTTCCTTGGTTTTAATGTAATCAAAGTCCCTATCAGGCTCAGGATTTTTTCCTCTTTATTATAAATTTAGACACTTTGCCTGAAATATAATTCTTCAAGTCAAGTAAATGAACATACTACTTACCTTGACCTACTACTGAAAAATACTTTCTGCACTTAATATTCAGCCTGAAAAGTCACACACACACCCACCTTCATCACCTTTTAAAGATCTAATGGACTAGACTTGCTTTCTTCTAATGCTCATTCTCAGGAACAGGTGATTTTCTAGACTCCAGAGAGCATTTATTTGCCTCTCTCCGGGGCTAACACATTCAGTAAAGGTAAACTGGGTCTTGAGAGAGGTCCACTCATTCTTCGGTGCCACTGGAGGAGGGTCCACTACACCAGAGCAGGAATACTCAGTGGTCTGGACTAATGTTTTCACATCCTGAGCACCTATGCTACACAGCTTACACCTTAGAACAGAGGTATTTGTTCGCACCTTCAAAGGATTTTGCATTTGGAAATAACCCTTTTCAAGAGGGTAGGCATTTTTCCCCCCAAAAAATGGGTACGGGAGGGGAGTGGTGACACTGACACAGGGTTACTGGGAAGCCAGGCAGCTGAGGGAGAAAATTCCAGCATCGCCCTCAAGCGTTCGAGGTGAGGGCGATTTGAAGAGTCGGCAGGTGTTCGAATCCACATTCTGATGCCAGGGCCTTCCAACCTGGGATGAGCCCGGGCCAGGCTCCTGCAGGGGCAGGGGGCCCGTGGGGCGGAGTTAGCAGGGCCAGGCCTAGGATGGGATTTGGCGAGAACGGATGAGACAGGAAGCCCGAGTTTGCACAGGTGGGCTGGGTGGGCCTTCGGCCCAACTCCCCCATTCTGAACGTCCTCAGAAAAACAAAAATGTTTCCCCCGAGGGTCCCGGAACAAAGAGGTGGGGAGGCGAGGCGAGGCGAGGCGAGGCGGGCCCCTCCCCGGCCGCGCGCGCCCACGGGGCCGGGAGCGTGCCCTCCGGCTCGCCTCCGCTGTTGGGGGCAGCCCCCCGCTTCTCCGCCCGCGCTCCCGCCCCCTCGCCCTGGCGGCGGCGCGGGGGAAGGTGGGAAGGGGCCGGGCGCCGCCTTCTCCTCCCACCGCGGGAGCGCGAGCGGAGCGGGCGCCGAGCGGGCTCCACCGCAGCGCGCTTCCCGGCGCCGAGCGAGCGAGCGGGCGCGGGCGAGGTCGCGCGGGGCCGGCCCGGCTTCCTTCTCGCCGCCCGCGCCGTCCCCCGGGGGCGCGGGCCGAGATGGCAGAGGCCGAGCGGGGCTGAGCCCGCCGCCCGCCCGCATCCCCCCGGCCCTCTCCTGCCTCAGCCATGGCGAAGCAGTACGATGTGCTGTTCCGGCTGCTGCTGATCGGGGACTCCGGGGTGGGCAAGACCTGCCTGCTGTGCCGCTTCACCGACAACGAGTTCCACTCCTCGCACATCTCCACCATCGGTAAGGGGCGGCGGCCAGAGAGGCGCCCCACCCTCCGCGCCCGCCACCTCCCGCCCGGGCGGCCCCTTCCTCCCCATCCCCAGCCCGGGATGAATTGTCAGCCCCTCTGGCCAGAGGTGATGGCGCGGGAGGCCAGTGCAAGGGAAAAAATCTCGGGGTGGCCGGCCACGGGCTGGAGGTGAGGGGGTCCCTGCTGCCGTCCATGACTAGGGGTAGGATCTCGGCCTCTCACTGGGGAGCCTTCTTATCGAAGCCGAGAGAAAGGGACCAGGTGTAGCTCTCATATCTGCTAGCTGTGTGTAGGCCTGGGTACCTCGAGCTGGGCAGGCAGAATCGTAGCTCCTGAAACCCCCACATTCCCAAGTGGAGAAGGGGAGGGAAGGCGGGCTCAGGGTAGGGAGCCGAGTCCCTGAGGCACCCTCAGTTCAGGGATGACCCAATGTGGAGCCAGGGTGGGAAAGAGAGGAGGAAGGGAGGGACCAACAGGATTGAGTTTCCAGGGCACAGCTGTGAAGGTAAGCCACCAGGTGGGACACCTGGAAGAGGACATACCTAGATCAGGTGAGAAGCCACAGTGAGTGAGAAAGGAGCACTCAGCCAGTGCCAGAAAAGCATGAGGCAGGCCCAAGCATTTGTTTTGAAGGAGGTGGAGGAGGATGGAGGAAAGTCAGGAATACTTGTCCAGCCCAGGAGTCAGAAGGTGGACAGGACCCCCCCACCCCCCGCCCGAAAACACCTCTGTGATCTGGCAGTGCTGGATCCTGCGGTTAGAGGGCCGAGGCCTGGTGGCATCTCAGACAGGCCTGTGATGGGATCTCCTCTTCTGGGAGTGGGCTGGTGGCCTCCCCTCTGAGAGGGTCTCTCCCTCATGGGCTCTGAAGAGCCTCTTCCTCAGAGGTCTGAGTTGAGGGAATTCCACCCACATCTAACAGGTTCTGACTTGGTCAGCCCTGGAGTCACATCCGCCCTGCCCCTGCCTCTAGAAAAAGCAACCCAACTGGAGTGCCCTGGAGAGGGCCCCTACACTCAGCTTCCTTCTGAACCTCCCATCCCCATTCCTTGCCGAGAGAGAAGAGGGAGCAGGTGCAGCCAGGAGGAACAGAACCTCGTGGTTAAGAGGAAGGCTTTGTTGTCAGACAGACTTGGAGCTGCCGCTTTGGGGCAGCATGACCTTGAATATCACCTAAGCTTCTGAGCTTCACTTTCTCATCTATAAAAAAAAAATTATCTATACAGTGGGTATAATAATAGTACCTACCATATGAGGTGTTGTAAGGATTAAATGAGGTAATACTTGTAAAGCACTTAGCACAATGTCAGACACATGGGTGAGGGGGCGAACGCTGGATAAATGCTGGTTGTTATTACTTGTCATTATCACTGAGCTCCAGGGCTCTCGTTCTTTCTTTGTTTACTATTTTCAAGGGACTTGGAGTCCGAGAACAGAACACATCCATCTTTCTTGGGGAGCTGTAAGACAAGCTCCTAGGGTATCTGGTCTGTGAGCTTGGGCTGGGTCTCTCTGGATGAGAGATAGCTCAGAGAGACAGTACAGCATGGAGGCAGAGCCTTGGTGAAGCAGGGGCTGCACGCCTGGGGAAGGCTCAGTGAGGAGCGTGCACAGTATGGGTGTGGCTGAGGAAGCAGACCGGGTTTGAGGACAGGTTGCAGGCTTGAGGCAGCAGGTTACCACTTAAGGAAATTTGCAGTGGCAATTTTAGGGATGGGCTTGGTGTCAGGAGCTGCTGAGCTATCTGTAGAGCACTGTGGGCTGCCTGGGGGCACCTGGCTTTTACCTAGAGACCGTAATTTGCACCTGGTGCCCTGACCCCATTCCAAGTCCTAGAAGTGAGCTGAGTTTTTCCCTTGAGAGTTTTTACTCATCCACGCCCTTGGGGCTCTTGCTTAGTGTTGTAGGGAAGTGTGGGTGTTAGCCTCATCTAGGAGACACCTGTCCCTCTTCCTTGCAGACAAATGAGAAACCCCTGTTTCTAAGATACCAAGCTAGCCATTCTAAGGTGCATGCTTTCCTTAGAGAGAATCCCTTCTTCCACACCTCTAATTCGCAAACCCTTCTCCTTAAAAAATTTTCTTTTTTTTTTCTCCTTATGTCTCTTCCACCTTGCATTCTCTCAGACACCTTATTCCTGCTAGAAAGATGAATGTGCAGCTTTTCCTCACAGGTCACAGGGAAATTCCTTAGAAACCTCTGGGGCAGAGGTGAATTGTAAACTGGGCGGGAGTATCTCTGCAGCACACTCTTCCCTCCAAGACCATTGGTATATCGACCTAAAACGTGAAGATGGCTCTCAGAACTCTCTCTCCGCTTCTAATAGCTGGATTCACCACTCCACAGATACAGAGGATGCTTTAGTGGTTTGGATTCCATGGAAGAAAATAAAACCTGTCTGTCTTCACCCCATTACCCGTTGCTATTGAGTCGATTCCGACGCATAGCGACCCTATAGGACAGAGTAGAGCTGCCCCATAGAGTTTCCAGGGAGCGCCTGGTGGATTTGAACTCCCGACCTTCTTCACCCCAGACTTTTAAAATCTGCCCCACTGGGTTTCTCACATGCTCTCTTATTTAAAGCTTACTAAGAGACTTTTTTTTTTTTTGGTTCTGCGTTGTCTTGGGTGTGTTTTCAGCATTAACTAAGGCTTAGAGAGAGTTGGATGGTCAAGAAAAGCTTTTCCCTTAGGCGATACAGAAAGTTTCCCAAGGAGATGGGAAGGGGTAGCCAGAAGACAAACCAAGGAGCCAAAGAAATGGGTGCTACCAAGTCAAACCCATTAATTTATTCATTCAAAGAAATGTAGGTATCCTAGGCACTAGACTGGGTACTAGGGCCTGGAGATTCCAAGATGAGTAATATACACAGTCACTGTTCTCAAGCTGCTTGTTGTCCAAGACATATTCTTTTACCGTGCTGTGCGTTGATCTACGCACCTTTCCTGGGGATTTCTTTGTCCATTATTATTATTTGTTTATTGTATTTTTGTTGAAAATAATGCACAGCAGAAGATAACCAAATGAACAGTTTCGACACATACAACTCAGTGAAATGGATTACATTCAAGTTGTGCAACCATTCTTACCCTCCTTTTCCAAATGATTGCTCTGCCATTAACTAAACTCACTGCCTTCTAAGTTTCTTTAACCTTTTGAGTTGCTGTTGTCGATTTGATCACCTGGGGACTTCTTCAGTGAATAGGGGAACTGAGGCAATCCACCAATTACTGCCAAGACAGAGTTGGGATTCTTGGACCATGTTGATGTCACCTAGGCTGACACTTTTGTGATTTTCTGTCTATTCCACTTACTGTAAGAACCTGTGACATTCCAGAGAAGGGCTTGCCAGGGAGTGGTGAGAAGACCTCCCATGTGGACTAAGGCACTGGCACCCCATAACCATACTTCCTTCTCCTTCCTGGCCAGCAGGTGGACAGGTGGCCCTGCATCTGGATCTGTGCCACAGATATTCCATTCCCAAGGCTGGCCCCAAGGGGCTTGGTGCAGAAGTGGACGCCTTGATGTTTTTTTTTTTGCCTACAGCTGCTTCCTAACAAGACTATCCATTCTGTTACATTAATCGAGCATTCATTAGAAAACACGGTGCCATGCATTTTAGGGATATATTGCATTCAGTTTTTCCCTGCCCACTAGGAGTCTGTAATCTAGTTGTGGAGGCAAGACAGGGCCAAAAATAGTTATTGCCAAAATCAGATAATGTATAGGAAAGCACTTGGCAAAGCACTCTTCCAGTGTAAGGGATCGATTATCATCATCACTGTTAACAAAGGTCTTGCCGCCTGCTCTGGGGAGGGTACACATATAACAATGTCAGACATGCCTTGAGGCAGCCAGTGAATGGGAATGGGACCTGAGGCCAATGAGTGCTATTGCTACTAAGTACTAGAGGAGGTTGGGGAAGGAGAGCGGCCCTGTGGACTAGAATCATTGGGGAGGGAAGGCTGAAGCTAGACCTTCAAGTGTAGGCTGCCTCTTAGTTCCTGCAGAGGAAGGGAACAGATGGAGGAACATGGGCAGAGACGGCAGAGGTGGGAATTCAGTGGGTGTTCACGGGACTCTGGGCAGTCTAGCTGGAACAGAAGGGATTTTTTAGGGGACAAATAACATTCCTGTTTCTCTCGTCTCCCAAACTGTAAGTGCCTTGAGGATGAGAGGAAATCTTCGTCTTTGTTTTCATAGTCCCTAGTACAGGGCTGGAGTCTCTGGGTGGTACAAATGGTTAACATGCTCAGCTGCTAACTGAAAGGTTGGAGGTTCGAGTCCACCCAGAGATGCCTCAGAAGAAAGGCCTAGCAATCCCCTTCCAAAAAGTCAGCCATTGAAAACCCTTTGGAGTGCTGCTCTGACACACACATGGGATCATCATGAGTTGGAATAGACTTGATGGCACCTGTTTTTGTTTGTTTAGTACAGACCTAGGCACAATCTGGATAAATGTTGAATGAATGAATGAATGAATGAATGTTGGGACCAGTTGGCAGAGGGCATGAGGGCCTAAGGAGGTGGAACTTGAGCCTCAGAAATGGCATAAAAGGTTTTTGAGCAGGGGAATGACCTGGCAAATATGGTACTTACTATGTTGGCTGGAAGACCGGAGTCAGGGAGACCAGTCAAGGGCTGGGCTAGTATCTGGGCAAGAGAGAGCCTCTGAGCTGGCTCCTCTCGCTTCCACTTTCAACCCCCTCTTGTGACACCAACACGAAACTCCACACAGTTTCCTATTCTAGTTTCCTTCCAGAGTGAGGAGGGGTCCAAACTAAACAACCTGGCAACTTCTGAAAGGGTCTCATGTGACCTGTGCTCTCTGCCCAGGCAGGGAGGGAATGCCCTATGTGGACATCTTCATTCAGGGACCCATGATCACCTTTCTGCATAATGGCCAGGAGTGAAAGGACTGCCCAGGAGTTGGTTTCCTCCCTCTCTCCCTGTCCTTGGTCTTCACTGAGTAGTCCCGCCAGCCTGGTCTCTGGAGCTTTTGTTTTAAAGGCTGCCCTCTTGGGCTCAGCACTCCAGGGTGCCAAGGTTGCTCTGTCCTGTGACTTTCTGGTCTGACTGGTTGGACCACTATAGCTTCAAGGCTGCTTTCTCAGAGTGGGCTGCTGCTGCAGTATCACGTTTCTCAGGAAGTTCTGCTGGGCTGGCTCGGGCTACAGGGGGTAAGGGCTTGCGTGTAACTGAGGAGGAGGGGCAGGCTAGGGAAGGACCAAGGGGTGAGCTCTGAGGCTGGAATTGAGTGACCTAACAAACATCAGGGCTACTGCTTTGGTGCTACATTCCTGGGCTCTGCGGGTCTCTATGTACAGGTGCCATGTTGCTATGTGATACTGCGGGAGGGGCCTGGCTGGGTCTGTTTGCCTGAGCCTCTCTCTCTCCAGCCCTGGGGCAGCCTGAGATAGTTCTCTTCTGACTCTGTTTCCAAGGCCCTGCAGAAAAGAAGGGGGGTGAGTGTGAGAATGGAACAGCGTAGACAGGCATGAAATTCCCCATGCCCTTACTGGTTCTGTGACATTAAAAAACTGATTTAACATCTCTGGGCTTAGTTTCCTCATCTGTAAATTCACAAAAGTAACCAAAACTTTCTTAAAGGCTGTTGTGGAGATTACGTAGACTTGCGTTGTTGTTAGGTGCCCTCAAGTCGGCTCCAACTCATAGCGACCTTATCTACAACAGAACAAAGTGTTACCCAGTCCTGCGCCATCCTCACAACTGGTGCTATGTTTGAGTCCTTTGTTTCAGCCACTGTGTTAATCCATCTCATTGAGGGTCTTCCTCTTTTTCACTGACCCTCTACCAAGCATGATGTCCTTCTCCAGTGATTGGTCCCTCCTGATAACAAAGTCTCACCACCCTCACTTCTAAGGAGCATTCTGGCTTTACTTCTTCCGAGACAGATTTGTCCATCCTTCTTGCAGTCCATGGACATAAAGCACGTGGCAGAGCCCTCAGTGAGATGCTAGTTGTTATTATTCCTAGCACATAACAGTGTTGTGGAGACTAACTGCAGATCCCGTGCTTTGAGGTCACCACATCCATCACGTGTGTATTCAGCCACTGTTTACTGAACACCCACTAGTTGCCAGGTGCTATGCTAGGAGCTGGGGATGCAGCAGTGAACAAAACACACTAATCAGGAAGCTTGCAGTCAGGGGGGCACAGGAGTAGGCTCTGTGTTTCAGTTTAGTTT
Organism: Loxodonta africana; assembly: GCF_030014295.1. Taxonomy (NCBI): domain Eukaryota; kingdom Metazoa; phylum Chordata; class Mammalia; order Proboscidea; family Elephantidae; genus Loxodonta; species Loxodonta africana. The sequence goes on along the minus strand of NC_087351.1, from coordinate 76,888,307 downwards.
TGATTCCAATACTTCTCTGTGCCAGGCAGTCAGTGCCCGTGTCTGAGAAGGCAGAGTGGGTGAGGAGGATGTAGGAGGGGAAAGAGAGGTGCCCTGAGAGGAAGGGGGTGGCTCTGCCTCAAGGTTGGGCATCTGCCAGGTGTCGCTCTCTCTCAGGCCTTCATTCCTCCTCCTGACCCAGGCATAGACCAGGCCTTCTCCCCTCCCCAAGGGTGTGGTTGGTGGGATCATGTCTGAAGCAGACTCTGAAGCCCTCAGACAGTATGCATCTGTGGCGCACTCACAGATCTCCAGCTGCACCCACGGCTTTGAGCACCCCATTCTCCCTGCCTCCCTGTACTCCCTGCTTTCTATTCCTTCCTCCCTCTCCCATCCTCCTCTCTCTCCCCAGACAGGAGAGTGATGAGCTTTATAACTCGAAAGTCGATATTTGGCCATTACCCTTCTACCCAGGTTGCCAGCTCTCCTCAGAGTGCCTTCTTCTGTAATCTAATATTTGAGCCTGTTTCCCTGTAAAACTGCCAATCTTCTGTGCAGGCCTCTGAACTCTTTCTGGCTATTCTGCCTTATCATTGTGCTTTGTCAAGAGGAACACAGGGCTTCCTGGACATTTAAATTAATTCCTCACCACAGAGGAAGAAAGGGCCGATTATCAACTCTATTGTATAGCTGGGAAAGCTGAGGCCAGAAAGAAGTGATGACTTAGATCTTTCGTGCAGGTGACCCATATTTGAATCATCTCTCCCCTTCCTCCCCTGGTTTCCGCAGTTTCTCTAGCCTGGCTCTGGGCTGTGCCCTTGCTCATTCCCAGGTCCCTTCCCCAGGTTGCTGCATAGACCCTCCTGTGAGCCAAAGGCCTCTGTTGTGGAAGTCTGCTTCCTTCACCCAACCCTCTGAGGGGGAGTCGGGCCTGTGACTGAGGACTCGGTGGGTACCTTTGAGGATGAGATCTGAGTGTTGTCCTCTGTTTTCATTTACTAGTGTGGCAGTAACAGAAATACCGCAAGTGAGTGGCTTTAATGGACAGAAATTAATTTTCTCACAGTTCAGGAGGCTGGAGTCCCGAATTCAGGGCACTGGCTCTAGGAGAAGGCTCTCTCTGTCAGACCTGGGGGAAGATCCTTGTCTTTTTCACCTTCTGTAGCCCCTGCATTCCTAGGTTCCTTAGCCATCTTCAGGTGGCACCTATCTTCCCCTATTTTGTGCTCATTTCTGTGTCTAATCTGTTCTCATAACTCAGAAGTGGTCAGGTTTAGGACACACCCTTTACTGATATGGCCTCATTAACATGACAAAAACTCCTGTTTCCAAATGGTATTACATCCACAGGGGACAAAATTCAATCCACAACACCCTCCTATTATTATTTTGGTGATGTGTTTACTGAGAACTCTGTGATCTGCAATGAGGGCTGACAGTTGTCTTCCAAGTGTGGGCCACTCCCTGATCTCTCTTCCCTGATGAGGATTTTCTCTCCACTGATCTTTTCTCCTTTCCTGCACTGACTTCATTCATTCACTCATTTATCCACTCACACATTCATTCATTCTTTCACTTATTCAACCTTGTTGAATATTTAATGAGTGTCTTTCTTCTGCCAGGCAATGAGAGTATCAAATGAATAAGACGATGCCTTGGCCTCTGAGAGCTCCCAGTATAGTTGGGGAGTCAGGCACCGAACCAGACAGCCAGAACATTACATGAAAGGAATGTCTAAATGCTGTGGAATCACAGAGGAGTGATCAGTTCTTTCTCCTGGGGAGGTTGGTGAAGGCTTCACGCAGGCAGGGACATTTGAGTGGGGCCTTGAAGACTGAGTAGGGCTCCCTAGGGACGAGGGGGGTGGGGAAGACACACATCCTCTCCCAGGGAGCAAGTGCTGTGGAAAACAGCTCCAGATTTGGGGCTGCTACTCTTCTGCCTTGCTGAAGAGTAGGGCTAGTTGGTAGTGGCCAGGTCATGATTAAACCAGCTTAAACTCGACTGGATCCTGCTAGGAGTTTGCTTTGCTGACTGTGTCTGATGACAGATGCATCTAGAGGCTCTGTCCCTTCCAAGATCTTTGCTCCTGAGGCTCCAAGCCCTGTTCTCTTCTTCCCTGGACCTTCTTCTGGGAAGCAGGTCCTGGAGAAGGAGGGTGGAAGAGTGAATGGTTAGTAGCCTGGCAGATCCTGGCTGCCTCATCAGTGCTCGCCGACTACCCAGCAGCTGGCTCAGGGATGTGAGGCCCAGGCCCAGGGAATTGCAAAGGGAGTGGGACACGGTTAGCTGGAGCACACTGCACATGCCCCTGGAGCTCTCTGGGGGTCTGTGCATAAGGCAGCAGGAAGAACAAGCAGAAGGGACCCAGTATTTCCTAGGTACGTATGATGCATCAGCAACTGTGTGCTTTACACTGGTGATGTATCCAGGGTATGGAGATCTCATCATAAAGTGGGGGCGAGGAGTTCTGCCATTTGCCTGCTGGTGTTTGAGAAGTATCTTGGTGCATTCTTCAGGTCAGAGCCCCGAATAATTTATGTGTGTGTGTGTGTGTGCACGGGCATCTACGCACAGGAGAAAGAAAGGGTCTTCCCATGGTTTCCCCATTTGTAACAGAGGAAAGAATAATACCAGTCCCTCTTCCTTTTCTCTTCTGAGGAACTGTGAGTTTGGCTGAAATGTGTTCCTGCCTTAGGGACATTTGCTGCTTCCTCTGCCTGGGGCCCAGTTCCCTCAGAGCTCCCTGCTGATACCTTCTTGTCATTAAGGACTCAGTTCAAATGTCACCTCCTACGGTCGTACCTAACCAGCCAACCTAAACTAGTCTGCTCACTGACCTTACTCTCTTATCCTACTTTGGCTTCTTAACACTTAACCACTCTCAGAAATGATTTCGTTATTAGCTTATTTATTTATTACCTGCCTTCCCTACCTTTTTTTTCCCTACTAGAATGGAAGCTCTCTGATGGCAAGGACCTCTCTGTATTGCTCACTAGCTCAGTTCCTGGCACATAGTAGGGACTCAGTAGTTTGTATGAAGAATCAATGAATAAGTGAAATCATTTTTCTAGAGGACTTTTGCTCTTCCCTGATGGAAGCCTCATGTAGTATTGGTTTCCTGGGACACATAAGGCAATGAGAAGCTCACTGTGTCACTTGCATGCTTGGGACTGTGAAAAGAAAGGGAAACATCTGCAAGGGTGAACGGTTTCTAGTAGCTTTTAGCTCTTCTGCTCAGATACATGTGGTAGGAGAAGCTCAGATGTAGGCGGGGAGCAGGAACGTGGCTCCCAGGACCCCTATGTGATTGGGATCCTCTTTGGGCTATGCTGAAATAAGAGGTTGATGTCTTTCAGAGTGGGGTCAGTATTGCCTGTCATTCAGGGCAATGTGTAACATGTAAGATGATGCTCATCAGCTCAGCCAGGCTGCTGGAGTGATCTCTCAGGACCATCTCAGCAGCCAGGGGCCCTGGAGTAAGAGTTACTAGGGCTCAGGCACCGAGACTTATATCCCTTCCTGCCTCAGGGGAGCTAGCGTTTGACTTGGAAACCTTTTTACATGATAACAGCACCTGGGTCCTGGGTTTTCAAAGATGATCCTTCGAGATTTTATGTGAAGAAGTTGGCCTGGCCCACATGTCACTGCTGTCCTTTTCAAATTGAGGCTCTGCGTGTGAGTGTGTGTACATGTACCTGTGTCTTGAAAAAGAAAGGAGAAATAGAGTATCTTTCTGAAATCTCCACTATTTCTTACAGGTGGACATTTGAATCAAAGCCTTTGATCCCAGTGCTCTTGAGGTTAAACATGGCCTTGGAGTGAGAGGATCAGGATTCTGTCTGTCAAGACCAGGGTGTCTTCTTTTATTTCTGCTTCTCGTTGTTGTTTTTGTTAGGTCCCATCGAGTCAGTTCTGACTCATAGTGACCCTATAGGACAGAGTAGAACTGCCCTATAGAGTTTCAAGGAGCAGCTGGTGGATTTGAGCTGCCGACCTTTTGCCAAGCTCTTAATGACTATGCCACCAGGGCTCCTGCTTCCCATCACTCTCAGGGAAACCAAAAAAACCAAACCCATTGCTCTTGAGTCAATTCCAACTCATAGTGACCTTATAGGACAGAGTAGAACTGTCTTATAGGGTTTCCAAGGAATGGCTGGTAGATTTGAACTGCTCACCTTTTGGTTAGCAGCCAAGCTCTTAACCACTATACCACCAGGACTCCCGCTTCTCATTACTCTCAAGGAAAGACAGTTCAAATACTAACACATTTGTTGAGACAGTCTGAGTGCAACTCTCCCCCAGAATGAGACCAGCATGAGGGACAGTTAGGCTGCAATTCTTTAAGAGGGGAAGGCCTGTTGGCGTGCATTCCAGCAAACAGTGAGGCTGAGAGTCTCCAGATAGAAGCCAGAGGGCTGCAGCAAGTGGCAGGTTTAGGGCAAAGACAGTCTCATCTCTCTCCCCTTACGTAATTGGTATGAGGGACATTTGTGTACCAGGAGCCTTTGTATTGAATCCTGCCTTTAGTTTTGTCTCTCAGCTCTTCTCTGTGTTATTCTCTTCCCTATTCTCCCCTTCATGTTGTCCCTCAGGTAAGGGGAAATGGCATTACTGGTTTCCTGGTAAATTTTTTGCCACTGCAGGAACCACTTCCCCCAGGTTCTGCTTTTTCCCAAAGTGTGTTTTGGGGGTTGCTCAGGGTGACCTCTTTGGAGGTGACCTCCTGCCACTGCGCACAGGAGCTTCACATGTCCAGCACATGCTGGTTTCCTCCAGGGGGAGGGAATGGGGGCATTCCTGGAGCCTGTGCTTGGTAACTGGAGCCGGCACGGCCCCGGGGATTGAGTGTCTGCCTTGGGTTTCAGGTGTATTAAATTGTTCCTTGTTGTGGAATCTCATTGCAAATGAAAAGGCTCACGTCACACTGCTGGTCCTTTGGGTTGTGGTTGATCACAGTGATAACATTTGGCACCCAGAAACAGCCCTGTTTCCACTGAAGCATGTGGCACTTGGCAGGCAGGCAAGCTGGTACATTAACCCATGAAGTGCTGGCTGGAGGGAGAGGGATTGGCTTTCCAAAAATCTTGCCCTCACGTGCCCCTCAGTTAGGGGGGAAATGGTATTATTGGTTTCCTGGTAAATTTGGGGGGCCATCTGAGCTCTGGTGGTACAGTGGTTAAGAGCTCGGCTGCTAACCAAAAGGTTGGCAATTTGAATCCACCAGCTGCTCCTTGGAAACCCTATGGGACGGTTTTACAGTTGTCTTATAAGGTCGCTATGAGTCAGAATCCACTAGACAGCAATGGGTTTTTTTTTTTGTATCTAAGCTCCACCATGGGTGGTAGTTTCCCTTGTTGTTGAAACACTCCCGCTCAATTCTGGCTCTTTGTCTCCTGTCCCTGCCCTGTTCCTCTTCCTCTTAAACATGAGTCCCCTCCTACTTCCCAGAGCTCTTTTCATGCCCTAAGCTGTGACTCTGGGTTCCCTAATCTGTCCTTCCTTAAGTGAGACTGCTGGTTTCTCCAGCTAACATTTAATGAAGCTCTATGCGCAGGCCCTGTGTTACAGGTTTTATGCCTCATCTCCTAGTCCTCACAAAAATCCTCCGACATCGGGGATTGTTACTTCTGTTTCACAGGTGAAGAAACTGAAGAGAAGTGGCTTTCCCAAGAACACACAGATAGTGGTGAAAACAGAACGGAAACCAAACTGTGACCTCACAATTGTGTTTTTTTGACCGTGCTCCTCACATTCTTAAGCGGCACTTCCTCTGTGCTTTCCAGGGCTTTCTTTGGAGGCAGACAGTGATAAGGAGTGTTCATTCACCTGGATGTGCCGTTTCCTTCTTTTCACCGTCTTCACAGCCCCTCCTTGCTGTACTACGGAGGCAGTAAGCACTACCCTGTTTTACCACCCCAGGCAGAATGTTTTAGGGGCCCAGTGAGTGCCAGCGCCCTCTTGCCAGCCCTGCTGCTCAGAGGAAGGCCTCTCCTGACCTCCAGTTCCCTGACAGCAGCATTGGCACTGCACTCCGGGGCTCTGAGCAGTGGCTGGCAGTCATTAGGCATTGCTGCTGGAGGAGTGGTGGCCACACAGCCAGGGACACCGCAGGAGGAGCGAGCAGGAGGCCTGGGGCTGTGCTGCCTCAGGCCACAGCTGTGTGTGGGGGCAACACCATTCAAAGGCATGCTGCACTGTTTGCTAACAGCGCTTCTTGTCAGTGTGTATGAGGAGTTCAGATGGCAGCGTGGTAAAGGCAGAAGACATGTCCCTGCTCTTGAGCCACAGGCACCCGTCCCTCCTTATGCTCTCTAGGGCAGGAAAATTCCATGAAATCTATTCAGTACTTCAACTCATACTAGTGGAGTCACTACTGTACACTGGCACTGTGTTGTCACCAAGGTTAGAGATTTAAAAAAAAAAAAATAGAAACTTTGTGAAACATAAAATATATTGTCTGTCTCTTAGGTGCATTGTCTAGCTGGGGATGTTGTTGTTAGGTGCTGTCGAGCTCATTTTTGACTCATAGCGACCTCGGACAACCTGGCTGCTGAAAGTGAAGAGGACTTGAAGCACCTACTGATGGAGATCAAAGACCACAGCCTTCAGTATGGATTACACCTCAACATAAAGAAAACAAAAATCCTCACAACTGGACCAATAAGCAACATCGTGATAAACAGAGAAAAGATTGAAGTTGTCAAGGATTTCATCTTTCTTGGCTCCACAGTCAACGCCCATGGAAGCAACAGTCAGGAAATCTTAGAAGATAAGAAACAGGACCAGGGAACTTTATTTAGAAGTCCTCTTCCCAATCCATCCAGGTGAAACTTCTTGCCAGCTTGGTGGCACTCTTAGGCACCAGTCAGTCAGACTGTGACTCTAAGCAATCCTGAGGCTCTCAGGTTCCGTTAAGTAAAGGGTGCTGTGTTATGAGGCTTCCCATAGGCTAGAACTGGAAACTGAGTCTGGTCTGGATTGATGGCTGCTCTAAGAAATGCGTCCCCCCACTAGAATGTTCACTGTCTTTAGGCATTTCTGCTTCTCTTGGAACATCTGTCTGCCTCATGCACCTCTCATTACCAACCAGCAGTTCCCCTGCGCTGTCTGGAGGGAGCTGATTTGATTGGCTTAGCTAACCTTCCTCAAGCAGCAGGGTGTTGCACGGCCCTGGTAAAGGGCCACACGCCACTGAGCAGTTTCTGTTAATCCGGTACAGCCCAACGTCTTTCCTCAGGCACAGTAATGTGTTAATTAGAAGATTAATAAGCTTGACTTACATTTTTGAGCTGATATTATGGTAAAGTTATCTAAAAAGGGGGTATCAAAATTTGGACAGGGGCACAATTTCAGTGCTTGCCATAGGCGCCATTTTCTGTTTGCCCTATGGGGTTAATAGAAACTGCTCGGTGGTGCCATGCACCCAGGGCAGGTCCAATACCTGGCATACTGTATTTACACCTGTCAGCTCCCCTTAGTGGGGCTCCTTTGAGTCAGATATCCATCCTAGTCTGGTCAGTAGCTGCTTCTTTACAAAGAACACACTGCACCCAGCCTTGCTTCCCTTTGGCCTGGGCAGTTTTAGCTGGAAAAGGGCACTGGGTGTGTCAGACACTATGATTGACACATCTAGTGTATTGTGAATGAAAGAAGAGCTGCTTTAGTTGCGGGAGAGCCAGGTCTTCCTCTTTCTCCTCCCAGTGCTCCTGAGGTCTCTAAGAACCTCTGCTAGGACTGTGTAGAGGTGGTTTGCTTGCTTGCTTCACACTTGAGTATTGTCTTTACCTGGGAGAGGAGGTGGGCTCTTTTGGAGGGACACTGAAGTGGCACTGTCCAGGATGAAGAATTTGGGCTTAGTGGGGTCATGAACTACCTCAGTGAGTTCCTTGGAAGTAGGTTATGGCTTGCCCCATGTATACCCAACTCCTCACTTCTGTTGTGTTGTTGTTAGGTGCCATTAAGTCGGTTCTGACTCAGCGACACCACATACAACAGAATGAAACACTGCCCAGCCCTGCAACATCCTCACGATCGTTGTTATGCTTGAGCTCATTGTTACAGCCACTGTGTCAGTCCATCTTGTTGACGGTCTTCCTCTTTTTCAGTGACCTCCTACTTTACCAAGCATGATGTCCTTCTCTGGGAACTAGTCTCTCCTAATAACATGTCCAAAGTATGTGAGACGTAGTTTTGCCATCCTTGCTTCTAAGGAGTATTCTGGGTGTACTTCCTTCAAGACAGATTTGTTCCTTCTTTTGGCAGTCCATGGTGTATTCGGTTTTCTTCACCAGCACCATAATTCAGATGTATCAGTTCTTCCTCAGTCTTCTTATTCATTGTCCAGCTTTCACATGCATATGAGGCTATTGAAAACACCATGGCTTGGGTCAGGCACACCTTAGTCCTTAAAGTGACATCTTTGGTTTTTAAAATGACAGATCTTTTGCAGCAGGTTGCCCAGTGCAACGCGTCATTTGATTTCTTGACTGCTGCTTCCATGGGTGTTCATTGTGGATCCAAGCAAAATGAAATCCTTGACAATCTTTTCTCTGTTTGTCATGATACTGCTTATTGGTCTTGTGAGGATTTTTGTTTTCTTTAGGTTGAGATGTAATCCATACTGAAGGCTGTGGTCTTTGATCTTCATCAATAAGTGCTTCAAGTCCTCTTTACCTTCAGGAAGCAAGGTAGTGTCATCTGCATATTGTCATTTGTAAATGAGTCTCTCTAATCCTGATGCTGCGCTCTTCTTCATATAGTCCAGCTTCTCAGATTATTTGCTCAGCATACAGATTGAATAGGTGTGGTGAAAGGATACAACCCTGACGCACATGTTTCTTGACTTTAAACCATGCAGTATTCCCTTGTTCTGTTCAAATGACTGCCTCTTGGTCTAAGTGCAGGTTTCTCATGAGCACAATTAAATGTTCTGGAATTCACATTCTTCTCAACATTATCCATAATTTGTTCTAGACACCTCATAATACCAGGCTATGAATGAAAAAGCAGTAAAATTCTACAGCCTCACAGGGTGGGAAGCCAGTGGTTCAGTAAAGAGTACCCTGGGTAAGTTCTTTTTTTTTAAATAATTTTTATTGAGCTTTAAGTGAACGTTTACAAATCAAGTCAGTCTGTCACATACAAGCTTATATACACCTTACTCCATACTCCCACTTACTCTCCCCCTAATGAGTCAGCCCTTCCAGTCTCTCCTTTCGTGACAATTTTGCCAGTTTCCAACCCTCTCTACCCTCCCATCTCCCCTCCAGACAGGAGATGCCAACACAGTCTCAAGTGTCCACCTGATACAAGCAGCTCACTCTTCATCAGCATCTCTCTCCTACCCACTGTCCAGTCCCTTCCATGTCTGATGAGTTGTCTTTGGGAATGGTTCCTGTCCCGGGCCAACAGAAGGTTTGGGGACCATGACCGCCGGGATTCCTCTAGTCTCAGTCAAACCATTAAGTCTGGTCTTTTTATGAGAATTTGGGGTCTGCATCCCACTGATCTCCTGCTCCCTCAGGGGTTCTCTGTTGTGCTCCCTGTCAGGGCAGTCATCGGTTGTGGTCGGGCACCATCTAGTTCTTCTGGTCTCAGGATGATGTAAGTCTCTGGTTTCTGTGGCCCTTTCTGTCTCTTGGGCTCAGAGTTATTGTGTGACCTTGGTGTTCTTCATTCTCCTTTGCTCCAGGTGGGTTGAGACCAATTGATGCATCTTAGATGGCTGCTTGTTAGCATTTAAGACCCCAGACGCCACATTTCAAAGTGGGATGCAGAATGTTTTCATACTAGAATTATTTTGCCGATTGACTTAGAAGTCCCTGGGTAAGTTCTAAGTGACAGTTTTCTAGTTCTGGCCTCAGCTATGGGATGTGAGAACATGAGTAAGTTGCTTGACTTCTCTGTACCTCATGGTAATATTGCCCACTCCTGTGGACTTCCTAGGGCTGCCATAAGAGCTAAGGGCTCTGAATTCATAGCTAAGGAGTGTACTATACATGCAGTATTACTGTGAATCTTGGGTGTGGTCCTGCTCAGAGATGAACTAGAAAGTGATGCTCAAACATTTTTGTGCATAAAATTTAGTAGGTCTGGGGTGGGCCCTGAGAATTTGCAATTCTAACAAGCTCCCTGAAGATGTTGATGCTTTAGTCACTGGACCAACATTGAGTAGCAGAAGACTAGACTACGTAATCCATTCTACATCACGGATATTCTGGGTTGTTTTTTCTGGCTGCTCCCCAGGAAGCCTTTATTCAGCAGAGGGAAGGCAGGAGCGAGAGAACCATGTTCTACTCTGTGCTAGGTGCTTTACAGACATAGTTTAATTTATATCCCATGACAACCTTTAGGAGGCAAGTGGCATTCTTTTCATTTGACAGATAAGAAAATTGAAGCTCAGAGAAGTTAAAACTTGCCCAAAGTCACACAGCAAGTGGCAGAAACAGAATTCAGACTCCGATCTTTCTAATTTCAATGCCAATGGATGTCTCTTCCACTATCTTATAGCTCTCTTAGTTTCCCCTATCTAAAAATTATGCAAGATGTTGTTAAACATACAGTTTTCTGGGCCTCACAAGTTCTGACTCAGTAGGTCTGTGCAATCAAGGTAGCTGCATTTTTTAAAACTCACCCAGGTGATTCTAAAGCTGAGGGTCTACAAAGCACACCTTGAGAAACAGAACTCTCATGCAGCCTCTCAATACCAGGTGCAAAGCTGTTGTCTAGATGTAACTCTCAAACTTAAGCATGTAGTAGAATCACCTGAGAGCTTGTTGGTACAGAGTGCTGGCTCCACCCTCAGAGTTTCCTGATTCCTTAGATCTGAGGTGGGGCTCAAGAATTTGCATTTCTCACAAGTCCCTAGGTGCCACTGATGCTGCAGGTCTGGGGACCACACTCTGAGAGCCACCATCTTAGAAGCTTGCTATTTCAAGTGTGGTCCGTGGACCAGTTGCATCAGCTTCACCTGAAAGCTTAATGCAGCATCTCAGACCTCCTCCCGCACCTCCTGAATCAGAATCTGCACCTGAACGATCTGCAGGGATCCCTGGGCACCTTCAAGCTTGTTAAGTTCAGCCTTAGAGGAGTCAGAGTGAGAACTTCTGGGGATAGACTTAGAGAGGGAACATTCCTTCTTCCAGTAGAAAAGAAGACACTGAAGATGCAACAAAGAGAGAGGGTAGTGGCTCGAATGTATACCCCGAGGAGTCTGATGAGGACACTGAGAGGTGAGACAAGGAAAGGAGAGAGGACTCTGCTGTGGGAAGGCAGAGAGGACAGAGGCAAATTCTGAGGAAATGAGGTGGGCCTCAGAGGACAGGCATCATCAGGCAGATCCACCTTGCCCTTAGAAGAGCAGAAAAGGTGTTCTGTTGAGAGCACAGGGATGGGCTGAAGCCTTGGGCTGGGGGGAGGGCATTAGCTGTAGGGACTGTGACAGGTGAACACAGTATGAATGCAAATATGAACAGTGTGCTAAGCAGCTGCGAGGGCCTGGCAGAGGTGAGAAGGCATGACTCTGTAGGGAACTAAGGAAGGCCGGCTCTCTGACGTCCTGCACTGCTCAGCAGTGGAAAAAACCCAGCAGCTATGCAGGGAGAGGGATGGGGACGTGGATGGGCACAGGCTACTGCAGGCCAGGGGTGATTGGCAGGTGGCACAGTGGACCGGGAGAGTGTGTGGGAGCAGAGCTGAAGGAGTCGTTGGTTCCACTTGAAGATCCTTGGGCTGTTACCTTTTTTTAAATGAAAAAGGGAGGACCAATGTCACTGAACAAATTATGTAGAAATTGTTAAATGCGGACCTAATTTGCTGTGTAAACTTTCACCAAAAACACAATAAAATGTTTTAATAAAAGGGGGGGGGGAGTTGAGAGGGGAAAATCCCTCAGAAGACACTCTATTTCTTCCACCATGTATTAGCGCATATAAGTAGCCGAAATTGAAGCATTTTACTTTACAGAGATGTTAAAACAAATTTTATTGGGTGGCCAGTAAGGGCGAGGTTGCAAGATGTGGGGTTTTGGGGTGCTCTGAGCCCCCAGAACTCTCCTGTCTTGGTCCGTGGCCACACAGCTAAGATGGGAGGAAAGGGGTGAGAAGAAATCAAAGCCCAGCCCCCACTGCCAGTGTACTTCCATAGCTTCTTGTCAGCCATGCCTTTTCTAACAGCCTGTTTCCATCTCTCCCTCCATCCCCTCTCTCACATGGAAAGGGTCCCCTAGTACTGAAAGCTCCTCTCTCAGCTGAGTCTTTGTCATGGACCCACTGGGAAACAGGAAGCTAAGCATAGTTAAGGCTTGTATGTGTAGTTAATAAATAACTCTTACCTTCCTCCAGGAAGCAGTGCAGGGGGTAGCATGGGCTCTCGCATCAAACAAATCTGTTTGAATCTCTGCTAATTGCTGTGCTGACCCTGGGTAGTTATTTTACCTCCCTGTGTCTTTGCTTCCCTCCCACTAAGCTCTGTGGTGGTCCAGTGGTATAATTCTCACCTTCCATGCAGGAGATCCAGGTTTGATTCCCAGCCAGCGTACCTCAAGTAAAGCCACCGACTCATCTGTTAAGCCACCACTCATCTGTCAGTGGAGGCTTGCATGTTGCCTTGTTGCTGAACAGGTTTCAGTGGAGCTTCCAGAATAAGATAAACTAGGAAAAAGACCTGGCGATCTCCTTTGAAAAATCAGCCAATGAAAACTCTATGGAGCACAAAGGACTGATCTTGTCGTGCATGGGGCCACGATGAGTTGTGGGCTGACTCGAGGGCAGCCAACCAAAAGCAACAAAGCTCTATGACAGCAGAGACCATATGTCTTTTTTTTTTTTTTTTTTCAGATTCATTTATTCTGAAAGTTTACAGATCAAGTCAGTCTCTCATACAAAAAGCTATACCCACCCTGCCGTGCACTCCCAGCTGCTCTCCCCTCAATGAGACAGCACATTCTTTCTCTCTACCCTGTATTCCCCGTGTCCATTCAACCAGCTCCTGTTCCCCTCTTCCTTCTCATCTAGCCACCAGATAGGAGTTGCCTGCATAGCCTCACGTATGTACTTGAGCCACGAAGTTCACTCCTCACCAGCCTCATTGTCTATCTTATCGTCCAGGCCAATCCCTGTCTGTAGAGTTGGTTTCGGGAATCGTTCCAATCTTGGGCTATCAAAGTGTCCAGGGACGACCATATGTCTTTTTCCGTGCTCTCTCCACACCTAGCGGTATGCAGGGCACATAGTAGGCTCCCATAAATGTTTGTCAGATAAAGGAAGTATAACCTTCTAACCGCACCCCTGATAACCACTTTGCACAAGGTACTGTCCTTTACCAGGCTTGCTCGGCTAGCATGAGGTTGTTGTTGTTGTTAGATGCCTATGAGTTGATTTCCTCTCATGCTGATCCCATGTGACAGTAGAACTGCCGCATAGGGTTTCATAGGCTGTAATCTTTACAGAAGCAGATTGCCATGTCTTTCTTCCTCAGAGCTGCTGGGTGAGTTCGAACTTTTGTTTAGCAGCTGAGTGTTTAACCACTGCGCCACCAGGGCTTCTTGAGGATGAGCTAGCTTTATAAAAATTAAAATGAACAAAATTTCTGGTACTCCTTGGAAGAAGGCACTATACCATGCAACAACAAGATGGTGCCAGTTTCTGAATTACTCTGGGAAGATGCAAATTCTTGATAATGGTTTGTCTGGGGAGGGACTTCAGGATGTTCTAGCCTGCCCCCCACCAAGACCAGGTGGCCCTTTTCTTGCCTCCCCCCTTCATCCTCTTCCTCTTCTCCGCTCTTTCTCAGTGCACATTGAAGAAGGGCGTACAGACAGTGCCCATTTGGAAAAGTAGAGCTCAATAGGTATGAATCAGCTTGGGCACGCGAAAAGTGATTCACGTCTGACCAACTTGGTTTATGCAATTCAGGTTGTCTGTTCTGAATTTTTTTCCCCTTTCTAATTAAATGATGATTAGTCTGGATGGTGAGAGGGGGGAGATTGAATTTAATCTTTCTGTTTTTGTGGAGAACTGGGACAGGATGAATAAGGGGAGATGTATTCCCATCTGGCAAAGAACTAATGATAAGGTGGAATGGCTGTGATGTTGGGAATTTTGGCACCTTTGGGGTCTTCTGTGCTGTGCAGCCTGGTGATGTGTGGTCCAGAACTCTTTATCATATTCTCATCTGAAGACTGTCTCCAGGGAGTACATGAAGCTTAATTGACAGAGCTCTTGAATCACTGGGCACTGTGCCTGGGTACAGTTAGGGCTGGGGAGAACGGTGATGATAAATGCATCTACCCTCATCTCTCTGCCATCACTCAGATTCAAGCCCAATCCTAGCTGACTTCTTTTGCTGCAAATTCTCCTGGATATGTTTCTGCCCTGGGGTGGTTTGCCAAATCCTTTATATTTCCTGTGTCCTGTGACACCTTAGCCCTTAAGCCCCTGGGAAGATGAGCCTGAGAACCCTGGTTGTGCTCCCCCAATGACATACCATACCCCTGCCTTTTCATATGGTCACTGACAGTCACTCACTAAGTGCCTGCCATGTACCAGCCACTGTACTAGGTTACAGTGAGAGGAGCTGCAATTGACTGAATACCTATCATGTGCCAGGCACCATATCTCGCTTGGTCTTCTCAGCAACCCTCTGAAACAATTGGTTCTTGTGGTTGTTAGGAGCCATCAAGTCGGTTTGGACTCACAGCGACCCTGTGTACAACAGAACGAAACACTGCCTGGTCCTGCGCCATCCCCACAATCGTTGTTATGTTTGAGCCCATTGTTGCAGCCACTGTGTCAGTCCATCTCATTGAGAGTCTTCTTCGCTGACCCTCTACTGCACCAAGCATGATGTCCTTCTCCAGGGACTGATCCCTCCTGACAACATGTCCAAAGTATGCGAGACATAGTCTCGCCATCCTTGCTTCTAAGGAGCATTCTGGTTGTACTTCTTCCGAGACAGATATGTTCATTCTTCTGGCAGTCCGTGGTATATTCTATATTCTTCTCCAACACCACAATTCAAAGGCATCAATTCTTCAGTCTTCCTTATTCATCGTCCAGCTTTCACATGCACAGGAGGCAATTGAAAACACCGTGGCTTGGGTCTGGCGCACCTTAATCTTAAGGTAACATTCCAAATGATTGGTAATATCCGTATTTTATTGGCGAGGAAATGGAGGCGCAGAGGAGCAAAGTGCCCAAAGTCATAGCTATGAGTTAAGTGGCTAGAGTCAGGATTCAAGCTCAAGCCTGACTTCAAAGCCTCTGCTCCTTCTATTAAACAGTGCCTCCTGCTGTAGACAGGCGTTAGTCAACAGCAGAGATCCACTGAGGACTTCCGCTTGGCAGGTCTTCGCTAGTTGCTCTGGGCTTCATACACACCATGATGAGGCAAGGGTTGGAACAGTCCTCCATCTCTCTAGTCTCTGACTGCCTTCCCCACATTCAAAACAGTACTGTAACCCCTCCTGGTTACTAATAAGGCAGAGAGTGAAAACCCAGCCAAATGAGGTAGCTTGCTATTCCTAGGGATAAGAATTCCAGGGTGGATAAACAGAGGTGATTTTCTTCAGAAGTACAGTATAAATAGGAAGACTTCACACGCGAGTAGAGTGAGACACATTTTGGGGCTGTTGATTGAGGCAGTGATGAATTCTCCCATGTTCAATCTGCCTTCCTCTGCTTCCCCAGAGCCCTTTCCTGCTGGTCACTCTCAGCTCAGTGAGGAAAGCCAGCCCCATTCAAAGCTCCAGACACTTCCTTGGGGTCAATTTTTGGTTAAAGAAGTCCCTTACCTTATGCCATCTCTCTGCCAATTAAACCAAAGGGAAATCTCAAGTGTGAGTGCCCTGGGCCTTTACTATGCAGTACTTTGTAAAGTTCTGAACTTCACAGTTCAGTTCTTACTCTTTCTAACTGTCCTGCTTTCTCCGTTTCCTCAGGCGTTGACTTTAAGATGAAGACCATAGAGGTAGATGGCATCAAAGTACGGATACAGATTTGGTGAGTTGGGTAGGAGGAAGGCCCTAGACTGCTCCCCAGCTGCCTCACCATGTGTAAAAGCCCTAGGCTGCATCTTGGATAATGACCACCTCTCTGATGGAGAGAAGTCTCAAAAGATATGAACTCCAATTTCGTTTTAAGAAATTTTATGAGATTGACCACAAGTCATAAGAAGGCAGGACTGAGAAGGAATTGGCAAACTAACCACTGTGGGTTTGTCTTAGGATAAGGCTGTGCCCCACTAAAGTCAAGATTGGAAGGAGGGAGGGACCCTAGTGAGAATTTCTCAGTACAGCACAGCTGCTATAGCTCTTGAAGGCCTGGAAGCACTGCCTTTGCCAGCATTTGGAGCTGATGCCCAATTCCAGAACAGTATAGGCATTGCCTTCAGAGGTCCCACAGGGACTGTGGGTATGGCAGCAATACCCCCCACGCCCCATCCAGCCAAGTCTGGCCACAATGGCCAAATTCTGGAGAGTTTCCTAAAGCTGAGTTATGGTTGCGACTCTCAGTCCAGATATAGTTGTCAGGAGGGGCCAAGGCACTGCCGAACTTTTGGCAGTGCCAGCGTAGATGTCTGGGCCTCTCCTGCAGAGTCAGGTATGTTTGGACTCCTTCAAGGATCAAAGCTCCACTGATTTTCACCCTGCAGCTCCCCAGTTTTTCCTGCAAGGGCACAGGGTCTCCCCAGTTCCTGCTTCTCCCCTCTCTACCTGGCTTCCTTGGTTCCTGCTCCTCTGAGGGACTGGCTTTCTACTGCAGGGATACAGCGGGGCAGGAGAGGTATCAGACCATCACAAAGCAGTACTATCGACGGGCACAGGTGAGCCGCCATTCTCAGGGTTCAGAGGTGGGAAGCTGCCACGCAAACTCCCAGCTCTGGGTGTTTGAGTTATTTGTGCTACTGACCCCCAAAATAGGGCTTTCAGATTGCCTACTGGGGAGGGGCAGCCTCAAGGGAAGCTTTCAGTTGTTGCTGATCATTCAGTCTCCATTATTGACTGAGTACTCACTACAGGCAGGTCCTCATAAGCCCCCTCACCTCCAACTTCCACTCTGGCCAAAGACCTAGGTCAAAGCATCCAGTGTCCTCCAGTCCCAGGGAGTTCAGCAATGAGCCTAGGAAGCTGAAGCATTGAAGGTCTGAGAGGGAAGGTGGTGTTTCTGGGTACTGGGGGAACCTCATAACTAAGCTGGGAGAAGGGGCAGAGAGTGGGACCCAGCATTTAAGGTACCACACACCCCTTTTGGACCATGACTGTGCATTGTCTGTGTGTGTCTTTCTCCCCCATCTCCCTCTCTTTGTTTCTCTCAGGGAATATTTTTAGTCTACGACATTAGCAGCGAGCGCTCTTACCAGCACATCATGAAGTGGGTCAGTGATGTGGATGAGGTAGGAGACCCACCACATTGATAGGGGTAGGGGAAGGGGGCCTCAGAGGGGAAAGCAAAGTGAGAGCCAGATGGGAAGGGCTAAAGCTGTCAGGGTTGGTGAGTAAATGCTACCAGGAAACCTTGCCTTCCACACCCCAGTGGCCCCTTGGATGAAAACTTGTGGGTAAGTAAGACATGGGGAAGAAGCCACGGCTGCCATATCTTCCTGCTTCATTCTCTGCCAGGCCTCATGGCAGTTTCTTCCCCAGAAGTGAGTTAGTTTAAAGCCCTACCCTGTGAATAGCTTCCTTCCTGAAATCTCAGGACCAAGCATAGTTGACAGACTGGGGTCCTGGTCCTGGCTCTGCCATATGGCTGTAGAGCTGTAGGTAAGCCATTTGAACTCTCTGGGTTCCCAGTTCCTCATCTGTAGAATGAGGGGTTAGACTAAGCCCATTGTTCATTCCAGCTCTGATACCAGTTGTCCAACCCAAGGGAGCACCAATTATAATATCTTCTACGCTAAGCTGTCCCCATGACATCCCTCCAGGACCCCTGGGGTCAGCATGGCGCCTGCATCCAATCAGTCTGTTCTGTCCCTAGGGCTCTTAAACTTAGTGCTGATTTGGAAACCAGTATAGACTGTATGATAGGGGAGAGGGGAGGGAGAAGCAGCACTCACTGGGAGTTAGACCTACCCTTTGTCCCTAGTATGCACCAGAAGGCGTACAGAAGATCCTCATAGGGAATAAGGCTGATGAAGAGCAGAAACGGCAAGTGGGAAGAGAGCAAGGGCAGCAGGTAAGTGGGAGTGAGCCGGCTGAATCCATCCTTGGGTCTCTGGCTGCACTTTCAGGGCCAGGCATAAGAACTGGGGTCCAGGCGTCTGTTCACCATCATCAGCTCCTCCCACGCCTCCCACAGTACCCCAAGGCTCTGGGCAACTCGCCATCCTTAGAGAGTTTGCCTCCTGTCCTTCTGGTCAGTGGTTTTGGGTCCATCCTGAAACAAAGACTTCTTGGACAGCAATTCTCTCCAGTCCAAGTCCCAAAAAACAAAATTATCCTCTTTAAGAGATGGTCTCCATGTTAGTGATGAAGAACTCCAAGTTACTGACTTTTCTAACAGCATCAAGACATAGCTACCATTTTACAGTCAGGAAATATCACTCCCACCCCCCACCCTCCTCCATACACTCCTGCTCCTTTCTCCTTACCCTTGAAAGAGGTAAGAAGGAAAATGAGGGAAGGTGAAGGACCATGGTTGGAGAGGCCATGGGGGCAGAAGGGGTAGGAGGAGGGCACTGAGGGAATTCCCAAACATACTGGGAGACCGTCCTCACAGAGATCAGAAAGATTGGTGTTTCTGAGATAAGAGTCATCCACCCATTCCGGGGGCCTCAAGACCTTTTCTTGCCTTCTTCATTTAATAGCATTCCACTAACACTTAAAATAAATTTTTTTTTTTGGCTATTAAAATATAACACATGGTCATTCTAGAACAATTTGAAAGTAGAGACAAAACCTTCTATAATAGTATTTATTGAGCACTGTATGTCTGATGGAAACTCTGGTGGCACAAACGTCAGCAGTTCGAATCCACCAGGCGCTCCGTGGAAACTTTCTAGGGCAGCTCTACTCTCTCCTGTAGGGTCACTAAGAGAATTGACTCGATGGCAATGGGTACGGGTATGTCTGGTGTGCTGTGCTAGGCAAGTGCTTTTAGATGCATGACCCTATTTAATCATTCCACAACCTTGGGCAAAAGGCACAACTATCATCCCATTTAACAAATGATGAAACTTGGGCTTAGAGAGAATAACTTGTCCAAAGTCGTACAGCTGCTAAGCGGCACCACCAGTATTCAAGTCTGGGTCTGTTTGACTCCAAAGCTCGTGTTCTTCATTAAGATGTAAAACATTTTGGTGTCATTGTGTCCTGGTGTATGATGTATATAATGGCTATGTGGATGGGTTATGGGTTATGGGTGTTGAGGGGGAGAGTATTTGTAGAGCACCTTTCCCATTCTGTGCTAGCCCATGCCTTAGAAAGAGCTCCCAGTCTGGTCTGAGAACTTACCTACTCTGGGAAACTGTCAGGACACAGCCTGGTCTGTAATATGATGGCAGAAGGATGTGCCAGGTGCTGTGAGAGCCTCCCTTCTCTGACTGACTCCCATTTAGAAATGTTCTTCTCTTGCAGCTGGCTAAGGAGTATGGCATGGACTTCTATGAAACAAGTGCCTGCACAAACCTCAACATTAAAGAGGTGAGATCGTTGGAGACCAGCTGCCCTGTTCTCTGGCTGAGTCCAGCAGAGTGGGGTGGCAAGAGGAGGGGGTGGCAGATAGAAGCTACAATAGTGGAACCTCCCCTTTTGGGCAGGTACACGGCAGCAAGGGAAAGAGGAGGAGATGCTGACTAACATGTGCCCCTTGGTTTCCCAGTCTTTCACACGTCTGACAGAGCTGGTGCTGCAGGCCCACAGGAAGGAACTGGATGGTCTCCGGACACATGCCAGCAATGAGTTGGCACTGGCAGAGCTGGAGGAGGATGAGGGCAAACCTGAGGGCCCAGCAAACTCTCCAAAAACCTGCTGGTGCTGAGGGTCCTGTGTGGGGCACCCTATACAATACCCCTGTTCCCTCAGGAGGCCTCTGGGCAGACAGGGGAGCCTGGGCTTTTCCCCATTGCTGTCCTCTCATTTGGATGACCCTGTTGAATATCAGTAGCTGCTACTCCCCCCTGCCTGGCCCTGACAGCATCTCTGCCGTCATCTCTGAGCAGCCTTGCCCCCAGCCCTCTCCCTGGAGTGGTATCCTTCAACCTGTTTCCCCAGCCATAAGCCTGCTATGAACCCTGAGTGCTGTGAGCACGGTCTAATCGCCCCAGGCTCCCCAGACGATGGCTGACTGGGGTCAAGGCCACTTTAAGGCTTCTTCTTTCTCAGTACATTTTGTCTCCTGTCTGCTTTTTCTTTCTTCTTCCCACTTCTTGTTCTTTGTCCTTCTTCTACACTGTATTTTGTATCAAAGCCCCTCAGAGCCCTTTTCCTCTGTGTCTCACTGTATGGCTGCTGGTGCAGCTTCTTTCTTTCCTTCCTTCTTAACCCTGTCCAAGGGAATGGGCCCAGGCTTGTGGGGATGTTCCATACCCTTTGCTCCAGGGAGAACTACCCCCCGGCTTTGTGGGTGGGCCAAAAGCTACAGGGTGCTTCTTCCTATCCTCCCCGCCCCACCGCTCCCTTCTTGTGCCATGTGCCTGTCTCCCCAGTGATCTGGGAAAGTGGAACATCAAGGTAGGGAGGAAACACTAACCTGGTGGGCCGCAAGCCTGGGGCTGTCCTACCTCCACTTGCTCCCCAAGCCTGAGCTTTGGTTTCGCTTGGCTGCCTGCCTGCCTGCCTGTCTCTCTGGAGGAACCGAGCTTAGAGGTAGTGCTCCAGAGAAGAAGAAAAAAATGGTGAGGGGTGGCAGGGATAAAAAGTCACCTCCATTCTCTACCTCCCATGCAGTGTGGACACAATTTCTCTCCACCTGGGCTCCTGAACTTACAGATGTGGGCCAGGACCTGAGGGCACTGCAGGGGCAGGAGAGCGCTGGGGCCGGTGACACTGACAAGTCACCCTGCACTCCAGGAAGAAGAGCATTTGGAGACAAAGGACTAGCTCCTACATCAGGTTAAGAGCCAGGGAGAGCAGGCCAGGGACAACACTGCAACCAGAGGGGGATGTGGCAGCAGCAGGGCCTGCTGGGCTCCATCATCCATTTCTTGTGGGAGAAGAACGTTTCCCCACGATCCTCTGGCAGAGGTGAGAGGAGCTGTAACCACCTCAGTCTTTCACTGAACTCAACCTTCAGCTCTCAAGGTTTTCCTGGGATCCAGCATTTGTGAGAGAAGGGCAAGGACCTTACGGGACGAAAGAAGGAAGGCCCTGCGTAGACATGGTTGGTGCTGTTCTCTTCAGCCTTCAAGATAAAGTGTTCATCTTGCCCTTCTAGCTCCTGAATAGGACTCTTGAGGGTTTGCCAACTGTGCTGTGGCTACAGGTAGTGGGAATAGGGCTTCCTCCGCCAGAGTTCTTTGTTCAGGAAGAAGTTTCTTTAAACCCATGTGGTTTGAGAGTAGCTTGAAAGTGAAGGAACAAGTTGATTACCACTCCTACTAGGGTCCCTTCCTAGTCCCTACCTACATGGTGGGAGAAGTCCAGATAAGAGGATCATTCTCAAGCTATATTAGCTGCAACCACATGGCTGGGACAAGT